>NC_137794.1:78654942-79029942 GCF_963383645.1 Muscardinus avellanarius
TCCCTACAATGGAAAACGAATCTCTATTTCTATGTGAAATGTCAATGCTGTAATGAAGCCCTATGGTGTTCAAGAAAGAATTTAGGACTCTCTCTCTCTCTCTCTCTCTCTCTCTCTCTCTCTCTCTCTCTCTCTCTCTCTCTCTCTCTCTCTCCCCACCCCTCCCTCCCTCCTTTACATTTCTTAGTAGACTTTCTTCTCTCTGCTTTGCCCAATTCCCTTCTCAACTTCCCATCCTTCCCCTAAAGCTCAGACCCATTTTGCTGACACTCACTTGACCAAAGGCCCCAGGGACCTCTGGCCCTGTTCAAAGATGGCTGTTACAGTCTTCTTAAGGCTACTGGCATAGGTCTTTCTTTTTAATTCTTCAAAGTGGGACACTTACAATACAACACAATCCTTTTCTTGTCAAATTTGATGGCATCGCAAAGAAAAACAGCTAGAGGAGAGGCCCTAAAATAGCAGAGAGCCCGGCATGCTCCCAGGACAGAAAGGATTCCGCCCGGGTGGCTGAGCTGGTGAAAGCAGGAGGGAGAGCAGACTGCAGGTTGGGCTGTGTGTGGCTGCCCTGCAGCCTGCACAGAGCAACTGCGTCTTTTACTGAGTGAAACTAGGGGCTGGTGCAGGATTTGGAAAGGACAAATGATATGCTTTGCCTTAGTGGTTTTGTTTTTAATATGCTTTTATTGATGAATTGTCATTCTACATCACAATGGTATATCACAAAGTGATATAATACCATATTGATAAAGAGATTTAAGGCCTAAGCGAGGCCAAGGCGCATGTTCTGGTGCATTGACTAGAGTCTGGCATTCCGTCTGGGTCTGGATGTCTCGTGGGAGATGGAAGGCGTGGAGGGAGGGGGGATTTCTGTCACAGCTGATTTTGTCTGATATAAAGCCTTCCTAAAAGTGCCACACATGTCCAAGTGCTATAGGCCTCGAGTGGCTTTGGGGGGACTTACCTGGGAGGGAGCAGCATATATGTTGGAAGAATACAGCATGCACATTATAAGAATTAGTTTCTTTTTTATTCTGTACAAAAATTTTGTAGGTTTCTTTTTATTCCTCGGTATGTGTCTGTTATTTCTCACTTCATTAACAAACTCTTAGAAATCCCTTGGCCTTTTCTGGGCGCTGTGGCTGTCCTCGTTGTCCTTCCTGTCACCATGCTTAAAACCTCAGGACAGCGCTTTCGTCTTGTTTTTGTCACTTATGGTCCATTCCACCTCTGTCCATTCCACCTCTGTCACCCACCCTACTGCCTTTGTGTGGGGGTGACAGGGGAGTGTGCTTTGGGGTGTCACTATTCCCTAGTGTTTACTGGGTTTCTCCTGTATCCTTCTAACAGTAATTGGTGACACAAAGATGAATGACTCCCTTGCCCTTAAGATGTCACAGTCTAGTAGGGACACAGGCCTATTAAAAAGTAACCGGTACTGTATCCCCAAATCTGTTTTGACCAAAAGAAATAACTATATTATCATCAGATTATGTGCCCTTATTATTTCTGAGCTATAAATATTAGAAAAGTAAGTTATTAGTTGTATTTTTTTCTTCTTCTGGTTAATTTTACCTGAATTGACAATATAAGCTTAGATTTCCTTTCAAAAGCCAATATTTTCTATTTTTTATATTATCTTTGGTGGCTAGAGTTATCACTGACCAAAGACTCTTCGTAGCATTAATACAGTTCTTTAAAAACACCGCTCTGAGCAGTTCCAGTATTTTTCATGAAGGCCTGTGCTTTTAGCTCTGTATCTTTTTTGTACGTTCTTCCTGAATTCAGAGACTTTCCCTCTTATGAACGAACAGTAGTCAAACCATCACCTCCAAATTAATGAATCAGTGACTTCTGTGGGTCCTCTTCTTCCTACATCTATTTAGGAAAGGGAATTTCCAAAGTAAGGAGAAAGAAGGAAGACGAACATTTTATGGGCGATCATGGTCGATAAACTGTGTTGCTTACCATGGTTCCCTTTTACTTCTAGATACAAGAAAACACATGAAACCCTGAGTCATGCAGGGCAGAAGGCAACGGCAGCTTTCAGCAACGTGGGGACGGCCATCAGCAAGAAGTTTGGAGACATGAGGTACGAGGGAAAGAACCATGGGGACCGAGTGAGCCTTGTCTAATGGCTGGTCTTAATGTATTGGGGAGCTTCCTGGGGATTGAACCCAGGGGCATTCTAGCTCTGAGCTACAGTCCCAGTCCTATTTATTTATTTATTTATTTATTTATTTGTTTATTTATTTGTTTATTTATTTATTTATTTATTTATTTATTTATTTGTATTTTGCATCACTGGGGATGGAACCCAGGGGCATTATATCTCCCAGCTACACCTCCAGCCCTATTTTTTAATTCTTTATTTTAAAACGGGGTCTCACTGAGTTGCAAAAGGCCCCACTAAGTAGCTGAGGTTATCCGTGAACCACAGTCCTCCTGTCTCAGCCTCCCAAATGCCGGGATTATTTTTTATTTTTATATTTATTTATTTATTTATTTATTTATTTATTTATTTATTTATTGCAGGTCTGGGGATGAAACCCAGGGGCATTTGACCTCTGAACTATACCCCCTGCCCTATTTTTTATTCTTTATTTTGAAACGAGGTCTCACTGAGTTGCAAAGGGCCCCACTAAGTAGCTGAGGCTGTCCTCAAACCGCGATCCTCCAGGTCTCAGCCTCCCGAATGCTGGGATTACAAGCGTGCGCCACCACGCCCGGCTGTTTTTTAAATTTTAAACAGAGTCTCACTAAGCTGCTGAGACTGGTTTCGAACATTACTAAGACTGGTCTGGAACCTGTGATCCTATTATCTCAGCCTCCTACGTACTTGGATTATAGACTTGCACCACTATGCCTGTCTTTACATCTTCATTCTTAATGACTATTGACATCCAGTACATAGTGGTAACAAATTTTGAAAACACTCCTCCTACAATATCATCATTTTCAGTATTTCACGACTATATCAAACCAGGGTGCACATAAAGAGAAATTTTGAAATGAGATCCAAATGTCATCACTGTAGGTACTGGGAAAAAACATAATATTGGCCATTTATATTTTTATATTATGTACAAGGAAGTTGTCTTGTATAGTTATTTCCCTTTTATATGCTTGTTTAAATACAACCCTGTCTGTTTATTTTGCATCTGGCCAATATGCCTTAGAAAATAGTTCTTAGAAATCAACTTCATTTTTTTTCTAGATATCAAGTCGTTAAACAAAAACATTTCAATAAATTTTAAATTTCTTGACTTTAAAATTTCTGCATGTACTCATTTCATTGGGTTCTTAACCTATTATTTTATTTCTTACTATGCAGCTTTGATACCTAACAACAGATATTTATATCTTTATGTCTAATTTATATTTGGGCTTCAAAATTGCTAGATTATGCCCATTAAACATGAAGCATCTTAACTAGGTATTCATTAAGATAAAGTTAGGTAAGAGTATGTGCATGAAACTGGTATATTGTTATATCTTCTTTTTTTGGCACTGGAGGTTGATTTTTAACTACTAATGCACCATCGAAAACAATTGAAATTCTTTAGAGACAGCTTGTAATGATGAGGTAAACCTTTGGATTATTAGTTATCTATAATATTACTACAAATAAGTTTTTCAGTTATTTCAATGCATGAAGACATTTATCTAAATGAATTCAATAGTTCCTTAGAACAGGAAAGATTCTTTCAATTGAGAAAAATATTTTGCCATTTTTATAAAATTGTTCTCTACATACTTATTTTAAGTCTTTAACTTGAATGCTAGGACCTCTCCATAACACTACCAACTAAAATAGTGTTTTTCATATTCAGGGGATCTTACAGACACCTCTGGAGCCCCTCTGCCTCAGTGAGGCTTGGGTGGAGTTTAAGGAATCTGTCACTGAAATAAGTATTCAGACAATTCGGCTTTAAGTAATCAGGTTAAAAGGAGGTTGGATATAACTTAGCTCACTTGTACCCGAATGTGCTTATTTATAAAACAGGGATAAGAGTACAGGGTTGGGTTGGGGATGTAGCTCAGGAATTGAGTATGAACTTTATGAGGCCCTGAGTTCCATTCCCAGCTCTGCAGAAAAAGGAAAAAAGAAAAAAAGAGTAGCAACTTATAATTAATATGATATTTAAATTATTATAATAATTGCATTATTATAAAGGTAGCAGAAGAGAGTCAGAAGTGGCATAAAGAGTATGTATTAAGCACTCTGTAAGTGCTAGTTTTTATCTTTATTAAGTGGCCATCTCAGATACAAGGTGACCCGCATGATGGAAATGAGGAAGTGCCCATTAACAGGAGCTCACTATATATATATATATATATATATATATATATATATATATATATATATATTTTTTTTTTTTTTTTTTTTTTTTTTTTTTTTGCGGGTCTGGGGCTGGAACCCAGAGGTATTTGATCTCCAAGCAATTTTTTATTCTTTATTTTGAAACCAGGTCTCACTGAGTTGCAGAGGGCCTCACAAGTAGCTGAGGCTGTCCACAAACCGTGATCCTCTGGTCTCAGCCTCCCGAATGCTGGGATTACAAGCGTGCCCACCACGCCCGGCTCACTATGTTTTATAAAGCTCCTCCCTCACTGTTTTTCTAAATAGCAAAGAATGAAAATTGTTGCATATATATAATAAGTTGACATTTATGTTAATACACTAATCAGACGTGAAGACTGTTCCTCCTGATTTAACGTGGCTTTGTTTTAGTACAGTAGGTAACCTGTTTTCCAGGAGTTCCAACATTTTCACAATTATGTTCCATATAAAAGATTCATTTTGATTATAAACTGGCTAAAGATGCTAGAAAATTTATCCTATGCTTATGGAGACTTGAATACAGTCCTGAAATATTGTATGCAGTTGGAAAATTTCAGTACGATATTCTTATACTGTTCTTAAACTATAATTTCTAACATTTGTGTATGAGTGAGGATAACTTTCTGCAAAGGCAATAAGTGTTACAAAGAATTTTGTTTACACCTATGCTAAAATAAGTAACATATATGTATAAGTTATTTTGAAATTGCTGGGGATGGAACCCAGGGGCATTCTACCCAGTACTGCAAAAAAAAAAAAAAAATTGCTGAAGATAAATAAAGACTATTAAATGAGAAAAATTAGAAGGTTTTGACATTTTGCTCAGATGAACGTGCCAATTCATAAAATGGCAGTGGGAAAAGTTAAAATTTCAGCACAGTTATTTTATTATAAACTCTTCTTTGGTTTAAAATATATTGTTTTTTATTTTATTAGTTATACTATGAATGTATTTTGCACATTCTGGGAATAAATTTATGAACTTGCTCAAAAGCTTATCCATTAAATTTAGATAACCTTAGAAGAAAAACAGTACCTTCACAGTTTTTCTTTAAAATAATTCTACATTTGCTGGGCATGGTGGCACATGTCTCTAATACCAGCTCCTCCAGAGGCTAGGGCAGGAGAATCACAAATTTAAGACAGGCTGACATTTTAGCAAACCTTCAAAATAAAATAAAATAAATAAGGCCAGGTGTGGTGGCACACACTTGTAATCCCAGCATTCGGGAGGCTGAGACAGGAGCATTGTTTCGCAGACAGCCTCAGCTACTTAGTGAGGCCCTTTGCAACTCAGTGAGACTCTGTTTCAAAATAAAGAATAAAAAATAGGGCTGGGGGTGTAGCTTGGAGGTAGAATACTCCCTGGGTTCTATCTCCAGTACTGGAAAAAAAAATAAAAATTTTAAAAAACTTAAAATAATCCAGGGGTGTGATTCAGTGGTAGAATATTGCCTAATATGTATGAGGTCCTGAGTTTAATTCCAGTATTACACAAATAAATAAAATGTGGGCCTTTAGGATTTATGTTTTTATATAAAAGCATACACACACACACACACACACACAAACACACACACACGTTTGTTTGTTTGTTTTTGTGTACTGGAGATAGAACCCAGCGGCATTCTACCTCTGAGCTACATTCTCAGCTCTATTATATTTTTATTTTGAAACAAGATCTCACTAAGTTGTGGAGTGCATTGCTAAGTTGCTGAGGCTGGCCATGAAGCTGTTCTGCCTCCCAAGTACTGGGATTATGGTGTATGATGCTTGGCAAAATACATTATATTTCCTGAGCTAAATATGATTCTTGTTTTAATCTGACATCACCACTGAGTGATGTCATCTTGGGCCAGTCATGGAATGACTGAGTCTCTTTCTCCATCTGAAAAATAACATTGATAATGTCTGTCTCGCCAAAATATTTACTGTGAAGTTAAAATGAAGTCAGACTTCTGAAAGTATCTCTGAGGAAATGCAAGCTGTTGGAATCGTTTCTAAAATAATATTGGCATCTTCTCAGAATGTCTCAGTTGAATTTGTTCAAACTGTGGTCTGGTGGGGATGTAATGTTTGGAGGAGGCAGAAAATGTTAGTGTCTTGCTATTCCTATGTAGCATGGAAAACAACAATTATAAGCTAAATTTATAATATGTTGGTAAAAATCTTTAAGACAATTAAAAATTCAGTACATTCTGCCCTCTGTATCTGTGAGTTCCACACCTAACCACTGTGGGTTGAAATATTTTAAAAAGAAAAAAGAAAACTATTAATCTGAACTGAACATAGATTTTTTTCATGTCAGTATTCCCTACACAATATAGTATAACAGTATTGATGTGGCATTTGCCCTTTATTAGGTATTACAAGTAATCTAGAAATGATTTTAAATATACAAGAGGATGTATGTTATATGCAAATACATTTTATTTATATCAGAGGTATTAGCTTTGAGGATTGTGGCGTCCACATAGGGTCCTGAAAACGATTTCTCTCAGATGCAGAGGGCTGACTATATAATTAAAATAGGTGGTGAATACAAGTATCTAATCTTTATCTCTGAACCCTTCAAAGGGGACAAGAGGGGCAGTGCTGTCATTTCTCTGTATTCTTTATGCTAACTCTGCCCCGCTCTTTCTTCTCTTTCATGCTGCCTGGCTGCAGGTCTCACTCCATCGGGTAAGCACAGAACAGCTACATAGTTTTCCGAAGGGTGCACCTGACTAGCAAGATGCCAATTATAAGACACCTAATCCGTTCGAATTTATTTAAGCACATATTTATCTCAGTTCTGAATTGTTTTCACCAATTTCACTTGTTAGGCAATCTTATAAGAATTTCTTTCTGCATCGGCAAGGTCCTTAGACTTGAAAAAGACGACCCCCCCAAAAAAAACTAATTGAAAATCGAGAGTAGTGTATTTTTATGAAACTTCTAGAAAGTGAAGTTAAAGAACCCAAAATTGTTTTCTCTTGAGTGTTGTGATTCTCTGAATTTTTCAAAACTTATTTGCGCTGCTGTCTCACCTTCAATGTTTCTGTATCTTCTGAAATCAAAAGTAAGAAAGGTTGGTAGAAACGCATGCATATTAAGAAGTTTAACATGGTCAGTTACAGGCCTTTTTATTAAGCCTTCTTTTACCTAGACTTTTATCCTAAATTGGAAAAATCCTAAGAAAGTGCTTATGTTTAAAGAGATGAAGATATTGGTAATGCTAACTTTCTTTTAGTGATGTCTTTTAAATGTGACTTCTGAGGAAATTGTTTGGCCTCTAATTTCTATATGGAGTATCTAGGGTAAGACTATAAGTATCCCCTGAATTTCTTTTATTTTTTTTTCCTTTTTATTTCAGTAATGTGCTTTACCATACTAATGACATCAGTGGATATCATTGGGGGAGGGTGACAAATCTGACCCAACACCTATTAGTTTCTTGGGAGAAGAGAAAGCAGGGACCATGCTGACAGGTGGATGGGAGACAAAGCAACAGTCCAGGAAAATAGAGCCCAGCCTGATTTCTGAGTAGAACTCAACAGATAACATCAGGCAACCAGAGGGCAGATGAATCAGCTACTATAGGATTAAGAGGATGAACCTCTTACACTTCTCAAGAATGTTTATACTAACAGTTAAACCACAGTGGATATAGAAATCCCTCCCTCCATGTTGGACTGTATGAATTATGTTAGTCTGGCACATGCTTCCTTGACTGACTTTATTTAACCATGCACATGCCTCTGGACAGTTTCTCTACAATGGAACAATCAGCGTCTACTTGCCTGGCTGTACTTCTCTGCTCTTCTGAGCAGAGAAGGGAATGGAGACCCGGTTTGGACCTAGACAATATACATACATGTTCTCAGATTTCCTGTAAGGATTGTAATGAAATAGAATAGTGTGTGACCATGGACCATCTACTCTCCTTCATATCTTTGGAAGCTGACTGTGGCCTCTTAAACCGAAGGAAAACAAATATCATCTTGGTTGGATGGACGGAATATTAGAAATTGCTGTTTTAGAACTGTGTGGAGGGAGTTTTTCATGTACTTATGTTGTGCTATCTTTTTTCTCCCCCCCTTAATCTTCTTTTGCCCTGAAGCTACTCCATTCGACATTCCATAAGTATGCCTGCTATGAGGTAATGTGTGCCCAATATTTTACATAACCTTATGCAGAATGTGTATGAAGTATCACTTTATTGATAGTTACTTGTGAGCTTCCCTCCCCACTCCCCTTTATGGGAAAGTAAATTGCTAAAGTGAAAGGCTGGGCAATGGGCCTGGGCCTTTGACTAGGCCAGACTTTCCTGTGTGATCCAAGACAAGGGACTCAACCTACCTCAATCTCCACTCCTTTTTCCATACATTGCAAGAAATAAGGCCCACCTCACATGGGTGTCATGAGGCCAAAACAGAATAACTTGTGTAAAGCACTGAGGATAGGGCTTGGGACATTTCAAGCAAGCACACATGTAAGGGTAGAAATAGATTTGTTATTTTAGCAGATCTAAGTGCAAGCCTGGGAAAACATCTGAAAGGAAAGAATAGGAAGCTAAGAGGGCTAATGGTCCTAGATAGGATATCATTATAAAATGTCACTTAAATACTTTCTTGCAAGTAAAAACTTGCAAGAAAGACATTCCCAGGTTCAAGGTTGCATGTGTAATTGCAGTGATGCAATAAGATAGAATCAAAATGGTAGTCATAGTCTGGATGAAGGGATGTTTGGGAATCAGAAGAGGCAGGATGTAGCCCAACTCTGCTGAGAATTAATGTTGGACCCTTGGGAAAGCCACCTCATGGGTATCCCTGTCAGTGTTCTTAAAATAAGAGTCTGGATAGCTGGGCGTGGTGGCACATGCTTGTAATCCCAGTACTTGGAAGGCTGTGACAAGAGGATCGCAGGTTCGTGGCCAGCCTGAGCAATTTGTGAGGTAAGGCCCTTCACAACTTAGTGATACTCTGTTTCAAAATAAAGAATAAAAAATAGGGCTGGGGGTATAGCTTGGAGGTAGAATGCCTTTGGATTCCATCCCCAGTACTGTAAAAAAAATAAAAAATAAAAAATAGGCTGGAACCAGATTCACTGCTCTTTCCAAGGTACTTCCCAGAACACCAGAGCTGCCTGGGTGGCAGGGAGGTCAAGCCCCTGAGACCGTCCCCCAACTTCAGTCGGCACTGTTCTCTACCTGCTTCTTAGTATGCACTGTGGTTGGAATACCTCATAGAGGTCATTCAGTTATGTTAGTTTGAGACCAATAAGGCCAAGTTCTTTCTAGGAGCACTTTTTTTGCAGTGCTAAGTTTGTAGTTTATGCATAATATGATTAAATCTGATTTAGCAATTTCTCCCTTTTCTCCAGCGTGCATTGTAGTATAATTCGATTAGAGGAATGTCTGCTCTGTCTTATGAAATCTCTTTCACACTGGGGTTATTTGATTAATTGGGTAATTTGGAAACTTAACCACAATATTTGGTTTGCTATATTTGGGAGTGAGTAAGGAGTGCAGATCAAGATTGCTGAGTTCATCAAATCAACCACTCCCTCTGCTGTAAGAACACACATTTGGGGTAGGGCAACGCAAGGCTTTTGGCTCCTTTACTTATCACATTTTAAAATCTGTGTGTCTAAAGAAGGACCAGAAAAAATTAACATAGCTTTGCTCTATGAACCAGGAATCTATCTAGGAGCTTATAGGCCAAATGCAACCCCCATGGACTTTCTGAAATTAACTTTTAAAGAAAAACTGACTTTAATCATGTAACACATGCCCATGAACCATGAGGCTTAACTCTTTGCCTGCTGTGGGCTTGTGTAGCTGAGGGAAGACAAGAAGTCATGGGAACAAGTCAGCCATATAAAACCTGCACTAAAAGTAAGGAGCCATCGAAGTGTAACTCACTTATATGTCATTGTGAAACAGAGGTATTATGAAGGATTCCTCCTGGGAAGTTGAGCAGTGTTTGAGTCACATACCAGGTGTGATTCCATACCTGGGTCCTCTCAGCTCACCACTGTCAACCCATGCAGCATGGATGCAGGTGTGTTCCTGTCCCTGTGAAGAATCAATGTCTCCAAAGTCAACCTCCAATATGTTTTTTAAGCTAGATTCACTTGAAAAATATCCTCTATATCCATTGTCTCTTACAGTATTAGAGCTATGGTTCATCTGGCACCATATGGCAAAACCCATATTTTATAGCCACTCTCTGTTATCAAGTTTCTCTAGGCCACTCCTACAATTTTTTTTCTAACCTTAAGGGAGAATCAAGAGTAGCTTATCAAATGTAGTAACATTTAGTTGAATTATCTGACCTGAAAACAATGACAATTCTTACTGTTGAAAGATGACATAAATATAAGATTTAAGGTACATCTTTGAATTCAGGTCCTATTTCTTTAGCTGGCTTTGTGAGGTCATTTTTAATGGTAATAATGACTTTATAACATCATATGGCCATGTCCTATATAGGAAACCAAAAAGCACCAAATGAAGTATTTACACTTAAAGCAACAAGATAGTGCACGTGTGCATGCATGCGTACACACACACACACACACACACACACACACACACACACACACAGAATGTGTCACAAGCAAAATGCCAATAAGCTGTTTTCTCTGCTAAGAAAACATATGGGCATATGCTCTTGGTGAAGAAAAAGAACTTATACCACTTTGATCAGGCATTAGACAGGCAATTTTATTTCAACATAAAATAATAAAAGCCTTAACTTTCAAAAATACCACTTCATGGAAATTGTCATAATTATGATTTTTTAAGGCATGGAAAAGAAAAATCTTTTGAACTTTTTTTCTATTTGAGCTATTTCTGTCTTGACTCGCATTTGTTGAAAAAAATAACTTTAAAATTCCAAGTAGGAAAACTCAGACATGACATTCTTCAGACAGATTTTTCCATTGCTTATAAAAAAAAAATTGAGTCAGGAAGAGGAGGAATATTGTGATAGAAACAACTAATAAATGAAAAATTAAGCTGTCTATCACTCCATCGACTCATTGGAAATTATTTATGATGCACTCTGGAATTATTATAGATGTGTCATTGCCACATGCTATATTATTTATTGCGCAGTTGGGTATCTGTTTTCCCTAGGAATATTCCATGTCAGGTTATGGTTTCTGGGCCTAACCTAGTAGAACCAAAGATATTTTAGAACATGGTTGTTGAAGGTGGCAAGTAGCCAACCAGCTCTGGTGCACAGGCGATATTTACCAATAGGAGCAGAAAACTAAACAGCATGGTTGCTAAGACGCTAGGTCTTTGGAGCTGACCTCTTTTTCTGTTATTTTAGGAATTCTCCTACTTTCAAATCATTTGAGGAGAGGGTTGAGACAACTGTCACAAGCCTTAAGGTACAGATGAAGTGAATTTTGTGTGATTGGGTCCATTTCATCAGGACAGCTTAGCCATTGCTGCTCTTAGTTCTTCAGGCAAGGCAGGACCCAGCATTCAGTACATTCAACAAGGCGGACCTCTTTCTTTTCATATAAGTCTGCAGATGACTTCACTATCGAGTAGTGCTACTGTATCCTTGGAGTTGTTTGTATAAGCCACTCAGGAGTGAAATTGTTTATTAAAGTGAATCGCCTTTGTGTTCTCCATTTAATCTACCAAAAAGCAGATACGTGAGAGAAGATCATGGGTAGGATAAAGGGTGTCTGTGTTCTGACTTCAGAATGTAAGTGAAGGTTCCATAGCAGCTCAGTGCTCCTTTGGTTTGGATGTGGACCAGCAAAAACAAATTGGATACCATGTGTTATAATGCCATCCACCACCCATCAGCTATCTAGACTTGTTTACTAAATTCACATCCTGAGCACAGCACAGTTTGCTGTCATGGAGGGGAGATTAAGGAGAGTTGCAAAATGGATCATTTTATAGTAATGTATTTGGTTCCTGCATATAAACTGAAAATTTGCCACCATCACAGGGTATTTAAAAAAAATTTTAGATTTATTGTATAAGCATAAATATCCACAGAGGAAAACGAGAACAAAAAATAATATTAGTCTATTTTTAAAAGATATAAATTTTTAAGCTGGGTGTGGTAATGCACGCTTGTAATCCCACTACTTGGGAGGCTGAGAAAGGAGGATTGCAGGTTTGTGGCCAGCCTCAGCTACTTATAATGCCCTCCACAACTTAGTGAGACCTGTTTCAAAATAAGAAATTAAAAAAATAGAGCTGTGGGTGTAGCTCAGTGGTAGAATGTCCTTGGGTTCCATCTTCAATTACATACACACACACACACACACACACACACACACACACACACAGTATAAACTTTTAAAACAAAAAAAATCATTGAGACTATAAAATATTTAAAGATATCACCTAAACAATAACTTAATTACATCCTGATATTATCATTATTATTTTGTATACAATTCATTTTTGTATTTCACTATTACTGAGAAAGTTATAAATACATTATCCATGACCAAATTAAGACTAGCTATGGCCACATGCTGATTCCTCAGCTGCTTCTGCTCTCACCTCCTGCTCCTTCCTGTGCTGCCTGCTGGGCGCTCCCAAGGGTAGGAACTACTCCTCACTGCAGGGCCCTGAAGCTCTTAGTGAATTTGGCCTGGAGGGTCTTTCAAGGGGTTTTCTACTTTATTAGGCCTGTGATCAGATGTTTCAGGACCAAGAATTCACCATGCCTTCATTCATTGCCTTCATCCACCCGCAGTTTCTAGTAATTTTACTGCTCTGCTTGTCAACATCACCACTTATCGAATGTGCAGGGATCAGTAGAAACCATTAGATCAACCCCCAAAAGCAAGAAAACTTTTTTATTTTATTTTTGTGTGTGTGGTACTGGGGATGGACCCCAGGGGCTTTCTTCCTCCAGGCTATACTCCCAGACCTATTTTATATTTTATTTGGAAACAGGGTCTCACTAAGTTGCTGAGAGCCTCACAAAGTAGCTGAGGCTGGCTTTGAACTTGTGCGATCCTCCTGTCTCAGCCTCCCAAGCATGGGGATTACAAGCATGCACTACCACGCCCAGCAAGAAAACTTTTTTTTCCATTTTTTATTTATTTATATATATATATATTTTTTGGTGGTACTGGGGTTCCTGGAAACCCTTCTACCTCCAGGCTACCCTCCCAGACCTATTTTATACTTTCTTATTTGGAAACAGGGTCTCTTAAGCAAGCGCGCCTGGCTTCGAACCTGCGCAATCCTCTTGTCTCCACCTCCCAAGCGCGGGGATTTCAAGCGTGTGCCACCATGCCCCATGAAAACTTCTTTTTATAGGAAGGACATGCAGTGTTATGAAGTGCGCGCTCTCTCCTTCTCTTTGTCTCTTCTCTCTCTTCTCTCTCTCTCTCTTTCTGTCTCTCTCATTTTATTGGTGCATTGTAATCATGCATCATAGTGAGATTCAAAGCAATCTGAACATACATCCATACATCACTTGGTGTATTTTCCTCCACATCACACCAGACTCCCTCCTCCTTCCTGTACATGTTAGCGCAATTTGTAGTTAAACCTTCACATATGGAAATCAATGTGTTTGAACTGTTGCCTTCCTCAACACTGCATGTTCCTCAACACTTCCATAACACTGCATGTCCCCAACCCCCTCCAGTATTCTACTGGTCTTTCTTCTCATTTATCTGAAGCACCTTTTGTTTTCTATTTTCTATCTAGCTTCCACATATGAGAGACACATACGACTTTCTGCAACTGGCTGATCTCACTTAATCTCTATTTTCATGTTTTGCTACAAGTAACATAATTATGTTCTTCTTTATGGCTGAGTAAAGTTCCATTTTGTGTATATGCCATATTTTCCACTGTGTATGTACAGTATTTTCTTTGTCAATTCATCTATTTATAGACACCTAGGTTAGTTACATGATTTTGTTATTGTGAATTGTGCTGCTATAAACATGGATATGCATGTATCACTATAATACTTTGGCTATGATTCTCTTGGAATAATACCAAGAAGTGATACAGCTTCTAGTGGTGTGACTATAATGGTTCTGTTTCTAGATTTTTGAAGAGTCTCCATACTGATCTTTTCAGTGGTTATACTAATTTACAATACCACCAACAGTGTATAAGAGTTCCCATTTCCCTGCATCTTCGCCAGCATTTATTGTTGTTTGTATTCTTGATGATTGCCATTCTAACTGGATTTATCTGGAGTCAATGTAGTTTTCATCTGCATTTCCCTGATTACTAATAATGGTGAACATTTTTTCATATACTTTTGGGCCACTGGTATTTCTTCTTTTAAGAAGTATCTATTCAGTTCAATTGCTGAATAGATATTTTATTGGGTTATTTGTGTTGTTAGTGTTGCTTTTTTGAGTTTTTTGTGTATTCTAGATTTAGTCCTCTATCAGAGGAATAGCCGGTAAAGATTTTCTCCCATTTTTAGCTTCTCTCTTCAGACTCTTGATTGCTTCCTTTGCTATGTAGAGCTTTTTATTTGAAATCCCGTCTATCAGTTCTTGGTTTTATTTCCTGAGTTTTGGGGGTCTTGTTGAGAAAGTCTATACCAGACATTTTTCTTGATAAAACATTGAGTATCAAAACAAAAAGTGAAAAAAATAAATCCCAGGAGTCAATTCCTCAGCCTTAGACAACCCAAGGAGGATGGATTCCGTGGCCTGCTAGACACTAAGTTCTGACCCAGGAAAAGTTGTACATTTGAGCTTTTCCGTAGGAGTTGTGAAGAACCAAAAGAAGAGTAAAAGACAACCTATTTTCATTTGCTCTTAGGAAACTCTCAAGCTCAGGATTCACACCTTAGTATTTGTTCCACACTCTCAGCCTTTTGCTGTTCTCACAGGACAAAAGGCAGAGCCCCCCACCCCCCAGATGGGTACACGACCAACTCAGCCCACCAGACTCCATCCCGTGTCCAGACCTCCTGAAAGCGCTTCTATGCTCCTGAAAGATTCTTTGCTTGTGATTGTCCTCAAGACTTACATCCCACACACCTCCTATCTCACAGCAAGGCCTAATTCCTCTTTTTCTGCCCACCCAGGCAATGTGGAGAATTCCTTATAATAATGTTTTGTGTAAAACCTCCTACTACATCAGTAATTACAAACTGCTCATTCCTTTTTTCCCCTGTATACTAAATAATTTAGAGATGTTTAACCCTTCTTTAGATAGCTTATTTTCTGCAGCTTAAGTTTGTGTTCTGAATTTTCTCCAAAATGTCTGTGTCATTGTCCACTTGGTTCCCGGGCTCATGAATCAGCGTGTATGAGTGAAAGCACTTGCAGAGCTCATTTTTCCATTCACACACCCTGCTCCTAGCTTGGCTTTTAGGAGCAGGATAGGGACACATGGTCATATTTATGTTCTATGGGACAAAATGTTGTAAGAGGCACTCCTGCCAGCTCCTCATGCAACCTGTCATGAATCATGTGGCATTTGTACCAAATCATTTGTTCTTTCTTTACACCCAATTCTATAAACAGTTTGATTTTTCATTACAACTTTCTGGCTCATCATAATCATACGAAAATTTTGTCTCATCTATATCCTTGAAGCATAGTATTTGATGGTACCTCTTCTGATGTCTCCTGTATAGTCAGTGGTCATACTTTTAAATGCATCCAAAACAAGACAAGTGCTTCTGTAAGCAACATACACAAAACCATATTTATTGTATTTGATCATGTCCCTGTGAAGCATGAGTAATTACATTCTTGCCACTCATTTGCTTTCCATCCACATTAAGCAGACTTCTTAATGTGTACATAACATGGCTGGAATAAAAACCTTTGCTTAAAAAAGAAGGCAAGAGCCGGGTGGTGGCGCACGCTTGTAATCCCTGCGCTTGGGAGGCTGAGACAGGAGGATCGCTCATGTTCGAAGCCAGCCTCAGCTGGCTTAAGAGACCCTGTTTCCAAATAAAAAAAAAAATATAGGTCTGGGAATGTAGCCTGGAGGTAGAAGGCCCCTGGGTTCCATCCCCAGTATCACCAAAAAAAAAAAAAAAAAAAAAAGGCAAGATATACTTTTGGGGTTTTTTTTGTGTGTGTTTTCTCAACCAACTATTTAATTATCAGAGATTAGGAAGCCCTACTCAGCAGTTCAAAGAAAATTTTATGCAAAGTATAATTATAATTTGGGGACAAGGGGGTGACAAATTCTTGAATGAAAGGCCATTATGAAGGGAAGGGCTCAGGAGGTGTTTATCGTTCACATCTTTCTTTGAGCAGTGTTGCAGCCCTAGCCTAAGTCCTGCAGCATGTAGTCAGTGAACACACCTGGTTAGGGAATTGCGATATTCTACCCTCTCTTACCTGAATTGATTTCTTTCAAAGCACTCCATTCCTTCTTTAATTAACTATTTTGATTTGAGAAAATAAAAAAGTGGAATAAACAGTGCCTAGAAGAAAACGTCAGTAATAGGCATTCCCCTGACTCAATACTGTGGGTGATTCTTATTGCAAAATATGTCAAAGAGAATGTGAATTTAAAAAGAAAAAAAAATGTGAACTATTAATAGTTATACTGAATTAATCTTACTTTTCTTATTAATACACTGAATTGATCTTATTTGTCTCTCTCAGGAAAGAAATAAACACAGTGACAAATCACATAGTTGAAAGCCCCCCAACACACACACACACACACACACACACCTCTTCCTGGTGCTAAGCGTAAAGAGATCAGTGCTCTAGGAAGGTCCACCCACTAAAGGGTGGGATCAGATCCACTCAGTCACCTGCTTTTGACTTATCTGTAAGTCAGGAATGGTTTTACATTTTGTTATGGTTGAAAAAAATCAAAACCAGAATAGTATTTGTAATGCTGAAAATTAAATTCCATGAAATTCACATTCCAGGATCCAAATCTAAATTCCTACTATAGCTGCTTACTACAGCAGCTGATTTGAATATCTGTGACCAAGATGATGTGTTCCCCGAGACTAAAATATTTACTCTCTGGCCCTTTAGAGAGTTTTTTTTTTTTTTTTTTTTTTTTTTTACCCAAACAGCAAAGAAAGTCAGTTTAGTAGCAGTTTAGGCAGAAAAGTTTAGTAGCAATTAGAGGAAAGTGTTTTGTAATGAATGGATTACCTTTAAACCCTGGTTAAGTATTCAAGGGCGGGCATAGCATCTTGGACACATTACCAGGGCTATGCATAAGACTTGAGTGATTGGTGACCAGCTTCCTTTTCCTCATTGAGAATGAATAAAGGAAGACCAATGTAAATATTAATAAGATTTGCATTATATATTTTGGACTATTAGATATTCTTTTAAAGGGCTTTTAAAAATAAGAATTTTTTTCAAAATACTTAAGTATAATTTTAAAATCCAGACTGATTTGTATTTCTATTTGGTCAGTTAGTTCACAAAACTTTCATTCTAGGAAATTTTTCTACTTTTAAGAAAGATGTCATGGTGGCCCATGTTTGTAACCCCAGCATTTGGGAGGCTGAAACCGGAGGATCGTGGTTCGCAGACAGCCTCAGCTACTTAGTGAGGCCCTTTACAACTTAGTGAGACCCTCCCTGTTTCAAAATAAAGAATAAAAATAGGGCTGGGGGTGTGGTTCGGAGGTCAAATGCCCCTGGGTTCCATCCTCAGACACGCAAAAAAAAAAAAAAAAAAATAGAATAAAAAATAAGGCTGGGAATGTAGCTCGAAGGCAGACTGCCCCTGGGTTCCAACCCAAGTAACACACACACACACACACACACACACACACACACACACACACGAGAGAGAGAGAGAGAGAGAGAGAGAGAGAGAGAGAGAGAGAGAGAGAGAGAGAGATGAGATTAGCAGGGCTTTGATCTTGATCTGTTGCCAACTCTCAAAGCAGAAAGAGAGATCAGGTTCCATTCAGTCATTCTACCTTGTTCGAAGACATTTGTCAGAAATTCAGCCTGTCCTGCTAAATCTCAAGTAGGAAGCCCATGCTTAAGTCATGTGAAGATATTTTTACATTTGTAAAAGTGAAGGAACTAATCTAAAATTCAATACTATTTTGATTAAATTGGTTCTGTAGGTGAATGGGGGTACATATTGCCAGCCAGCAGACCTGATAATACTTCTGAAAGAATTAGATTCTTGGGTGTAGAAACAATAAAGAGAATGTTGCTAAAATTGTGCAAAACAAAAGTCTAGAAGAATTCGCGTATGAATGACATTCTAGTACTCTGCAGAAGGAAACGTCTCTACAGACTTTACTTGTCTCTGTGGATAAACTGTATTTTCGAATTAGAAAATGATCAAACTTTTGGCATTCTTATTTTTAAAAAATCACAAAATGATAATAAACAGCTAATTGCATTTTTGCCTATCTGCCCATTTCAGACGAAAGTAGGTGGGAACAACCATGGTGGAGGCAGTTTCGAGGAAGTTCTCAGCTCCACAGCCCAGGCCAGCGCCCAGAGCGCCTCCGGAGGCCCCCGGCAGGCCGAGGAGGAGCTGCAGTGCTAGGTCCAGCCACCTGCCATGTATCCGGAGGTCAGCCGCTGCCCACCCATCTCTGCCTGCACACACCCAGATGCGAAGACCAAAATCCCACCGGGAAAACCAAGGTCTTGATGTTGTTATTCCAGTGACCTCTCCAGAAAGTTGAATAAAATGATTCCCATTTGCATTTGTGTTGATGAAGAACCATCACACTTCAGTATTCATTGATTGTTACCTTTTAAAATGTCCTTGCTGGGGCAGATTAGTCATAACTCCAGTCTGTGTAATTCAACATTTATTTCCCAAACATGTAGCTATTAATGATCTGCTTTGGATTTTGCTTGGCCTCCTTTCCAATGTGCGTGTCCTTGAAGGCTGATTGAACAGCGCTTTCAGTTCTTCAGATCGACGGGTAGAGCTCTTCATGACTGTCTCCAGCAGTAGGATGACTCACTGCACAGCGCCTCAAACTGCTTGTGGTCTCTCTCACCTACATCATTTATGGATGTTTATTTAAGCAATTAAAAGAACTGATTTTAATGAGGACTGAATCATTGATTTTTTTTTTTAAGTCTCTGGGGCTACTGATGACCTTACAAGTTGATCAATATGATTCTACAGATACTATTTTAAGTCAACCTCTAACATGGTGCACAGGACATAGGATATGGAATTATAACCTCAGCTACTCAAAGATGAAATATTCCTCAATTCTATAATTCTCTCCAGTATACATACAGTAGTACTACTGAGGTGAGGGCTATCTAAAAAAGGAATTATTGGACTATGGGAGCAGAGTTTCTAACCCTTCCCAGTTTTCAAACTGTTGGGGACTGAAAACTGATGGTTTTGTTAGTACACTCAGGTTTCTGCAGTCACTTTTACCTTCCACACTGTAGGGTTCTCTTTTCTACTAAATACGTTTGTTATTAAGTAGCAAGAATATAACCTCAAGACACATTTGTAAAAATGAATGCTCTAGAGACTTAACTCAAAACAAACACACACGCAAATTAAAAATTGGCCCACAGAATGCATATATGCTGGTATGTTAATTTTTCATTTTATATTTATTATTGTTAAATAGAAATATATGTATATAACAATAAAATACAACCAATCTGAAAAATACTGCATCTATCCTGTCTATACATCTAACTGAAAATCAAGCTGGGGATTGAACCCACAAGGACTCTACCACAGAGCTATATCCCAAGTCCTTTTTAGAATTTTATTTTAGCTGGGTGTGATGGTGCACACCTATAATCCTAGTACTTGAGAGGCTGAGACAGGAGTATCACAAGTTCAAGGACAGCCTTAGCAATGTAGCAAGACTGTTTCAAAATAAATAAGAAGGGCTAGGGGTGTAGCTCAGAGGTAGAATGCCCCTGGGTCCACTCCCTAGTAAATAAATAAATAAATTAATTAATTAATAAAATTTTGAGGCAGGTGCTCACTAAGTTGCCCAGGCTGGCTTCAAACTTGTGATCCTTCTTCCTCAGCCTCCTGAGTTACCAGGTTTATAAGTGTGTGCCTGCCAATGTACCTGGTCCACTTTTTAAATACTTTTGGGATGTTGAAAATACTTGTAAACTTATGATGCAATTTTATCTTACAACTCACATCTCATAAATGTTATCACTACTGATAGGTTGTATCAGTGAATTAATCTTCATTTGACTTTAAATTACACATTTCCTTAGAACCTGCTTTTGAACCACAAAACACAGAACTGCAATTTTTTTTTTTTTTTTTTTTTGGTGATACTGGGGTTCCTGGAAGCCCTTCTACCTCCGGGCTACACTCCCAGGCCTATTTTTATATTTTTGAAACAGGGTCTCTTATGCCAGCGCGGCTGGCTTTGAACACGCGCCATCCTCCTGTCTTCGCCTCCCAAGCGCGGGGATTACAAGCGTGTGCCACCACGCCCGGCAGAACTGCAAATTTTATTACAGACAGGTTGTGCCTGATGCCATCGCATCCACATTGGCCAACACAGCGCGGATGCTGGGCATCTAAGCAGCTCTCTCGCCGCTGCTCATGGGTCCACAATGACTTCTTAGCATGAGAATTGTTGAAATTTACTATAAAATAGAGCATAAAGTGTGAACTTCAACCTCATTACCCTCCTACCAGTATAGAGCTGCATGAGAGTGGGTGATAAAGGAAGTTGGATATTCCCAGAGACCCATGAGTTAAATAAAAGTCTTCATTCCTGTGGTAGAGCTATTAGGAAGTGCTAAAATCTTTAGGGCAGGGCCTAATAGGAAGACCTTAGGTCACTGGGAGCATGACATCGAAAGGGATTGTGGGACCTGAATCTTAGCTTTCACTCCCTGGCTCACAAAAGTGAGTGGGGTTGGTTTTTGTGGCCCATGGACAAAACCCAGGGCTTCATGCATGCTCAGCAGCTCCCCACCACCAAGCTACATCAGCAGCCTAAGATGAATGCTTTTGCTACACCAGGAGCTATTGCCATGATATGGTGCCTCCCCGCAGGTTCAAAGGGGTGGAGCCAACCAATCATGGATTGGAATCTCCAAAACTGTGAACCAAAATAAACCTTTTATCTCTGTGAGTTTATCTCAGGTGTTTCATTAAAGCTAACATGTGTTAAAGTTAAAACAGTGCTTTGCCAGGCATGGTGGCGCATGCTTGTAATCCCAGCGCTTGGGAGGCTGAGACAGGAGGATCACACAGGTCCGAAGCCAGCCTCAGCACTTAGTGAAATGCTCACCAATTTAGTGAGACCCTGTTTCCAAATAAATTATAGGGCTGGGGTGTAGCCCAGAATTAGAAAGCCTCTGGGTTCTACCTCTAGTACCACAAAAATATAAATAGTTAAAACAGTGTTTTAATAAGAAATGTGAACAAACTTCTTTAAACCTGGCATTCTAATGTAATTCCAAAATATAATATTTAGCAAAATCCTAGGGTTACTTTTGGTAATATTTAAGAATGGTAATTTTTTTACAGTACATTTCTACTTGATGTTTATAGTTCATACCCTAGAGGGTTTACATCAAGGCAAATTAAAACTAACATAATCTAAGTGTCTTTGTCCATTTTCTGTTAACATAACAAAATACCTGAGGCTGTGCACAGAGGCTTATTTAGCTCAATTTGGGAAATTTAAGAACATCTGCTTTGCTCTCGTGAGGAGTCCATGGCAACTGCATCGCGATAGCAGGAGCAGTGTGGAAGAGTGGTCTGGTGGAGGAAGCTAGAGATCCAGAGGCCAAGCTACGCATATAATGATAACTTGCTCTCACAATAATTCACTGAGACCAGCATTAATTCCTTCCAAGGACAATGCCCCCATGACCTAATTACCTCATACCAGGCCTCCTCTCTGGAAAGTTCTACCACTTCAATATTGCCACATTCAGATCCAGGTTTCCGGCCCATGAAACTTTGAGGGACACACACCATATCCAAACCACAGCAGTTGTTCTCTCACCAAAATCATCCTTTCTTTTAACTTTAAGTAAGAAGACTCTAGAATTATGTAGACACAAATGCTGAGAAGATGCTTCTTCACCAAACATTTCAGCAGTCATTTACCCGGCAGCATATACCACTACCACAGGCTGTGAGATGAATCAACGGTTTTTCAAATACAAGGACTTGGACAATTATGTAATAGCTGGTGAAATGCCAGTCCACAAGGGAAAAACAGTAACAAGGAATTCTTTTTTGTTGAGTTCCACCCAAGAATAATTATTTACTCTGCATCATAATTACAGGGTTTGTTATTCAGAAGACCAATTCCAAGCAAGTAGCAAGTATCCTCCAAAAGAAAAAAAATTATTTTTTAAGTAATAATGTGCATATATCTCTAGATATTGTCCTTGGATTTGATTGCTTTTACTGATCTTCATTTTGTTCTTATTAAAAGATTTTATTTACAGAAATATTACATTTTTTCTTTCTTTTAAATAAACATATTACCTTAGGACTGTGACCCACCACTTGGTAGACAGATGATAAACTCAGATAATTATTAAATACTAAGTATAAAGTCTGACCCAGCAGAGGCTTTCAAAGCCTCTGTGAACTGTGCTGGCTATTTATGAAAACTGCAGTGCATAAAACTTTTAAAATAAAGCTCCTAGGCCATGGAACAGCTCTGGTTATAAATACTTGAACACTGTCTGGGGTTATTTTGTGTACGTATTTTTATACCAAGAGGAAAAAAACTCCATAATTCTGATAGATGTAGTTGTTTTCCTACTAATCATACCTCCAAAAATAATTGGACTTTGCGCTCTGTTTTCAGTAAAGAGGAACTATGTGCACGTGTTGTTTCTGAAGAGATCATGCACCTTGCTTCCTGCAGATTGGGTATCCATGGATACTGAAAAGAGTTTCCAAAGAAACGCTGCCTAGATTTTTCACCATGCCAACTTCAAAGGCCTTCTTCCAATGGAAACTGACATTTGAATTAAAGGGACAGTCCTCACTGGTCCAACCAATATACCAAGCAGGTTTGCAAGGCTGGTCTTCCTTTCTGCATTACTCAATGGTTGTGCATCACTTAAAGGCATACAAAGGTGAAGTACTCACCCCATGAAAGGGGAAGTGAAGGGTGCTTGCTTCAGCAACACATAAGACTAGAAAAATCCAGAGAATTAACATGGCCCCTGCATAAGGATGACAGGCAAATTCATGAAGTGTTCTATTAAAAAAAAAAAAAAAGGGAAAGGAAAAGAGGATATCAGGTTGGTATATAGCCTACCTAAGGCTCAGTGAATCTAGCATTCCTCTTCCTATTACATATTTCTTACCTGGTGATAAATGTTCTTATAACCAAGGTCTTGAGATCTGTAAATCAGATGGAAAATTACAGAGACAAAGGCAAGTGGCAGTTGAAATTGTATGCCCCAACTGGTATCCCCAAAACATAGGAAGTCCTATATGTTTTAGAGCAGATTTATAAGTCTCTGACCAGGGGCCTGAGGCAGCACACAGTGAAATTCGAAATGCAGTTCAAGACAGCGATCATTGGATAAGGCAGTATTCCATCCAAGGAGAGGGTACAGTATGAACACATTTTCTTTTCTGGACCCTTATCACTATATCAACAGATGAATATGTTCTTTAAAAAATCATAATTAAACTTTCTATCATTCAGTAAATCTGGCCTTCAGGGATATAGGTTATTAAGCCCCACAATAAATATATCCAAGTTCAAGATATTTAATATTTATTTATTTAATAAAAAAGAGCTACTCTCTAGTCTTCATCTGTGGCCTCTTCGTGACTGCTTCCTGTACCATAGCTTCTTTCTTTGCCCAAATCACATCACACTTCTTGCTGACGTACAAACAATTGAAAAACAAACAATAACATTTGGAGAAATCACCAGGCCAAGAGTGGCAAAACATAATTCGATGAAGGAGAGAAACAACACTTATTATAGAAACGCAGAGCTCAGGAGCATGGCTCGTTGGCAGCTGCAGCGATGCTCCTGTTTCTTTCTGCCTCAAGTTCAGAAACCAGCTGGACTATCTCAGGGTGACTGAATTTTCCTGCAAAGCAAAAAGACAATCCCGTGTTGACAAGATATCCATTTTCCCAGCTTGATTCCAGGGACCTGCAAAGGCACTATTCAGTGATCTGATCCACACTTCCAAGGACTGGGATTTGGGGGCTGGGGTCGGGGTCAAGGGGACCACTTTACTCTGTCACCGCAAGTGCCACTGAGTTTAAGGATGAGAATCAGGCAAAGAACCACAAATTAAGCAAAACTATTAGAAAATTCACAAGAGAGCCCTTGAATGTATCCACCAGAAACTTCTGGACAACTCAGTTATGAGAGAACAGAGAGATGAAACCAGTCTGCTCATCCCCAAACTGCAATTAATTAAGGGGGGATGGAGTGTTGCAGCCCCTACATATAAAGACTAGTGGGAGGAACAGGCGCTCTAGGCTGTGGTGGGATGTAAACAAGAATGTGAATCCCTCTTGCTAACACCTCTACACCTGCAGTGGCTGATCTGCTCTGTTGTCCTGCTCCTCAGTCCTTCCCAGATTCTTGCCCTGGGCAGAAACCAAGTACCACCCTACCTCTGGTCAGTGATGGTCACACACGGGGGACTGTTAACACCCTCTACCTCCTCCCCCACTCTCTATTAGTGCCTGTGCCTTTTGTTGCTTACTAACCATCCCACATTAAACTCTATTCTTTTAATTCCCTGTCCTTGGTCTCTTCTCTGAACCTGCCCTTCTCTTTCTTGCCCTGACTGAGATCTGGCCATGCAGAGGATGCAGCCATCCCCGCGGCCCTCACTCTCCTCAGTGGGCCTTTGCTGTCACATGGCTCGTATCCCGGGGCTGAGAACTGTCTTCCATGCTCCGTTACCACTTCCACATTGTAGTCAGTCCCACTCCGCGGAAGTCAGATTATACACTGCCAGATTATCCACCTGTTGCCTCTCTGGTGGCTACTATTTTCAGAACTATTAAGGCCCTCTTTCCCAGGCCTAGAAAATAACTGCTTCAGGTTCACTTTCAGCCTTTCTAGCACTACCCATCAGAATCCACAACGACCTCAACAGGCACACAGATGGTCCTTCCAATAGCCTGGTGTGATGGTTAGATATCAAACATCCCCTGATACGCTCATGCACTAATGTTCAGAATTGATGTAACTAAGCCATGAGGGTTGTAATCTCATTATTGTGTAAAACCTTTGTGATGGGCTGTACTCTCACTCAGCTATGGGCAAGTCACCATCCTTATGGACTCAAGTTGCTTTATCAGTAAAATGTGGAATGTAAAAAGAAATGAGCTTCCACTAATTTCTTGGTTCTCCTAGTGTTTTGTATTTCATTTTCTGTTTCTTACTGTGAATGTACTATACTGGAAGAAAACTGTAAAGTGAAAAGAGCCAGGTAAATGTAATTCATATTTTAATTACATTATTGGTGAAATATGCTATCTTGGATCCCAATCTTTGCTGACAACATGCATCGGAACACCTTGTCCATAAAAGGCCACAGAGTAAATACTTCAGGCTTTGTGGGTTATACAGTGCCTGTTGCAACTACTCAGCTCTGCTGCTAACAGTGCAAAAAGCAACACAGATGGTACATAAAGAAGGGGTGTGCCTGTGTGCCAGTAAAACATTCACAGAGACAGGCAGCAACATAATTGGGCCTTACATTGAGGTTTACTGATCCCTGGTACATGAAGTTAGTCTATTTAAATTAGGTTATTAACATAATAACTGACTAAGTTAAATACAATAAACTTAAATTTTAAGTTTAACTTAATTCTACTGAAGCCAACATTCTTGGCTACCTTGCATACCAAAGACATATTAGATCAAAGCTGGTCTCAGATCTCAATCAGCTTACTATCAGGTGGTAGTGATCAACGAGGGGTCTGGTGTGCTATATATAGTTTGAATCTGTAATGTCCTCCAAAGGCTCATGTGTTGAAGGATTGGTCCTCAGCTTGGTGATGTTGGGAGGTGGTAGAAACTTTAAAAGGTGGGTCTTAATGGGGATTTTTAGGTGATGGCAAGCATGGGCTCCAGGGAATGTTGAACTTAGATTCTTCTTTTATTTATTTTTTTTCATGTCCTCACCATGAGGTGAACATCTTTGCTCCACCTCATACTCCCATCATGATTTTTGCCACCACAGACCAAAAACAATGAGACCAATAGGCTGTGGACTAAAACCTCCAAAATTTGAGTCAGAATACACCTTTCCTCTTTATATGTTGATTATCTCAGGTAGTTTGTAATAGTAATGGAAGCTGACTAGCACAGGGAGAGAACAGGAAAAGAATATCAGTAGATAGAATATGAGACTGGCAAGTCTATATCAAGTACTAAATAAGCTTAATCTTGACAGAGTAGATTAGGAAAGAAGATAGAAAATATAGACTTTTTAGGTAACTCACAACTGTTAGGATTTTATGTTTCAGAAAGAGGAAAGCCACAGGGTTTTTAAAATAAAGATGCTGAAGCTGGAAGTATATGTCAATGGTAGTGCTTCCTTAGCATGTACAAGGTCCTAGATTCAATCTCCAGCACAGCAATAAGTAAGAGAAATAAAGATGTGATTACACCTATTATCTATAAAGGAGGACACTGAGACATGTAGGGCGAACTGAAAAGCTTGTTGGTAGGTTAAGGTTCGACCAAAAAAAAAGAGCCAAAAGATACAGCAAGACTCAAAAAATGCCTGATAGTGACTGCAAGCAGACACACCTAACATTTGTGTGTGTGGGGGATAATGAGGGCCTTGTTTAAAGCAGATGAAATAGAGCTAGAAAAAGAAAAGGAAAACTGAATCAACTGCTTTCTAATGGAAAACTGAATCAACTTCTTTCTAATGCAAATGACATTTTGGAGCACAGTCTGTGACCTGGTACTTTCCTCTCTTTGCTGAAGCCATATTAAGGTCCTAAGAAATTAGAGAAAGGCTATCGCCGCAGTACTCTGAGGGGGAAGGGAGGCTGAGCTGAGCCTGGAAAGCACCCAGGGCAGACAGAAGTCAAATCTTCTAGGGAGCAATAGAAACAAGAGCCATCAGTAGTACAGTGAGCTTAGCTCCTTACTCTGTAAACTCTCAAGACGAAGATCACTAACACTGCCAGAGACGTTCAAGTACTTCGGATCAACTAGCTCACTACATACTCAAACAACCCTACTTTACTCTGTAAAGTGTATCCTTGTTTTAGTTATTTATTTACTTACTTACTCTTGGGACTGGGGATTAAACTCAACACTGTTTTATCACTGAGCTACATCCCCAGCCCTTTTAATTTTTTTATTTTGAGACAGGGTCTCAATAATAATCTAAGTCAGCCTTGAGCTCACAATTCTGCTGCCTCAGCCTCCCAAGTAGCTGAGATTATAGGAGGATGCCACCACGAATGGCTATTATTCCCATCTTAAAGACAGGGAAACTAAGGCCCAGAGGTTAAGGCATTTACAAGAGGTCATACAGCTTGCAATGTGGCCTAACCTGGATTCAGATGTATGCAGTTTGACTCTAGTACTGTGCTAAGAAGTATTAATTGACAAAGGTGACTTCAGTTTTGGGGGGATCCTATTTTAAATCTCTAGTTTTTTTTTTTTTTTTTTTATCCAGGCATGGTGGTGCACACCTATAATCCCAGTACTTGGGAGGCTGAGACAGAAGGCTGGCAGGTTCACAGCCAGCCTTAGGAGCTTAACAAGGCTCTCAGCAACTTAGTGAGACTTTGTTTCCAAATTAAAAATAAAATAGGATTGGGGATGTAGCTCAGAGATGGAAGGCCCCTAAATTCAATCCCCAGCACCCCAAAAGAAAAAGGAATGCAAATTCATTACTTGTGTTCTTATAATCAAGAGTTGACTATAAATTAAGTGAAAGGTAGATAATTCTTTCAAATATGTAGATAAACATATATATATATGTATGTATACACATACACACTAAACATATTAAACATACACACACACACACACACACACGTGTAGGCAGAAGATGGTAAGGGAGCAATGGATATCAATGATAGAAAAATAGTAACTTAAAAGTGCATAAAAGACCTACTCTTCTTTTTGCCTCTTCATAATGTTTCAGAGAGTATAAAACATTCCCTACAACATGCTGAAAAAGAATATCTATGCCTAAGCATCAGTACAGTTCCTCAAGTGATCAGTTGTTATACTATATAGAAAGAGTTTTCTCTTGGCATCAGACAACTTTATTGTTTTGTTTTCTTTTGTTTGTGGTGCTGAGGATCCAACCACATGTGCTAGGCAAGCGCTTGGCCACTCAGCTGCATCCCAACCCCAACATTTTGATTCTTAAGGGCTCCGGTTTGTCACCAGCAAAAAGTGCATTGCTAGTCATCTGTTAAACTACACTGCTGTGTAGCTGCTCAAAAGGAGCAAGAGAAGTAAGATTTAAAGAACAAAATGGAGCAGAACCATTTGCATCTATTTATGGCTCTTTAGACTTTTACAGGAGAGGAGTTACCTAAAAAGTTCTGGTCTACGTAGGTATGTAAATGGCCCACGGTTCATTTGGTAAAATTACACAAGTGTCTGGCATTATGGGAAGGGAGAGCAAAATGGTAGAAAGCCTGAGCTAACAAGGAGGGACTTAATCATGAGAAATTTGTCAGCTTCCTTTGAAAAGGAAAATATAAAATCTTTTGGGAATTTGGTATTCACATCTCAGAGAAATACAACATAAAAGTGCAGACTTATAGTTGAGCATTGATGTTAGTTTTTGTGTCAAGTTTGAAGTTTCTTGTATGTTTCTAAAACTACAGGCCAGAATTTTATATCTCCTTCAATAAACAGTGTGTAGGATATAGTTTGGGATATTCTTATGCCGTACATGGGCCAAATTTTTAGAATTTTTGTAAAGACCTGAAGCAGAACCTTGTAATTTGTATAAATGACAGTGTAAACTCCTACCACGCAATGCTAAAAATATGCACTGTTCCAAAAACCAAGAAATGCAGCATTAAAAAAAAAAACTCTAGTTTTACCCCTCTGACATGACCTTACAACTACAAAGCAAGTATAGATTACGGTGCCCTTTCAAATACATTCTCCATTTTGAATCTCAAAAAACAGCCTTGGATTTAAGGTTATGATGCCCATTTATTAGATGAGGCCAGAGGGTCTGAGAGGTCAGGAGACTGCCTGGGGGCTCACAGAGTCAGGTGGCAGAGGAGGAATTAAACAGGATGCTCAGAGCCCAGGACAGCAGTGCTCTCAAGAACCAGTGGCCCCTCACCTCTAGTCCCACCATGTTCCTCTCGGGTGCTCCACATGAAAGGGTCAGAAGGAGGTGGCAAGGTGGGTTTCGCTAACACACTGTTAGTCACTGCACTAAGAATGAGCCAAACTAAAATAGACTCTGCTGAAAACAGCATCGGGTACCTGCTGTGGAATCATAAAAGTCTTGTAGCCTCCCGGGTTTGTTCTCAAGGTCTTCGTATTCAGAGGCCTGAAGGATCATTTCACACTGGTCCAGCTGCTTCACGAATTTTGCTTCTGCACTAGATTGGGTCTCATACTCCTAAGAAATTAAAGGAGCATGATTAGGGCTTCCTGATGGCATATTACAGGAAAGTTCTGATCCTGGTACCTGCCGTGAGTCACAGCTAAAAGCACACTCGGTAATTGGCTGTGTTTCTCACTGAATACAAACCCTCCAGAGATGCTTCACTTAATTTCATGGCTTAGCACTAGGACTCCATTGTAAGAAGAAAGTGCTTAGCATCTCATACATTCTATAAGTTGTCTCCGAGGCCTAGTTTCTTCTTAAGATTTCTTCTTAGATGCTTCCAAGTTCTTTCCTCATGTGTAATATCCTGCCTTCATTTCAAGGATGTGTGTGTGTGTGTGTGTGTGTGTGTGTGTGTGTGTGTGTGTGTGTGTGATACAGGAGGAATTGAAATCAGGGCCTTGCATATGCTAGGCAAGCTCTCTACAACTGAGCTATAGCTCCAGGCCTTTTCAATTTTACTTTGAAACGGGGTCTTGCAAGGTTGCCCGGGCTGGCCTCGAGTTTACAATCTTCCTGCCTCAGCCTCCTGAGCTGCTAGGATTGCAGGAATGTGCCAACCTACCCAGCAAGACAACCTGAGGAGCTTAGGTCTTTTTAACTTTAAGATGACATTTCATCGTATGTCTCCCAAATTTCTACTTTCCTCCTCATTTAACACCAGATCACCTTTTATCTTACCTGAATTTTTAGCTTCATTTCTAAGTTTGATTACCACTTTACCCAGGAATCCCTGTCCTTACTTCCCACCCAGGGCAGGTTTAGTTTAGCCCCTCTGGGCTGTGAGTATTGAGGATGTAGTCAGGTCTGTGAGGGGTGGAGGGTGGGGCAGGTGACAGGACAGAGCCGCTTTCATACGTGTCCTCTTCCCACTGGCCCCTCCCCGGCCAGCGCAGACCTGAAACAAGAAGCTTCCCAGAGCATGACACATGTCACACAGCCACAAGTCCCAATTAGTGCCACATAGGATCATTCTTCTATTAATACCCCAATGTTCCCAACTGATTTTTCCTGCAAAGTTCTCATTTGTAATTCCACCCCAGATGTGTTGAGATAATAAGCCTGTCATGCTTTCTTGGCAGGGTGATGTGATCCAAATCACTGAAAGGTTGCTTCGTTTTTATTAGATGCCCTGTTCTTATAAAGGCAGTGATTTGGATTTGATAAAGCTGAATATTATACAGCGGAATCATTTAAATATGAAACTCAATATATTTTGTTTTATCTCAAAGGTGCTTAAAATAATTACATTTAAGTGTTCATTCATATTCATAGCTATATAGTTACATTAAATAAATTCAAGTTCATGATTTAACAAAAGGAAATGAAATACTTCAAAGCAATCTGGATTTTTTTCAGTTGAAAATTAAAAATGAGAAAAATATTTCAGACTATTAGGAAATACAATATATTTTAGTGAACTTACAAATATGCTTTAAAAAGAAATATGAAGTGTTGGATATTACCTTTGAAAACAATGGTAAAGGCATTCTCCAATTTTATTTTCCAGTAAAGAGGCAGGGTAGGGAGGAAAACACTACAGGCAAAGCTCTAGGGATGAGAATAATGCAGGACATTTGGAGGAATTACTGCTAGGATAGGACCGAGCACTGCAGGATGGAAGAGGGGAGAGAGGCTGGAGCTGGCGGCCACAGCCAGCCCCTAACTGGCTTGTGTTCAGGCTCAGGCACCTCAGCGCTGCGAGGGGGCAGCCCTGAAGGGATGCCCGGGAGAGTTCCCTTCAGATTTGTGTTTCAGAAGGATCACTCCTTTGGATAGCCAAAATATGGAACCAACCTAGGTCTCCATCAACAGATGAATAGATTGCAAAATTATGGGAAATATACACAATGGAATTCTATTCAGCCATAAAGAACAAAGTCATGTCATTTGCAAGAAGATGGAAAGACCTGAAGAACATTATAAGTGAGATCAGCCAAGCACAGAAAGATAAGGGACATATGTTTTCTCTAATATGCTCAAACTAGGTAGTATTTGGAATACCAGAGGGACTCCAGATAATGGAGGGGAAACCTCAGCAAAGTTAGAATGGAAGGGTAGGAGATGAAGAAGGCTGAGGTTGATTAATGGAGGAGCTACACCCGAATATGTGTAAAAGTATGAATTTAGCATTGGTTAACCTGGACACTCATTGTTAGGAGGGGGGAAGGCACTAAGCACAGTCTGCATGTGTGCCATTTCAATATGATCCATATAAAAATAAAAAATAAAAATATATCAGAAGAACCACTCCAACTACAGTGTGGATAAGAGATAGACTAGGAGCGGAGGAATCAGGTTCTGACCTTTGGCACCAACAGAGACTTTGTGCATCTAGTCGAAGACCACAGAAGTGAGGATGGGGAGAGGTAAGAGGATTTAATAAATGTGAAGAATGAAGGGAACTAAAATAAGAAAGGGAATTAGGAAGGAAGTCGAAAATGACTTCCTAGTTTTAGGCCCCAGAAACTAAGTAGATGGTAAAACGGGGGGCAAAAGAAAAGAAACAGGTAACAACCATCTGAGCAAAATAATAGCAAAATTAAAACATTGTGGCTGTGGCTATCAAACAATAAAACTAAGGAACATGACATCCCATGAACTCTAAACTATATGGAAGTGAGACAAACCACCCCAGCATAAGCCAGGCTTGAGTCTAGGAAGAAGACCGGGGGAGCAACGGGATATGTGATGGACTGTGAACAGGAGAATCCCAAAATAGCCAAGAGGTGCTCACCAAAAGTCTCAAAACATTGGAGGAGATTCTGCCACTCCAATATCGGGTGAGCACAAGAAGCTTACACAAGGCAAGGGCGGTCCAATCTCTGGGAAGCCCTTCTAGAATGGGTTCCCCAGGAGGAGAAAGGGGGCACAGAATCAATATCAAGTGGGGAAAAAGTATAGAGATGAAAAAAGAAAACATTAGATTAAAATAAAAAGCAAAACAAAGTCAGGCTAAGCACAATGTTGCTGGCCTTTATTTCCAGCTACTCAGGAGGCTGGGGCAGGAAAATTTCAAGGTTGAGGCCAGCCTCAAAAATAAAATAAAAAGCAAGACCAGGCTGAGCACAATATTGCTGGCCTTTATTTCCAGCTACTCAGGAGGCTGGGACAGGAAAATCTCAAGTTTGAGCCAGCCTCAGCAATTTAATGAGGACCTATCTCAAAATAGAATTTATAGTAGGGCTGGGCATGTAGCTCAGTAGTAGATCACTTGCCTGCCATATGTGAGGCCCTGGGTTCAATACCCAAGACTGGGGTGGGGGTGGGGGTGGGGAAGAAGAAGTACTGACAAATAAAAAACATACAAATAGAGGAGTCTCAGGAAAAAAGCAAACCAAAGCAAAAGAAAAAATTATACTAAAGAAAACTTTCTTGCAACTCAATTTTTTAAAATATCCAAGTATATGTTGAAAATATACACTCCCAGGAGGAGAAAGGGGGCACAGAATCAATATCAAGTGGGGAAAAAGTATAGAGATGAAAAAAGAAAACATTAGATTAAAATAAAAAGCAAAACAAAGTCAGGCTAAGCACAATGTTGCTGGCCTTTATTTCCAGCTACTCAGGAGGCTGGGGCAGGAATATACCTAAGGATATTAACCCAGAATGACCAATACAAAGATCAATGACCAATACAAAGATATTATGACCAATACAAAGATCCAATCTCATATAATTATCAGATATAAAGGAAAAAAATCTTCCACAACCTATGTAAAAAGATAATCATATAAAGAAAATAAAAGTATGATCAGACTTTGACAGCAATGCTTTTGTCAGAAAAAAACGAAAAAATAACAAAATTAAGATATTCACGAAAAGAAACCAGGAGCCAAGAATATTATATCCTGAGAAATTGACTCTTATATGCAAAGAACATAGGACAACTATGAATAACACACAAGGACTTAGGCAATGTTGCTCCTGTGAGTCCTTGAAGAATCTCCTGGAGAACAAGATTCACTGTTCAGAAGTTGATATTAGGACTGGCGGTAAACATCATCTATCAACCTACAGAACCAAGACTAAACGAGGCTTAACGGGGAGAAGTTGCAGCATGCACTGGTTAAATATTCTGACAATGAAGACATAGTACAACTATAAAAAGAGAAGGGAAATAGAAAAGGTATAGATGGATTGTTTTCAGTAATCAGAAATGATGATAAAGGTATATGTAATTTCTTATATGAGTCTAATTCTAGCATCCTGTGTACTACATAACCAGGATTCCTGGTGTAGAAAAATATACACAACATAATACAGAGGAGATGAATTTACATTGAATTTGAATTGGAAACTGAAGTATAACTCATGAAGTAGTATCCATCTCAGCAATGAACATCCTTAGTGCTCATATTATGGCCTCGAAATACTATTCTCTATCTAAAAATAAACAAAGAATCCAAGGGCAGGTGGGAGTACTAGGTATTTAGCATGGGGGGTACTTCCCTACACTTTGGGGCTGAAAAGGATATTTCTTTAAAGGGAAATGCAGTTAGAAGGGTAATCACCTTTCTATGATACTTTCAGGGGAAAAAAGTGAATATCTTTTTTCTTGGTTTACTGAAATTTGATTTCATACTTCTACAAGGTAAAAGGTAAATTATAATCAAGGATGTTTACTTGATTTAAATAAAATGTGACGCCTGACGGATAGGTATTTGTAATGGTAAACAGCTGTGGTGATCAACATCAAATTATCAATCAACTGGTATATGGTATATAGCTAATATTATTCCAACTCCTATGAGTATAGACTGACCATATTTTCTTAAACCAAAATCAGGATATAAGTACTGGAGTCAGAGAAAAATAGGATATATGGCCTAGACATAGGAAAAAGTAGAGCTTACATTGTGCTAGGAAGTAGTCTAAGTACTGTACATATATTAATTCTCCCAAATGTATAATAAAGGCATATCATGATTGTTATTTTATTTATATTTTTTGGTGGTACTGGGGTTCCTGGAAGCCCTTCTACCTCCGGCCTACACTCCCAGACCTATTTTTATACTTTTTTATTTGGAAACAGGGTCTCTTAAGCCAGCGCGGCTGGCTTTGAACCTGCGCGATCCTCCTGTCTCCGCCTCCCAAGCGCGGGGATTACGAGCGTGCGCCACCACGCTCGGCTATGATTGTCATTTTATACATGAAGAAACTGAATCATGGAGACAGTTGCCCAAGGCCACACAGTTAATAAACAAGAGAGCCAATATGTGAATTCTGGATGTCCGATATTAAAGTCCATAGACCAACACTGGATATGAATTATAAAATGCATAAATGATTGTGAGTCTCTACACTATGTTGGAAAATTCTTGTTCACCTGAACCTTAAATGTGACCTGTAACAACATCCATACTTATAAATAGGGTCTCTGCAGAAGTAATCTAGTTCTAAGGTAGTCATACTGGATATGACTCAATAGCTGGAATATGAGATACTGACACTGACACAGGAGGACATCATGCAACTAAGGGGAAGAGGTTGCATCTAGGAGTGCCAAGGACTGCCATCACCGAGAGCTAGAAAGAGGCTGGGGAGGTTCCTCCTTGGTGCTTCTGAAGAAAGTCTTCTTTAACAAGCTTCATTAAGTCAATCAAGGACAGTACAAGATCCTAAGATTATGGCTTGTTTGGGGTTAAGTGGTTTAATTCTTTATGTTTTATATTTATTCAAATCCAAAGCCTTTCTAATCAATTGTTACCGTGTTCTACTTAGAAAATACTGTTTTAATTCAAGTCAATTTAGCAGTAAAATTTTCAGCCAGTTGTTGATGATTAAGAAAATAATTTTATAGCCACTGCCGCTATACTTAACAACAATTAGAGGCAGAAGCAGACAGATTCTTGTCAAAAGCTTTTCAAATTATAAGTGTTTCTTCCTAAGAGACAATATACATGGGATTAGTTCTATAAACTCAGGTGCCAGGTTTTTTTCTCTTTATGTATGAGATGTAATCTGACTCCATTCCATTATTCCCCATCTTACAAAGAGTGTTCCAAAAGCCACTTAAAAGTACACACTTTTAGACAAGGAACACTTTTTCCTTAAAAAAAAAAAATCTCTTATTAAAACTGTAACAGACACCACCTGCAACAGACTCCAGGCTAGATACCATGCATACTTTACCAGATTTAATTCTCATAACTATTCAACAAGGTAGGTATTAAACACCCACAATCTCTCATCTTAAACCCTAGCACCAGAACAGTTTCAGATTTCAACATTTTCCTATTTTAGAAAAATAATACAGTATATATTACAGAATAGCTCTAGTGGGGCCTGGGGCAGCACCCAGCCACCAAACAGGTGACTATTTCTCCATTAAAGCATATTAATTTTCACCAGGGGGATAAATGAGGACTCCATATCCATATGGCTTCCTGTTGATTGAGGCATGATTGTGCTGGCAAATGAGTTCAGGGAAGGTCAAGTTTTTAAAAAACCGATTCTGTGAACATTTTTAATTTTGTGACTGTAGATACGGGCATGTGGGCCTGTATGACTCTCACTTTCTTGCTTTCTAGAGAAGAAACAAGTAAACTAGAGCATAGTAACTCTGGCTGCAAGGCCCTGGTTTCTTTTTTCTTAAAGTTTTTTCATTGGTGCATTGTAGTCGTACATCTTAATGGAGTACAAGATGATAGAGGCATACATGCACACATCACCCAATTAGCTCTTATCCAATTCCACCCTGCTCTCTCCCCACCCTCCTTTTCATATTTGGCTTATTGGTTGACCTTGATATGTTTGTGAATGTACATCATGTACGCACCCCACGGGCTACTTCATCTCGGGATGGAGCAAACTCACAGAAATGACAGTGTACTACAGGATCTGATGCTGTGTAAAATGGCATTTCTAGGAGAAAGATCTCTTCAGGATTACATCCTGGGGCACGTCCCTCTCACTCCCGAGGGAAGACCTGAGCAGCACATGAAGCCGTGGGAAACGGACCTCCACCAGCTTTGGGGATCAGATGTCTCTCTGATATACTGATTTCATTTCATCTGGATATATACTCAGCAGTGGACCTGCTGGATCACATGGTAGTCCTATTTTTACTTATTCTTAGAAAACCTTCATACTGTTATCCATGATGGCTGTACTAATTACATTCCTACCAGCTTCTATCAGCACTGGAAAGTATTGCTGTTCACTCTACCTCCTCATCAACCCCCAGAGTATAGGACTTCTCAGATTTATCAACTTTCAAGGTATATAGTGGTATTTCATTTCAGGTTTAATTTCATTTCCCTCATGGTTAATGAGAATGAGCACATTTTTATTTGTTAACAGGTCATTGGATGTTCCTTTTTTGTGAAGTAATTTTTGCCCACTCTTTTCTGTGTTTGTTTTGTTTTGGGTACTGAAGATTGAACCCAGGGGTATTCTACCTCTGAACTACACTCCAGCCCTATTTTATTTTTTATTTTGAAACAGTGTTTAAGTTGCTAATGGCCTTGGCTAAGTTGCTAAGACTGGCCTTGAACATGCAATCCTCCTATTCCAGTCTCCCAAGTACTGGGATGAAAAGTGTGTACCACCATGCCTGGCTTCCTCTTTGCTTTTAATTGCCAAGTTTGTAATTGCCAAAACTTCTATCAGCCAAAAGAAACTTCTGCAGCAGCTCAGAGGTGAGAACCAGACACAAATCAGATGGTAATAAGTTACAGACAGCTTGTTAAGATAATTTAAGTCAACTAAAATATCAATGAGTCACATTAATTCAGTTACAATAAATAAAAAGTAGCCCATCATGCATACTTACTTCCCATAATTCATAGAGCTCCTTTCCGAGGTTCTCTGGTAGGAGCTGGGTTATCTGCTTCATTGCTTCCTAAAATAATCAAACCATTAATTTCATTATGTTCACATTTATCTGAACATGTCCTGTCACAGGCTAAAAAGCCAAGAGCTAAAGGCTAGAATGCTTATAAATAATTCCCAAAGGGACAGGAGGATAAACTAGACAATATTGGCGCCCCATTTTTCTCTATATATTATATTCTACTATTAATATGAATTTACTGCAAAATTTAAAGTACTACACAAAGGGGCAATTACTGTCATTAACCTAAAGGAAGTTACATGATTAGACTTTCGTAGGTTCACGGACTCACAGGCTGCACGGAGGAACACTTTTAGCTTTTGTCCACAAACATGCTCCACAGGCTCCCCAAAGGGCTTCAGATAGCATTGGCAGGAAAGTACTTTCCTATCTCAAGCTGAAAATGATCTGTGCTGTTCTTCTCCCTTCTGTAATCCCACTCCTCTCACATCCCTCACGCATCCACAAACACAATGTCAAACAGGTGGGCAGTGATGGCCTCTACATTGAACCCAGGCTACTCTGGACCCATCTCCATAATTTATCCAGCAGAGGCTGGGAGAGGGCAGCCATAATCCCTACTAGAAGCCTGGAAGCCAAAAATGAAAGTGATGCTAAGATGAGTGAAGGATATCCTGTAAGTATTTGTAAATGTTTCCCAAGTCCCAGCAGCTACCCTTATTCCAGTCTCTTTCTTCAAGTTGCTCCATTATCCTAAAATATCACAATTTAGGGTCAATTTACTCTCAAATGGCTTCAAATTCTTTAAACATCTTATTCTATATCTCATACTCTGCATTAGTTCTTCTAACCATCAGGTTAGACTCCTTTAAAAGAATATTTTTATAAGAATTATTTTGGACAACATAAAGGTGTTTTATAAAATAAAATGTGAGCTGGAGAAAAGCAATGAAAATAAAAAATATTTGCATATTAATTACTCTAAGGAAAATAATTTTATAGAATCCTTTGATTTCCAAAGAAAACCACATTTACCAGTGTTAACAGTCTGTTTTTCCAATTAATACCACCATCCTAAATGGCTTGTTCAATATCTGAGCAGTAACCTCACACCGCCCAAGGCAGCATGAGTAAGCATATTTTATGCTTATATTCCCTCCTCCTATCTTTCTCATAAATACCAGCAAAATACTTGAGAAAATACTTTACAATGTCACAAATTAAAGCCATCTTTATAAATACATTGTTTTTTTTTTTTCTTAACTATTCCTGAAACACAAGCTTGCCCATTCCTTTTGTTTGAAAAGAATATACTAAATAAGCCAGGCATGGTGGCACAAGCTTGTTAATCCCCGCGCTTGGGAGGCAGAGACAGGAGGATTGTGCAGGTTCGAAGCTAGCCTTGATTAAGAGACCCTGTTTCCAAATAAAAATATAAAATAGTAAAATAGGTCTAGGAGGTAGAAGGGTTCCATCCCAAGGACCACAAAAAAAAAAAAAAATATATATATATATATATATATATACTAAATGATATGTTTTTACAGGTACATCACAATATAAATTTTAGAATACAAATGCTGTAATCTTGTTTTGACAAGCAATTACTTTATTCCCTTTAAGGTGATGGCCCCAGTACTGATTACTTATATGTGGTCTGACCAAGGTGGAACAGAATGGAACCATCACCTCCTTCAAGCCAGATACTACTATATTCCTATAAATCAATCTAAGACTGAGTTGACCTTTTGGAGATCAAATCCCAATACTGATTTATTAATAAACTTCCTATTGATTAAATCATGTTCTTTGCAAAACAAAATAGACTACAAACAAACATGTTGTTGCTCTCTTCTTGAAATTTGAGCAGATTTTCTGGATCCGGTATCAAGCTCACTGATACCACTTGTTATAATATAATCAGCATTCCACTTTGAGACCACTTAGTCAATAGTCCCTGATGACACATGACACAGAATCATGGCTACTTCCTAAAATGAGCCTTCTGAAATCAATTTCACTGAAGTCCAGGGCACATAACAGAATATGGCAACTTTTCCCTTTGTGGCTGTGACTCCAAATGCCCTCATTTCTACAATGTCTTTTGTTCAGACATAAATTCAGAGTGATAATTTTCCTAGATTCTTCCTCTGACACAGTAAAATATATTAAAAATTGTTTGAAGTTCTGAGCTGAATGGAGCCTTCAGCAAATGTCTCGTGTCAGTTTTGCGACAAACATCCAGAAAGTATTATTTGTCTTTCACACACTGGCTAGGCTAAACAGTGGCTAACTGCAGACGCCCATAATAAAGCACTATTTTAGTCACATGTGGTGGTGCACACTTGTAATCCCAGTACTTGGGAGGCTGAGATGAGGATTGCAGGTTCGCAGCCAGCCTCAGCTACTTAGTGAGGCCCTCTGAAACTTAGTGAGACCCTGTTTAAAAATAAAGAATAAAAAGTTGGGCTGGGGTATATCTCGGAAGTAGAATACTCCTGGGTTCGATCCCCAGTACTGCAAAAAATAAAAATAAAAAACAAAGCACTATTCTTTTACTTTCCAGCTTTTTAGCTACTTAAACTCTTGCAGGTAAATAAACACCATGACTCTGCCTTCCTTTTTAATAAGCTTTTCCCTTGCAAAGAAATTAATCTCAGTGATCCATCAGGCAACAGTGACTAATTCAGGTTAAAATATAAAGTGTACATTATCATGTTTAGGAAGGGGGCCATACCACAAGTATTGCTTTTGGTCTCCTTCTTAAATTTTCTCTTCAATGCTTTCATTTCTCTCTCATCTTAATACCTACTATCCTCCAAAACAATCAGCCTTCCAGTTTATCATGCATTTTTCTTCCCTTCTACTTCAGTTTAAAGCTAATCTAGTCAGCCAGCCTCTGGTCAAATGAGGCTTCCTGGTTCTCATTATGTGTTCCACCTCAAGCCAAGAAATCCTCATCTAATTATCTTAATGCATAGCTTGGACATCTGAATCTTGTTCGTAAACACCATCTGCATAAGGAATTGCTCGCCTCCCAGATCTTCCTCTCTGTTCCCAAATTCTGACCAGCAGCAAGATGAGGCGACAGACTATCAGTGCTCTCCCAGCCCTTGTTTTTCCAAGAACATGTTGTTCTTAAGATGATTCCCTGGTCCCTCCTGCCTATGACATTTATTTCCCTGTGAATCAGCAAAAGTAGGCTGCAGCCAGGAGGTCTAATGAGACCAGAAAGGTTTTCACCCTCTCCAGGATACAGCATTCAGGAAGACTGCAGTGGGCTCTGATGGCTCAGATCCTCCACGGAGCAACGCTAGCCAGGATTCAGCCCCTGTTCGCAAAGTGATAGGTGCTCCTCACCTCCAGTGGCTGGAGATCCTCCACACTGACCAGGGTTCTTCTCCAGAAGGTTCTGTCTTGCTCCTCTGTGGAACAACTTTCATACACATCCAGATAAAGATGTCCATCTTTTCTTCTTGCTGTCATATTTCTCCATGGTCTCTCACTTCACGGTCTTTGATGACTCTCTTAACACTTCAGTATGATTTCTTCTCTACAATTTCCAGACTTTCCCATGAACAAAACTATCATCCTCAGACTGCTGTGTAACTTTTTACCACATCCTTTTCCTCTATGCCATATTCCCTTAGTTACCATCCTCTGGTTCAGATGCCAATTCCTTTCTGCAACTCAGAATCTTGAGCGAATGACTTTCTTTTTGCATCAATTCTCCCGATCCACCCAGGAATCCTCAATTATCTACTCTAGACTGATATAGAGAAACATTTCCTTAGATTCTCTCCTTCTGTCATGATGGTTAGCCTGTATTTTGGAATTGTATTTTGACAGGAAAAGGAACTCATTCCTTACGTTATCCTCCTTGTTCCCTTAATTTAGGGTGGGCTGAAACTCCTAAATTAGGACTCTAATTCTTTGTAGATTCGCTTGCCTCTAGAGGATCAAAACTCTTATGGGCTTTGAGCTCTAGTCACTGCAACTCTGAAAACAGCTGCTTATACCCACCTTCCCTGTTAAACCATCTCTGCAAAGGCTCCTTTACTGAGCACTCTGGACCAATCTCTAACGCCTACAATAAAAGTACCCTGCACTAATCCCTGAATTGAAAAACAGCCATTCAGCATTTTCAATTCTTTCTGGATTTTCTAGCCTCTGCTTCAAAATATCTTCCTCTTTGGCCCTAGGCACTTGGCTTTGGGCTCCCATCAACACTGACTGGACATTTATCAAAGTTATTCATTTATCACAATAAAAATGTTTTTCTTTACTCTTTTTTATTCTTTATTTTGAAACAGGGTCTCACTAAGCTGCAAAGGGCCTCACTAAGTAGCTGAGGCTGTCCACGAACTGCGATCCTCCAGTCTCAGCCTCCAAAATGCTGGGATTACAAGTGTGCACCACCCCACCTGGCTTTCTTTACTTTTTAAAATTTCCAGCCACTATGTTAAAGGACTAACTTTAATTTACTAAATAATAATAATAATAATAATAATAATAATAATATACTCATGATATATAGAATTTCACTCCAAAGAGCTTAACTATCATGCAGTATTTCCACAAATTCATTTAAAGTTTTAGATATTTTTACTGTAGTAATGAAAACCACACTTCCTATGTCCATATGCTAATGAGAACCGAAACCAACAGGACTGTTTGCCCCAGTGTTAAACAAGGCCAGGAACAGGCATACATTCCTACTTTTTTTGTGCTGAATAAGGCTAAGAATAAGCATAAACCAGTTTATCACTTCTGTAAGATAAGATCATGAACCACCTAAAATTGAGCAAGCTCTAACAGCTCTTCAAGATTCCTGAGGACTTTCCCCCTGCTGGTCCTCGATCCAAAGCTAAAAGACCTAAACTTTGTAGTACCAGATAGCTGCCTATCATCTTATAAGATTCATCTTAATATTATCTAGCCCAGCCCTAAAATTCTTAACCTATCCACCCCGACTTTCTCCTTCCTGAGACACCAATGACACTATTGACCCTTAATGCAATGGGTCTAACGAACTTAGCTTGGTTTCAGCAATGGGTTTTTCCAGTGGTCTTTTGCAGAGTCAGTAATCAACACCAACCTCTTCTCGCCTATGTTTTTCTTCTTTGGGGATGTTATCTGCTGGTGCTATGTCCCCAACGATGCACTCGGCCATATCATGAACCAAGGCTAGGCGTATACATCTGACCAGGCAAGAAATGTGGAATAATTACACAGAATTATTTTCACTATGAGTTTTCTTCTCTATATTGTTTTGAAGTTACATAATATATTTTCAACCCTTAGAGAATATTTTAATGCAGTATTTTCTAAAGTAATTATATTCCACCAGCCTACAACAGTTCTGAATCAAAACTGATAGTTAACATTCAACAATACTGAAGACTGCAGAGGAAACGGTCTGCATAATTTTTTTTTTTTTTTTTTTTTGGTACTGGGGATTGAACCCAGGCATTCTACCTCCAAGCTACACTCCAATTTTATATCTTATTTGGAAACAGGGTTTTACTAGGTTGCTAAGAGCCTCACTAAGTTGCCAAGGCTGCCTTTAAACCTGCAATCTTCCTATCTTAGCCTCCCAAGTACTAGGGCTACAAGCTTACGCCACCACATTAGGCTGATTTTTTTTTTTTAAGGCTGGTTTAAATTTCACTTTAAGAAGTTCATAACTTCAAATTACAAAGCCAGGAGATGACTGATTTGTAGCATTTACTTACTGACGCAAAATTCTGAAACAATCATTTCCCCAATGTACTAGTTAGATGCCAAAATAAAGCTATTTATAGAGTAATGGGTAAAAATGGACTGATCACAGGGTTTGAATATAGCAACCAACCTTTTATGACAATTGCTAAATTACTTAATTAATTAAATACACACTTTTAAGCCAGGCGTGGTGGTGCATGCTTGTAATCCCAGCATTTGGGAGGCAGAGACCAGAGGATTGTGGTTCAGGGACAGCCTCAGCTACTTAGCAAGGCTCTTCACAATTCAGTTGAGATCCTATTTCAAAAATAAAAGGACTAAAAACTAGGGCTGGGGATGTAGCTTGATGGTACAATACCTCTGGGTCCCATCCCCAGTACCGCAAAATAAATAAATAAATAAATAAATACCCACTTTTATCGCCTTTTATTTTGTCGTCTATTAAAACAGGATAATAGTACTTTGTAAAAATTGGTACAAAGCTTAAATTTAGTAAATTATTTTCCTGGCACATGTTGATCATTCAACAATTGGCTACAGTTGCTAGTAATTAATGATTATGACAATCATCATTAAAATAACAAAGGCAAGTAATGAGGTAAGCACCCCAGAAGGCCTGTCTGTTTTATGCTCATGTTACCAAGGCAATATAAGTATTAATACTTGCTTCAACTATCATCCAGTTCAAATCTCAGAATATGCTGGATGTGGCGGCCCATGCTTATAATTCCAGTTCTTTGGGAGGCTGAGACAGAAGAATCACAGGTTTACAGCCAGCCTCAGCAACTTAGTGAGACCCTGTTTCAAAGTAAAAAATAAAACAGGGCTTGAGGTTTAGCATGGAGGTAGAATGCCCCTGGGTCCAATCTCCAGCAGCAAAAAAAAAAAAAAAATCTAGATTATTCTTAAATTCATCTCTAGTTGACTTCATTTTCATCTTGTACTATTTGCCAAAAATCTCCTGTTCCTCACCATCTACTGAGTAACAGGACTCCCCAACTTCCTAATAAATTCACTGCAATGTAATTTATTTCCTTCTCATTTCCAAGATATTCTTTTACTTTCCTTCCATCCTATTTTCTATGCCTTTCTCTCTGCAGTCTGTACCTTATTCCTTTTAGAACTCAATTCATTCTGTCTCCTCCAGTAACTTCAACTTAGAAGGTAGGTGTGGTGTTATAGGCCTATACTCCCACCAACTTGGGAGGCCGAGGCAGAAGGGCAAGCTGGACAGCTGGGACCCTGTTTCAACATTTTAAAAGCTGGGGATAAGCTAGATGTGGTGGCACATTCCTATAATTCTAGTACTTGGGCATATGGCACAGGAGGATTGGTGGTTCTAGGGTAGACTCAGCAAGTAGGCAGACTTTCAGCAACCTAGCCAGACTGTGTTTCAAAAAAACAAATAAATAAAAGCAGGTCCGTGGGTGTAGCTCAGAAGTAGAATGCCTCTGGGTTCAATCCCTACACACACACACACACACACACACACACACACACACACCTGGGGATGTAGCTCATTGGTAGAGTGCCCCTAGGTTAGATTCCCAGTACTACACAAAACAGTGTATACCCACAGATTAGAGACCCTCACAAGCATCTAAGCTCAGCTCAGCTTACCGGTCTTTGTTAAGATGGTCATCTTTGGTCACCATAGCCATAACTGCCATCTGGTACATGTGATCTGATACACTCTCTGGATTTTCAACATTTCTGTATACCCAGCCAGTCCGTGGGACTCTCTGATAAATATACATAAAAAAAAGTTTAAAAGAAATGTGTTGTTGTTGTTGTTGTTCTTGTTGTTTTTACTATCTGCTATGCTCAAGAGATGTCCAGGAAACAGCACACAGAAAGAGCCATGGTTTCAGAACCAATTAGAAAATGCTTTACTAAACTAACCAAAATGGAATCCAACGCATCAGTTCAAACAATGAATGCGGGTGTGTGTGTGTGTGTGTGTGTGTGTGTGTGTGTGTGTGTGTGTGAAAACTACTTCGAATGTGTATAGAAGTCCAACAGTCTGGTTTCTGTGTTGTTAATGAGGCATAATCATCAGAAGCATACAAGTCTCTTAGTCATAAAAACAAAAACCACACGCTTTCTAACTACAAGACTTGCACCTCTTTGCTTTCAGACAATCCCATCCTACACAAGTAGAAAACCTGGGGATGAAGGCTCTGAACTTGAACTTTAGAGGTGCTTCCAAATTCCGAGGAAGGGGATAGGGGCATTTCTAATTGCTTGATGGTACCACCACGACTCTTCCTTTTACTCAGGTCAGTGTGATCTCATGAGATGGAGAGAGGGTTTTCACCTCAGAATTCTACATTTCTAAATCGTGTGATGCGCAGATGAACTGTTTGAACTTGGAGAAATTCTGCATAATCATTAATTGTAACGGGAAGGGAGGGAGAGGGAGGCACGAGATGAAACTCCAGCGTGCATTACATAAACCCCGCGGGATGGGGGAGTCGTGTGATACTTCTGGAAGTTACTCTGGGGGCTTTGAGCACTGTACTCAGCACCCGCAGGAAGCCTCAGGCCCAGACCGCCATGGGGCCCGGCGAGGCCGCGGGAGCCCCGGAACCTCCGCTCTGCTCCCGGCGCCGCGCCGGACCCGAATGCGGGGACTCCACGCCGGCCAAGCCGGGCCTCGGCCGCCCGTCGCTCCTCTCCGGGGGAAGGGGAAGGCCGACGGACCCGCCGGAAGCCCGATCCCGAGGCCCGGCCGCCCGCCCGGCGCCCGCTCACCTTGAGCTGCCCCACCAGCCGCAGGAACTGCAGCAGGGACCGGGCCCCGCCGCCCAGAGACGTGGAGGCCATGTGGCGCGGGGCGCACGGAGGAGGGACAGCGCCCGCCGGAGCTCCGCCCCTTCGTTCTCCCCTCCCTCTTTCACTCTCCCCTCTCCCTTTCTTACTTCCGTCTTTCTCTAACCCTCCCTCTCCTTCCCTCCTCCCTCCCCTCCCCCTTCTTCGCCCTCCTCCTTCCCTCCCTCTTTCTCCCACCCCGCCCTTTTTCCCTCGCTCTTTCTCCCTCCCCTACTCCTCCCTCCCCTCCCTCTCCCCCTCTCCCTCTTTCTCGCAGCCTCCTTCCTTTTCCCTGCACTCCCTCACCTTGGTTTTATCAGACTCTTTTGTCCAGTGTCCCACCTTCCCGCCCTCTGTGGCAAACGCGGTGCTCAGCATACACTAGGCACGCAATACTTTACCACACTCAACTAATTCCACCAGACTTTTACCATAACTACAGTTCAGGTTGGAAGAGGCAGAGCAGTGGGCTTGTGTTTGGAGAAAGAGGGCTGCAAAAAATTGCATGAGTTTGCGGCTTAGGGACCCACCTTCCAGTTGGGGGGAAGAGATAAGGAACTCTACTTCAAAGCCGGAAATCGATAGGCATTTTAATAGAAGCATTAGTGAGGAGAAATTCATTAAGAGTGGCCTAAGTACTCCGGGACTTTGGAAGTAACAGCTAATGGGTCTGGAAGTAAGAGCAAGCCCATGGTGAAATCTATCCTCCTCCAGAGCTGAGGAATCCATCCCCAAAAGACAGTGTCATCGCCAAGTATATGTCTTTATTCCATCAACAACCAATGGTACCAATTTTTAAAGGCAGTGGACTAGTAAATTGGAGAACTCATGGATAAGGACAATGAATGAGAGGTGTTGGGGTAAAAATAAATTCAAACTTTTTCATTCATAATAGAAATAACCTGTTACACTCCTGGTTCTAAGTACTGGTGAGTCAGTCTTTGCTGCTTGGTTGCTTACAGGCTGTGCTCTGTTCAGTCAGGAGCAGAATGCTGCACCATGAACTATACTAGAAAATGTCACCTACACAATGATTGGTATTTGTCACAAGAAGATGTTGGTATAGCAAAGTGCTGAATCATTTCTGTGGAACCTTAAGATAGCCAGGATCTTTGACTAGCATCCAATACATCTCTAATCTCTAAAGGCAGCTTTAAAGAAATAATTATAGGCCAGGGGTGTGGCTGAATGGTACAGCTTTTGCTTGTGGTAAGACCTGGGCTCATTCTCTAGCACCTGCAAAAATAAGCACTTTTGGAACTCCACTACCAAAATAAAAGCTATGAAATAGGTGCAAGTTTTTTATACTACTACTCAAAGGTTATTTGCCTGGCATTACTGAGTTCCTATGAATTAATGATTCCTGTTGTGTTTTTATTTAGAGTCCTTCCATATGCCCTTCCTATAGATTGCACGGATAGCACCTCTCATATAACCTTCAGAGCTCCTTACATTGGAAATTGCCACAGCTAACATGTGTGCCAACATGACTGGCTCTTCAGAGTCTAAGATGTGTCTATTTTTCTTACATATGTCTTTATGGAAGTAGAGGATCTTAAATAGCTTCTATCACTTATTAGAAATTTAGCACGGAAGGGAAGTTATTCATATGAGAGAGGGGAAAAGATGAAAATTTCATGAGTGCCAAATGTCTTAAACCCCTGGCATTTCTCAGAGATCTTTCATAAAGAGACACAGTGATGTCCCTTAACTAAGCCCTGAGTGTTTCCTCACAGCTTGGGGCAACTTTGTGAGTAACCATTGTGGTGCTGTTGGAGTGTGAGCAGTTCCTGTATGTAGGCCAGGCACTTACCTTATAGAAGAGAGGCAGCACAGGATGGAGGTGGAATGCCACAGGTTCTAGACTCTGCTTCCTGGGCCCCAAGAAAACTCCATCCCATCTCTTACTATTTGTGTAATCTTGGACAGGTCATTCACCCCTAACCTAGTTTCTTCATAAATATTTCAGCTACCTTGTAGCAGTTTTGGAAGTTAACTAGGCCAGTGCACAGGAAATATTGCTTAGCACTGCAAGAGTTATTTTTATGTTACTTGTAGGTAGGTTGATTTATTTAAGATAAAATCTGCAAAATGGTTTGTGAAAAAATAAAACACTAACATGCCTTTAGGGACTCACTCATATTCCTTAGTGATATGCATTGTAAATCTTCCAAATCCAAAGATACATACCCATCGTACTAAAAATCAAGGACCATAAGACCTAGTCCAGTGACTAGAAACAGTTTTTTCTCTTCGATGCACCCCCAAAATACTTTTAAAGTTCCTTACCTGTTAGTGTGGAGGGAGGAGAGTAGAAAGAGGCATAATGAGAAAAAAAAGAAGCTAGTAGCAGTAAAATTCCCCCAGTTCTAATAAATTGCATTGTTGTGGTGGTGGTTGTTATTTTCTCTTTAACACTGAATGATTCCCTAAAGAGTTTACTCTTTGAGTATGCCTGTATTCTTATACTTGGGAGGTGGAGACAGGAGGATGACAGAATTGAGGTTATCATTAGGAACTTAACAAGACCCTGTTTCAAAATAAAAGATAAAAAATGTCAGGGGTGTAGCTCAGAAGTATAATGTCCTGGGTCAAATCCCAGAAACACACATATTCAAGTCAATATACAATTTATTAAAATGTTTATTTCCTCTCTTATACTGAGGATTGTTCTAGACACTGGGGATATATTAATGAATGAAACAGACCAAGTTCCTACATCATAGTGCTTGTGTTACAGTTGAAGATAAAAAAATAAACATGTCAAGTATGTTTCAGTTGGATATAGAATGTCCCCTAAAGAGCTCATTTGTTAATAGGGTTGACATAGTTAAGTCATGAGAGTTGTAATCTCGGCAGTGGACAGATCCGCCAGGACAGATTTATCTGGGTGTTGGCCTAGGATGGTAGGATATAGCTGGAGAAGGTAGTGGATCCCTGTGACTGTGGCCTTGGGGATTATACATGGTTTTGTTACGCCCAGTTCACGAAGTCCCCAAAGACCACCAGAATACCAACACCGTATGCAAAAGCAAAGAGCCTTTATTTGGGCATAAGCCCTGACTCTCAGACTTTACCTACACAGCAGATCCGTACTGAAAGTCCCTTCAGCAGTAGAGATGAAGCTTTTATGGTGATTAGGGTAGGATAGGGGGAAATAGTAGCTACATGATTGGGTGAATTCTGAACAAGGTTGGTCTGGCACAAGGGGACTGGTCCATATTGACCACATCAGCTTAAAGTGTTTAAGTGCAGGTTTGGGGGTTTTATCAGTCAGTATTTAGCTGGGCTAACAGCCAATTCTTAGCTGACCAAGGTCAATCCTTCCTGCAGCTCTTTGGCTGATAGCTTTAGAGACAGAAGGATTCTGTTCTGCCTAAGTCTTATTAACAACTCAGGCTTCTTCAGTTTCTCCCATGCTCACTTTCTTGCTTCTATCCTACATGATATAAAGAGCACTGACCTTGTGTTCTCCCTCCCTCTGCTTCTGGCTACCATGCCCTGAGCTCCATGATCCCTGACCTCACATGGACTAAACCATGAGCAAATAAACCTTCCTTCTTCCTAGTTGTATAGTCAAGTCTTTTAGATTATAGCTATGAAAATGCTAATAGAGAAAATAGTACCAGAGGAGTGGGGTCAGGGCTATCTATAAGTCTGACCATGTGGATTGTGAATCTTTGGAACTATTTTGTGAGAGGAAGTTGGAAGGACCAGAAGGTGGCTAAAAATAACAGATAGTAGAGACTGCTCAGTGGCTTTTGGAAGACAAAGGGGACTCCACAGAAAAATGGAGTAGAGGCCACATGTGTTACTTTGGCAAAAAACTTATTGGCATTTTGCCCATGTTCTGAAACTTTGTGGGAAGCCAAACTCGATGATGGACTGATTAATAAACTGATGGAGGAAATATCAAAACAGCAAAATATCTAAACTGCATAATGAATATTGATGTCTGCATTCAGTGACTTGTACACTGAAATTTGGGAACAGAAAGTAAAGCAAAAAGACTATAGATTTGCAGTTTGGCTGGAAAAGTATGAGTAATGCTGAGACTCAAAGAAATGGTGTTGTGGAAGAAAATAAGCTAGCTTAAGGGAGGGAAAATGCTTTGATTAGGAACAAAGGCAGCAATTTGCACTCATTTCTTCCCTTTGGCATTGCTGAGGACATGACCAGCACACTCCGTGATGAAGACAGGCTCTGTCGTGATCAAGTTGGAGTTGAGCCCAGTTAAAGAGAACATGACTACCCTTTCTGTTGGTAGTTTATCTCAGCACTCATATAATGCTGACTTTGCTGGAAAAGGGAGCCATGGAAGCATCCCTAGATTTCAAAGGAAGGTCTGGGAAGGAAGGCAAGATGTGGCTGGGTCAGAATCCCTGGAAGCAGGCCCAAATGGCACAATCTGTGGAACTGTGAGGGCAAAACCACGGTTGCAAGAACCCCCCTGAACATTTAGAAATGTGGAGTGACTGGACTATGAGGTAAGGATGCTAGTTGTGAGCCATGGAGCCAGGCTGGAAGAGCTCTTAAACCATGCATCACAATCAACCAGGCCACAGAGGCAAGGCTGCCAAGGCCTTTTGGAGGTCTCATCTCACCACTATTTGCCCCAGAAGCCAGAAATGGAGCCATAATTAAATACTTGCCCTACTGGATTTTGTTACTGTTTTGGTCCCATTATTTCTATAGCTCTTTTCCTCCCCTTTAGAGTGCAAATGTTTATTCCTTGCCATTGTACATTGGATGTATGTAACTTGCTTTTTATTTTGATCTTCATTTTCTTTTATAGGGGTTCATAAGATTTCACCTTTAATCTCTGAGGAGACTTTGAACTTTGGGACTTTTGGGTGATGCTGGAACTGTTAAGACTTTGGGAGGGAACTCCTGGAAATGGACTAAATGCATTTTATATTCTCACCTGGGCATGAGCTCTCCAGTCCCCAGGAGTAGAATGTTAAAGTTAGATATGTAATGTCCCCTAAAGAGTTCAGTTATTAATATTTCTCTAAGTTGTAAGGTCAAATCCTTTATATTATAGCTGTGAAAATGCTGACTAATACAAGATGGTAAAAAAGTACATGAGAGAAAATTGAGTAATCAGAGTAAGGTGGCTAGTGGTATGGGATATAGCTTATATAAGATACTTGGAGAAGACCTCACTCTTAAGGTCATATTTAAACAAAGACTCCAAAATATGGAAGAGTCATGAGGACCTCTAAAGATAGAAGATTTGGTGCAAAAGATACCAGTGGTAAGGGTAATAGGTGGAGAGAACCTAGTGAAAATGCTCAAATCTTGCAGAAGCACACAATAGTTGACAAAATAACAAAGAGGCTCATGTAGTCAGAGCTGAGAAAATTAGAAAAAGGGTAGCAGTGATGAGATGAGGATGTGGGTGATCTATTCCTAGAGGTCCTTGAAGGCAGTGTCTATAAAGGCTTTGGCTTCTATTCTAAATGAGATGGGAAGATGATGGAGGGCCTGGAACAAGGGAGGAAACTACTTCTGATTTACTTATTATTATTATTATTATTATTATTATTATTTTTTTTTTTTTGGTGGTGGTACTGGGGATTGAACCCAGGAACCTTCTACCTCCAGGTTATACTCCCAGAACTATTTTATATTTTATTTGAAAACAGCAGCTGAGGCTGGGTTTGAACCTGCGCAATCCTCCTGTCTCAGCCTCCTAAGCATGGGGATTACAAGCATGCACCACCACACCCAGCTTTCGATTTACTTTTTAAACAATCATTTTAGCTGTTCTCTTGAGAATAAGTGTATAGGGTAGGGAAGAAGTAGGAAGACCTTTACAGTTTGGCTCTGAAATATCCCCCCAAAGCTCATGTGTTGATAGCATATCCACAGTGCAAGTTTCAAAGGTGAAGCATGGCTGGAGGAGGTGGATGACCAGCAACAGGGGCAGAGGCCTATTTGAGTCCACAGGCCGCCTTCTCCCTCTCTCTCTTTCTCCTTCTCTGCTTCATGATTGAGAATGGATTTTCTCTGCTACATGTCCTGACATCATGACTTATGCTCTGGATCTGGCTGACCATATACTGAATGTCTAAAACTGTGAGCCAAATAAACCTTTCCTCCTCCAAATTGTGCTTGTTGGGTGTTTTGGTCACAGTGACAAAAAAGATGAAAAAGACCAATTGGGAGACCATTAAAATGAGCTTGTTTTTTTTAGGTACTGGGGATTGAATTAAAAGACATCCTACTTCTAAGCTGTACCCTCATCCCTTTTTTAAATTTAGAAACAGAATTTTGCTTTTGTTTGTTTGCTATTAATCTTGCTACATTGCTGAGACTATCCTTGAGCCTGTGATTCTTCCATCTCAGCCTCCCAAGTTCCGGGATTACTGGCATGCACCAATATACTGATGGCAATAAAAATATCGTGTTTCCCCTTACCTGTGATTTTACTTTTCACAGTTTCAGTTACCTTCAGTCAACTAAAAGCTGAAAATACAGTATAATGTAATACAAAATTTTGAGAAAAAGAAAAAAGGCCATATTTCAATAGTTTTTTATTACAGCATTTTATTATTTTTTATTGTATTCTTTGTTGTTGCCACTAATCTCTTACTGTAATCAATGTATAAACTGTAATAGGTGTGTAAATATAGAAAAAAACAGTATATAGGGATTTGGTACTGTCCATGGTTCCAAGCACCCACTGTTATTGGAACATGTCCTTTTCTGATGGGGGGTAGGCTACTATAGTGGTGGCTGTTGTAGGGAGATATTGTTTAACTTTGGATACAACTTGAAGGTGGGACCAGTAGGATTTTTGACAAATTGTCCATGAGCTATGAGAGAAACAAAGGGAATAAGGATAATTCCAGAAGATTTTGCTTGAAAGACTACAAGGATAGAGTTGCTATTTACTAAGCTGGAGAAAACAAGACTAAGTTGTGGGAAAGAATAAAAATTAGAAGTTTACATTTGGGCATGTTGAGCTTGAGATTTTACATTAGAGATTTAAATAAAGATATAAATCTAGAGGTCAGGGGAAAAGTAAGAGCTAGAGGTAAACACTGTCTATCAGCAGCATAAAACATGGTGCATAAAGTCATGGAACTGAATGAAAACGCCTGGCAAGAAAGTTGGATGAAAGAAAAAGACATCCAAGACCTGAGCTCTGTAGCTCAACATGGATAGTTTGAGAGACCTACAAGGAGCAGCCAGTTGTGTCCTGGAAGTCAGGTGAAGAAAATATTTCAAGAAGGAAGGCATGTGGTGAATAAAGTCCTTGTTTTATTAAATAAGAACTGAGATTCATTGATGAACTTGTCTGAAAAGAGCAGTCTTCAGTGTAGTAGGGCAAGCTAAAGTCTAATGAGATGGTTCTAGAGATAATAAGGGTGAGCACTGCATTTCATTCAAACTAGGGTGGGATGAGGGTAACTAAAGAGAGGGTTTTTTTTTAAAAGAGTAGACATTATCATGTTTATTTACATATGGAGGTAGACTACTAGTGAAGGAGAATAGCTAATATGAGAGATGGAAGAAAAAAATTGTTGAATGTTGGCCTTGAATAAAATAAAAGAGGATGTATTCTAGAAGAGGATGAAAGGCAAGCCTAGATAGTGAGTCAGGGGTCACAAAGGAGATAAATCCAGCAAAAGAGTGTTCAACCAAGCCTCCTTATTAAAGGAATGTCGTTTTTGGTTGAGGTCTGGAGACCAATATTGGGAAGGGAGTTAGGAAGGGAGGGTATCAGTCTGCAGAGTTGTGCCTCAGAGAGGAAGTAAGGGTATTTATGTAGCTGGGGTCTTGGGGGTGGGGGCTAGTGGCATGGGAATGCCAATTCCTCTCTCGACATCTGGAGTCTGCCCCACAACATCTGGAGTCTTGCAACACCTCTGCTCTGGCTTTTGGGGTTCTTCCTCCTATCCCCGCTGCAGAGTTCCATGGGAGAAGGGACCTGACCTATCATCCCAGCCTTTTGGTGATATTGGGCAATGACTAAGTCAATGACTACTTCCTGCTGTCAGAGGGGACGTTGTTATAGGGGAGAGGCTGGGTCATTCAGAAGTGGGCAGGTGGGAGTATGGCTGCAACAGGAGTTGATTGGAGGTTACCCTAGACAGCTCAGTAATGCAAGGTGGAATGAAAGTTAGCAGACAAGGGGCTATTGAAAAGGCAAGCTGGGTGTGGTTGTGCATGCTTGTAATCCCAGCATTTGGGAGGCTGAGGCCAGAGGATTGTGGTTTGTGGATGGCCTCAGCTACTTAGTGAGGCACTCTGTTACTTAGGAGACCCTGTTTCAAAATAAAGAATAAAAAGTAGGGCAAGGGTGTAGTTTGGAGTTCAAATGACCCTGGGTTCCATCCTCAGACCCAAAGAAAAAAAGAAAGAAAGAAGTAAGAAAGAAAGAAAGGGAAAGAAAGAAAAAGAAAGAAAAGGCAAATCATGAGAATGGGTCCTGGGGGAAGGGGGGAAATCCAGCAGCTGCTGGCCCTAAGAATCCTTCCAGATATGAGATAGACTGTCGATGTTGTGTTTTTAGATTCTTGCTTAACCTGGTTAGAGTTTAGACATTTTCCTTCATTAGACCAGATTCATTAATATAATAGCAGCATTTTTCCCTGAGAAACACACACCACCCTTTTCAGCAGTGAGTAAATATGGGTCAGTCTGGCTAAATGGAAAACATGCTATTGGGTTAGGAGCATCAGTAACAGATTTTAGAGAGAGTTTAATACTTATAGCCCCCTGGCATCCAGAGAGGGAGAGTACTGTGCTGATCCCACCTTGTGGTTGGTCCAACCTTTTATGGAGGGGGGCGAATAGGTCTCATGCATGGTGAATTTCCAGACATGAACAGGTAGGACTTTCTTGATGACTGCGATCAATATGGGATGTGGAACTTCCAAGAAATGCCAAGGGTCTGTGCCACCTGTTGAATAACCTTAGAAATAAAAGCTGGTACATAGCCGGGCATGGTGGTGCACCTTGTAATCCCAGCATTCGAGAGGCTGAGACTGGAGGATTGCGGTTCACGGACATCCTCAGCTACTTACTGAGGCCCTCTGCAACTTAGTGAGACCCTGTTTCAAAATAAAATAATAAAAAATAGGGCAGGGGGTGTAGCTCAGAGGTTGAATGTCCCTGGGTTCCATCCCCAGACCTGCAGAAAATTAAAAATAAAAAAATGAAAGCTGGTACATTATCAGACTCTAAAAGAAATTGGGGAGTCCAAACCCAGGGATGATGTCCAGGCATAGAACCTTGGCCACCGTGCTGACTGTCTCAATTAGAGAAGAAAAACTGGGACCCAAAAAGAAAGGAAGGACTGAGAAGGCAACCAAAAAGGATATTGGCTTACCCGATACCTTGAAAGTTACCCTAGGCTCGGCAAGGATGATCAAGGTTGAGAAGTTCGGGAGCTGTCAGTCTTTGGCCAGGCTGAGTAGGGCCAGCTATGGGGCCTTGTCTGGAAGGGTGGTACCCTTTGTGTTGATACACCTGGGACTCACTGCTTTTCCAAGGGCACTATTTCAGTGGCCCTCCTGGCAGCATGCCAGACATGGTCTGGTTGGTGGGCATGGCCTTGCCACACTTGAAGCAGGCTCCTGGAGGTAGTTGTGGTTGCTGTCCTCCACCCCTAGATGGTGCTTGTACAGAGGGCTGAACTGCCACCATAGGCTTCAGGGCTGCTATTAAGGCACAGGCTTACAGATCTGCCTTTTGGCAGAGTCGGATTGTATGCTCCATTTCAACCTGTTCCTCTCAGGAGTTAAAAATTTTAAATGCCATGTTCACCAAATCTCAAATAGGGGTCTGATGGCCATCCTCCACCTTCTTTCATTTTTTTTCTAATATCAGGGCCCAATTGCCCAATGAAATGGGTTGCTAATGCCATAAATCCTGCCTTAATAGATGGATCTAAGTGGGTATAGAGGGTGAAAGCTTCCTGAAGCTGAATAAGAAAAACCGCTGTATTTTCATCTGGACCTTGGGTAATTTCCCTAAGTTTATCGTAATTAACCACTTTTTAAAATACTGCCATTTCTTATTTTTTCTAAACTGTGACTGTCTTATTGGGCTTGTGACAAAGTTTATTTCTATCATATCATTATCATAAAAATGAGAAAAAAGTATCTATGATAGGTTGAATAATGATCTCCCAAGAATGTCTATGTGCTAATCTCTAAGCTTGTGAATATTGCTCCATCCCTTGGTACAAGGTAATGGTAGAAGATAAAATTAAATTTGCTAGCTAGTTGAATTTTTTTTATGTTGAATTACTTTATTGGCAAAAGAAAGGAAAAAATAGTTCAATGAACATTGTGTATTCCAAATAAGCAAAAGGCACTATGCTAGGCACTGAGGCAAATACATACATTTTTAGTATAGTAATAGATAAATAACACACTAAATTACAACAGAGCTTTAAATAAATACCATATTTAATGTACAATATTCTGAAAGTATTTGGGAGATTCATTTAGAATGATATTTCTGTATCAAAGACCATTAAATCTAACTTTCTGATTTATGACTGTCACAAAGCCACAGAAAGGTGGTAGGTATTCCACCAGCATGATGGGAATGTTTGATCAACCATAGTTTATAGGAACAGAACCGTTTTCCTCACACCTCCAGCATCAGTCATGTCAAGGGCTAGATGGACCACAGCACAAGGTGTGGGGGAAATTGCTCATAAAAAAGACAACAAATGGTTGGGCGTGGTGGCACATGCTTGTGATCCCCGCGCTTGGGAGGCTAGCTAAAAAATAGGGAGATTGTACTGCATTGCACAAGTGAGCTAAATGTTATCACCAGAGTACTTGAGAAAGGAAGAGGGTGGCAGAATATTAAGTGTCACTTTAATAGTGAATATTAAAGTGACGTGGTGTGAGAAAAACGCAACTGGTTGTTGCTGGCTTTGATCATGAAAATATGTTATGAAACAAGGGGGGGGCACTCCATAAACTAGAGAAGATGAGATTTTCCTCTACATCCTGTAGAGAGGAACACAGCCTGCAATGCCTTAGTTGTAGCCAAGGGAGACCCATTTGGACCTCCAGATCTATAAGATAATGACTTTGTTAGTGGCTAAATTTGTGGTAATCTGTTACAACAGTACTCAGAAACTAGTATCGTGAGGAATTAGATGGCCATGACCATGAGAGCTGTTAGTGATTACTATTCTTTGCCTTTTTTTTAAAAGAGAAATTGGAAAAACCTATTTCTATCACACCAGCCAGTGATGTATTTCAAGCTGTAGCTGCCCAACCATCTATCTCTAGCATTAGTGAAAATAGAAAACAGAAATTAATTTATTTCTACAAAAGGGATTATTTTAAAGCAATGGGCAAGAAAGGCACTTACTTGAATCAATTGGAAGAAAAGCTATTAGAAATTAGAAGGCCTTGGTCATAGAGATTCTTTCCTTGGGCTCATTATACACAAAATAATTTGTAAGCATCCCAATACTATGTTGCTATATTGCTTAATGAGGTTTATTCTATTATTTATTTGAAAAAGTCAAGAAAACAGAACAACAGAATAATATGAGAAAATTTACTCAGAAAACAGTAAGTAACTGAGTAAAGAGTAGAGACCAAGTCTGACCAAAATTCAAGTTCTTTTTTCTTTGAAAATATCCAAGCAAGAATTACTGCTTCTGCATGCAATATCTTTCTAGATAAAAAGGATAACATCTGGTCTGTATCAGTGGTTATCAACAAAGCATGACTCTACCCCAAGGGGACTACTGGCAATGTTTGGAGGCATTTTTAGTTGTCATGAAGTAGGAGCAGAGGAGGGGAGTTGCATCTAATGGGTAGAGACCAGAGCTGCCATTAAAATTCCTATAGGGCACATGGCAACTTTTAACAACAGGGAATGTCTGGCACAAAATAGCAGTAAGGCTACGATCAAGAAATCACATTCCATATGTTCCAAAAGAAAATGGGGAAAATTATATTCTTCATATTGTTGATGAATTATAATAAACAAAAAGTTGATGCTATGTTTATGTTAAAATAAATGAAGAAATAAACAAGTTTCACATGACAATTTCTTTTGTAAATCATATAGAAATCTTTTGAGTTTTCCTCTGACTCTGAAAAGATGAAGGAATTACAGGCTGGCTTTGATCATTTATGTAACTAGGTTAAAATAGAGCAATTCAGCTCAAAGAAGATAAATGTAGGATATTAAGACTAGAAAGGAAGGAACATTATGAAAGGAATATTTGTTCAAGGGAAGAAGATTGGGCTTTGTTTTATTTTTGCACTTTTCTTGCCTGTGGTGAAATATTTCTAAAAGGTTTAAAGGGTACAGCCCACTTTCCTCATAAGTCCAGCCATTAACTTAAGAGCCCTTTGACACTCTGCTCAAAGTAGCAGCAGAGGGAACCATGTCTGGAGGTTGACAGGGGTGGTAACATTGTCTTCTTCCAGTTACCTTTAGCTGAGCAAGGGCAGTTCAGCCTCTACACTCCCAGCCACTCATAGATTAGTAGAGATACCCTTGGACACATCTGGATTACAGAGTGGAGGGGTTCTGCATGAATAAAGATGGAATGACTGTTTTGTTTGTTTGTTTGTTTCATTTCTAATCATCTGAATATATGATACCCCTACCAGTTTTCTGGAAATTCCTAAACACTTCTTCCTAGATGAACATTTTCAGTGATTAAAGATTTTCATAATTGTATAAGAGTCATTAGCTACTCCATTACCTTATTTTTAGCCAACGAAGTAGACTTGAACTAAAGCTATAGTTTGATCTGTTTATCTGCTTACATCTTATGGAAAAGAGAAGGTGTTCCCTGTGAATTTCCCAGGGAAACTTGATTCCCCCTACTGCCTCTGGGAGCTGCTGCTCAGTGAGCCCTTTGCTATCTTAGACCTGGTGGCACAGTCCTGCAAACACAGGCAAAAGAACAAACAAAATGACAAGCACTCAGCAGTGGAGTTTTCCTTTTGAACAAATGTTATTGCTTTTATAAAATAGCAGTAAAGTTGAGTACAGCTGTCAGTTGGTATTTATAGGAGATTGTTTCCAGCTCCCTGCAATATCACAGATAACAAAATCCATAGATGTTCAACTTCTTTAAGCAAAACAACAAAGTGTTTGCATGTAATCTCTGCACATCTTCCTGTATACCTTAAATTATCTATAGATTACGTATACTTATTGCCTATAGATTATTAACACAATGTAAATGTTATAAAAGTAGTTGCTATACTATGTTGTTTAGGGGATAGTGACAAGAAAAAAGTCTATACTTTTTCAATAAAGATAAAATTTTTTAAGTATTTTCAATCCTCAGTTGGCTGTATCCATGGATTTGAAATCTGAGGGTAAACTAGCCAACTATAATAAATAGAATAAGTTACAATAATAATTTTATAGTAAATATAATTATTACACTGTAATAAATAGAATAAGTTAAATAGAATAAGAAAATATTCTAGCTGGGTGTGGTGGCACATGCTTGTAATCCCACACTTGGGAGGCAGAGACAGGAGGATCACACAGATTCGAAGCCAGCCGCACTGGCTTAAGAGACCCTGTTTCCAAATAAAAATATAAAATAGGTCTGGGAGTGTAGCCCAGAGGTAGAAGGGTTTCCAGGAACCCCAGTACCACCAAAAAGAAGAAGAAGAAGAAGAAGAAGAAGAAGAAGAAGAAGAAGAAGAAGGAGGAGGAGGAGGAGGAGGAGGAGGAGGAGGAGGAGGAGGAGATATTCTGATAATATTTAACTTCTAATCATTTGCAATATTAATTCTTAACTTTTGACTAAAGGAGATGCTTTTTTTGTTCCAGTACATTCCAAATTGTAAAGAGTAGCCTCTAACTTTTACCTCAAAACTTTAATTATGTCAGAGGCCAAATTCTAGTAATCTTTTGCATCAGAGTGGCATGGAACCAAGAAAATTAAAAGGGGGGAAATGTAACAGTGCAAAAGGCAGTGTTCATATTGCAGCACATATCCGGAGCTTAAAAATGTTGATTTAATGAATGAAACGGGTCATTTCTGCAAGAACTGATGCCTGTGATGGCACAAGGTTATTCAGGATTGACACATTCCTGTGCCTCTCTTCTTTCATGCAGGGATGACTGAGAGACAGGGAGTTGGAAGGAATCACATCAAACTGCCTGGATGGTCCTTCCATGTCTCCAAAGGCCAGGGCCCAGCACACAGCGGAGCAACATCTGTTCCTCTCTAACTTTCCGTTTCTTCCCATTCTTTCTTCACTGGAGCTTTAAAGCAGGAGCAGCACTGGGCCTGTGTGTGCCTTCAGCTGTTTCTAATTTTTTCCCAGGCCCACTGTCTCCAATAAATAACACATTATAGAAGGTGTTTTACAGCCTGGCTTATTAATAGAGCCAGACTGCTCTGCAACAAAACCAAACAAGGAAATCAAGGTTAGAACACAAAAATCACAAAAAATCTGAGCTAGACGAACACAGAAATACGTGTCATCTAGAAAAGAAGGAGCTGCACCATCTGATTTTTAAAGTGCCTTCTAATTCGAAGGGTCTCACCTTTCAAAGAAGATTTCCACACAGTGGAAGAAGGGCTTTATAATGGAGTGACTGTTTTTTTTTTTTTTTTGCTATCGGAAGGCTTTTCTTTCTCTATTTATCTCTAACTATTTACAAGAGAGGTAAATAATTACCTGTAGGATACACTATCAGATTAAACACTCTTCCTTAAACTTTTGTAACTAACCAGAAGCATCTTCTTCTTTCTTTTCATATAGGGAAAGAGAATTCTGAATGGAGATCAAGGCCACACTTTAATTTGCAAATATACAAAATAATAATATCATCATTTGTGACTGTGGCTCATTAATATATTAAGTGCTGGTTAGTTGCTAATCAGTTACATTAAATGCACACAGAGATTATATTAACATAAAAGCAATAAGCAAAGTCCTAAAGTGCAGTTGAACATGTGTGCGTGGATGCTATCAACAGTCCCCTAAGAATAGGTGAGAGAGAGGGTGTGGGAACAAGCAATGGGTGTGGAAACATTGCAGTTACCTTCCCACCTTCTCAGTGAAGACAGAAAGGAGTAAGTTGGAGGTTCTCAGCAATTATTCACACTTACCAGGTGGCCACCTGTAGTTTTGTAGATTCCCACGAGGTGGCACCATCTCATCAGTGTTGTCTCAGAGTACCAGCACCCGACTGGGCCTTTCTGGACATGGAAATGCATGAAGCATTCTGTGTTTGCTGATTTTGGCTTAGCAAATGCTTGTGCTCTTACTGTGGTTCTCTTGTTCCTCCTTCCACCTCAAATAACTCTTCTTTCTTATGTTTTCCTTTTATCTTTGAGAATCTGAGTCAATGCCTTGGGATTAGTATAAATAAAGGAGAGAAACACGAATAGCGAGATTTTATTGAAGGTTCATTATCTGTTAGGGCTTCTCCAGGTACATGTTCCAAGACATATTGAAACTCTGAAGGGTTTGCCTTCCTCTTGTGAGCCATAAACTGAGATTTAGAGAAATAAAGCAACTTCCTCAAGATGTTCGACAAGTAGGTAATAGAAACACAAGATGAATACAAGTTCATATAATGTCAAAGTACTAGTAATCTTTGTATCATTCTTGTGACTTGAATTAGGTATAGTGAGGAAAATAGACAACTTAAGTATAAGCATAAATTTTACAAAGTGTCTGAGATGACTGGGGACACTTACTAAGTATAGGGTCAGGAAGACATCCTGAAGCCAACTCTTCCCTTAGAGTTGGATTTTTCTGAAAGGGACATAGTTTTGAAGCTGAGACCAAAGGGACATAATAAAAATCAGATATTCTTCGGGTTAGCCATCAAACATATGCATCCTTACAGGAGATGATTTTTTTCATGATATAATAATTTGTTTTATGTCATTTGAGATGATATTTTAGCTAGAGTTCTGTAAATAGGTAGAGATCAAAGTCAATTTGTGTGTGTGTGTGTGTGTGTGTGTGTGTGTGTGTGTGTGTGCACTGGGGTTCCTGGAAGCCCTTCTACCTCTGGGCTACACTCCCAGACCTATTTTGTATTTTTTTTAATTTGGAAACAGGGTCTCTTAAGCCAGCAAGGCTGGCTCCCAACCAGCGTGATCCTCCTGTCTCCGCCTCCCAAGCGTGGGGATTACAAGCATGTGCCACCATGCCCAGCAAGTCAAATGTTTTGAGAGCCCAGAGGCACAACTCTTGCAAGTCATTCACTCCATACCACTGTATGAAAAACAAGAGCCAGGAATCTCATAAGATGAAGACAAACTAACATCAATGGCAGTGGGCTGGTCCTTGCATACATCACTTAACTCCATTCATATGGCAGATCAAAAAGCCCAGCTGCTAACCTTTAAAGATATTGCCTCTACTATGCAGCATTGAATGTTCTAGCCATTTTAACACTTAAATTTGAGGTATGCTTCAGAGGAGTTTCAAGTACATTATTAAATTTGATGTTGACAATGCCCAATGAAAAGGGCAGTTTAGATTTTCTTATCACCACACCTGTTCTCTAAACCAGACACATGCATACACATTTACCACATGCACCTTTCCACCAGGAAAATGAAGTTACTTGGGTTAAATCACAGAGCTACTTAGTGGCTGACACTGGACTTGAACCTCAGTGTTCTCAAACACAGCTACTTGCCTTTCACACACATAGTAACACCCCTTTACTGTCATGTTATATAGGAGAGAAAAATGACCACCAGACACCCAGGCATACGCCTTAGATCACTTAAAAGCTTCTATCCAAAGAAAAATCCAAATGTGCTATTTAGAACAATTTACATGAACCCTAGACATATGAGGTAAATTTTGTGTCTATATAGAATTTTGTGTCTATATAGAATTCAGTATTTGTGGGCTTTGTGTTATGAATAAATTTTTATTTTATTTTATTTTATTAGCATAAGCAGAGTACAACAGGTATATAGATATAGTCTAAGATATTACAATTAGTTTTCATATAGTCCTAATTTTCCAGTACACCACTGAAATAAGATTCTGGGATTTCAAGTCAAGAAGAGAGTGGACCAAAGGAAAGGGTTCCAGGGTCACAGTCAAGGATGTGAAGTCAAGAGGGAGGGATATTAAACCATTGTACCGCTCTGAACCCCAGATTCCTCATCCCACGCAGGAGAGATCTATTAAGACCTTCAAGATCTCTAAAATGAAACGGAGTAATTCTTGACCTGAGTAAAGTTAAGAGACTTGATCTGTTCTGTAGAAGCACCAAAACTTTTAAGAATGATTCAGATTGAGAAGGAAGTGTTTTCCATTATCCTTTTTAAAAGTTAATTCAAATATGGAGAGAGAGAGAGAGAGAGAGAGAGAGAGAGAGAGAGAGAGAGAGAGAGAGAGATTATAGTATTCTCCAGAGCCCAGGAACCCCCACCTCCTGCAAGCGTGCCTGCGCTAACACAGGCATGGTGTGCAGTCCCAGGCACCTCTCCCCTACGGAGGGAAAGAGAACTAACTACAAGTCATCTGAGTACCAAGGAGAAACTACGCCACTGGTTCCCACTCCGGCCTGCAGAGGACAGCTCGGCGCACTGCCGAGAGGTGGCGCTCCTGACAAGACGATCGATCGTCTTGCCTGGTCGTGGCCTGGCTCTGGGTGGGCCGGCCCGGAGGCTTCCCACTTTATGACTTCCTTTAAACAGGTCACAGATGTTCCGTATAAATAAGTATAAAATAAATGGGTGTCAGAAACGTGCTTATCAAGAGACCACACTCCCTCGTATAGCTAACTTCACTCAGCATTATTGAGAAGAAGGAAGACGTCTTAAAAGACTGCCAATTTTCAAGAAATGGAATTCTCTGGTGTGCCAGGCTTCCGCGTATTTAAGAAATTAGGCTCACAATTACTGTGACAAAGAGGTGAAATTAAAAAGCGTGGCCAGCCGGGCGTGGTGGCACACTCTTGTAACCCCAGCATTCGGGAGGCTGAGACATGAGGATTTTGGTTCGCAGACAGCCTCAGCTACTTAGTGAGGCCCTTTGCAACTCAGTGAGACCCTGTTTCAAAATAAAGAATAAAAGTTAGGGCTGGGGGTATAGCTCGGAGGTAGAATGCCCCTGGGTTCCATCCCCAGCACCACAAAAAATAAAAACAACAACAAAAAAAGGATTTAATAAGGCATAGCCAAAATTTAACACTGAACTCCCAGAAAGCAAGATGTAGGATTTGTTTTCTCTGGTAAAAATTTAGGTAACAGAATGCCTTTTTTTTATACCCTTAAAGTAATGAAGCTCTTCATGGTCTTGACATAGAAAGTTTAAAATTTTCTCTTAGCCTAGAGCTACAATAGCTGACGCTGTCCTCCTCCTGCATCTGTTTGTTTCTCCAGCTCATGGATCCTTATCCTAGTTTATGCTTGAACTCCAGAGGTGCAGACTCACGGTCCTGGCACCCTACCTAGGCTCTTATTCGATGGTTCCACTTAATTTACTTCCCTAAAGATAAAAAAAATCAATAAAACAAGACTTCAAGAATTTAAGCATCGGCCACGTCTTAGGCCCTGTAATGCCTTGGGGAAAAAAAGATGAGGAAATTACATGTGGTTTAGCTGATCTCGTGGAATTTATAGTCCAATTCTATAGCTCTCTCAATTGTTTCCATCCTGATGCTCCTAGACATAGGCCACAATCCCATCAGTCACAATGGCACTATACTGTGGGCACATTAGTATCTCAGCAGATGGAGGGACCGTAGCCTGCAAAAGTCTGCATGTGACTCTACTTACCATATTCCACTTAGTAATCACGACCCTAATGACTCTGAATTCCTATAGAAGTCTAATCCTACTTCAACAGGATGGCAGGTCAAATATATGAAGACAATTGCTATTGACCCTCTCCCACCACAATCTGTGCTTTTTCAGGCTACATATGCCACAGAATTCAAAGTATTCTTTTCCTGAAGAAGAGATGGCTCAAGAAAAGCTATTGATGGAAACTGTAAACACATCTGTGGTTAGGGGAACTGAAGCCATCAGGCAGAACCAGTCAATGAGGAGCTAAATGCAGCACTCCAAAGGCATGATTTTCCCACTCAAAAGCAGCCGCACATGACCAACCAAAGGTGGAGTTGGGGTCCTGCTGCATCTTTTGGTCTTCATTCTTTACAACACCCAATCATAAATTGTTCCTTGAAGGGAATTAGGAAGTCTAAGAAAGTATATTCTATACTGATTGGCAAAAAAAAAAAAAAAAGATGGAGAGAGAGGGGGGGGGGGAGAGAGAGAGAGAGAGAGAGAGAGAGAGAGAGAGAGAGAGAGAGAGAGAGAGAGAGAGAGAGAGAGAGAGAGAGAGAGAGAGAGAAATATGAGTGAGAAGAAGAAAAGATAAAAATCATACAAAGCTAGAATGCTTATAATGCAAAGAGACAGTTGCATTAAAGGATTAAGCCTCATGGCCTGATTAACATCATTTGATCTTTTGCTATTGAAAAGGCCCTGTGTTTTTTCAAAGGCAGCGGGCTTTTTAAATAAAACCAGGAGTCTGGGATAGCAGAGAACTGTTAGAAGAGAAAGCAACTTATGTTGGGTTTACTGGTTGTTTTGTTGTACCTGCTTCATCATGTGTGTTTCCCTTTTCTGTGAGGGAGGCTCCATCTAAGTCAGAAAAGCTGGGCTCTGGGAGATTCAAAAGGACAAAAACAAATGCATAAAAAATTGTTATGATCTAAATTGGCCTGGGCAGACTTTTGAACTGCCTGCTGCCCGCTTTCCCCACCCATATCAGTATGGAAAGCCCTTTTCTGTATTGTTCTGGTTTTATTTTAAAATCATTTACTCTTCCTCCTCTCAGCTATTTAGACAATAATCACCATGCAATTTTGGTGAGATAGAGTAGCATATCATTACACTGTAGTATTTTCATTTTACTTCCATCTTGTTATCTGCTCTCTTTTGCAAGTTTCCAGTGAGATCGGTGTGTCTCCTGCATTTGAGAGTAAGCATCATCAAGCCAAATCTTCGCACGTGCCAACTTGGTGCAGCATATGGTTAAGCGGAATTCAGGCATCTCTACCTCCGTGCTGTCATCTCAGGGTGGCCTGCCATGAGGTGGGAAGGGCTTCTGGTTGTTCCAGAGGACCACGCGGTCGTCACAACGAGCTCAGTCTCTGTGGTCCATTCAGTTCCTGGCGTTGCTGCCAAGCCAGCCAACAAAGGACCATTGTAATCCTGACGGTTTCCCAGCAATGGCTGGACAGGCGCAGACCACCAACCAGCTCGTTTTGCTTCTACTGTTCTCAAGTGAGATCATGAATGAAAACAAGTCAAGGGCAAAAATCTCACATCCTGCTGAAGTTGGTGTATGGATGCTTTTCTAGTGAGTGATGCTTTTCTTCAAGCTGATAATCCTCATACCTTCTCTCTTTCTGTTTGTTTAAGTACAATTAAATTGGAGGATCATACAATACTCCTCATCAAAGTCTACCAAGAAGGTTTGAGTTTTAAAAAATAAATATAAGGCATGCAATACTTTGAGAATTGGATGTATAAGAACAATGAAATGCCATCAGTATAAAAATATAAATTAAGATCAGATTTGAGCCAGGCATGGTGGCACATACCTGTAATCTCAGTACTTGGTAGGCTAAGACAGGAGGACCAAAGGTTCAAGACCAGCCTTAGCAACTTACCTAGCCCCTCAGAAATACAGCAAAACCCTATCTCAAAATAAAATAAAAATAAAAATAGGCCTGGGGTTGTAGCTCAGAAGCAGAATGCCCAGTATTAAATTAAAAAGTTTAGCTTTGAAGATTTGAAGCAGTAATTTCAGCAAACAGGTCACTGTGATTAAGATATTGCGTTTGGGCATTTCAGAGGTATTTATCATGTGTTAATTGCCTGAAAGTAGGAAATAATTTTAGCAATCATGTAAAATGATCCTTTAACACATTTCAATGGGGAATATGGCACAATTTCAGTATTTAAATCACTTGCCTCATAAGTACAACTTATGATAATAGGATAATGTATTTACTTACCAGTTAACAGATATGCTAACAAATGATAGTGCTCGATGTATCCAGAGGGAATTTGAATGAGGATATGATGTTTAATTTATTTAAAAAAAATTTTGTGGTACTGGGGGTGGAACCCAGGGCCTTTTCTACCTCCGGGCTATACTCCCAGGCCTAATTTTTTATACTTTATTTGGACACAGGGTCTCACTAAGTTGCTGAAAGCCTCACTAAGTAGCTGAGGCTGGCTTCAAACCTGTGCCATCCTCCTGTCTCAGTCTCCCAGATGCTAGGATTATAAGTGTGCACCATCACACCCAGCTCTATGATGTTTAGATTCACATTTTCAGAAAGCAATTTGGCAAAATCTTATTAGTTTACCTCTTTGACCAATTATATTAATTTTTAAAATATATTTTATGTGTATTTCTATGGTATATATATGTGTGTGTGTCATATATATAAACTGTTTATAGTCAAGATAAGAAAAATTATAACATTTATAGTCTATAAAATAAAAATAAATAATATATAAGCTGGGCGTGGTGGCGCACGCTTGTAATCCCCACGTTCGGGAGGCAGAGACAGGAGGATCATGCAGGTTCAAAGCCAGCTGCGCTGGCTTAAGAGACCCTGTTTCCAAATAAAAATATAAAATAGGTCTGGGAGTGTAACCTGGAGGTAGAAGGGTTTTTAGGAATCCCAGTACCACCACCACAATAATAATAATAATAATAATAATAATAATAATAATAATAATAATAATATTATTATTAATCAATTAATTCTAACAAATTATTGCAGAATTAAGCATAATGAAAGAACAAAGCCCCAAATATGAGCATAATAGAATAATTGTTAAGTGAATTGGTAACCCTAAGCCAAATTCAGTGATGAGATACTGTGTTGTTAATAAAATTGATGCTTACAGAGATTTCCAATAATATGAGAGAACAACTGTTTAAATTTGAGGTGAAAAGTAAAACTTTACTTGAATAGATAGTAGTGATTTTAGCATATATAAGTGTAATGAAATATCAATGATCATTTTCCTAGTGGCATTATGGTTGATTTTTTGTTGCTTGGGAGCTCAAAGAGAATTGATATGACAAATCTCTGGGAAATTAAATTTTCAACATTATTCTCAAAGAGCATATGTCATCTTTATAATTACAGAAAGAAAACCTTTCTTCTTTAATGAAAGTAAAAAAAAAAGACTCTAAAGTTCTACCTCCCTGATTTTTAAGGTTCATTGTGTGTGTGTGTGTGTGTGTGTGTGTGTGTGTGTGTGTGTGTGCGCGCGCGATGGAAATTTTTACTTAAATACATCACGTGAATCCACATCTTTGTTTGTTACCAGAAGGCCCTGTGGAGCCAGGCAGAAGATTATATGGTATGCTGACTAGACTGGTTTCGGTTCCTTTATTTCTTCTTAGTCTACCCCCTAAAAAGACTTAACGGGATAAGCAACCTGGGCTGCTGCTCCTCTGATGTCTGTCCCTAGCCCTGGATGCTGTGGGCTGGTTTGAGGTGAATTCTCCTGGGGACATACCAAGCCCTGGACTCTGGTGGGGTATTTGACCTCCTGGAGCCCATGACATTTGTCATATGTCTTATGTCATCTTTACTGAATGGGTAGGCCACAGGTGCATCTCAAGAAAAGTCAAATCAACTGGCATGTCACAGGTACAAAAATTGGTGATGATCAGAGTTCTTGTGTTCCTGGCATTTTAACAACTTTATCTGATAATTTACAAATCTTTTTTCTTCCAAACTCCAAGAGGACAAGTCCTGTGTCTCTCATGTGGTCACTCTTTGGCCTATTAAGTTCCGTGGAGCTTATTTGGTCTTGTGATTAAGAGTACAGGTTTTGGATTCAGCCTAGGTTCATAGTACTAGCTTTCAAACAATGCAACAGGTAGGCAGTATGTGGGGACCTGCACAAAGCTGCACTTTTTAGAGAGCCCTGTGCTGACCTCTGGACCTAGAATCAAATAGTGTGCAGGCTTAAGGGGAGCACCCTCCTGGAGCCCGTGCTCACTGCATGCACCTTCCCAGATGGTCCACATTTACTCCTAATCTGCTCAGGCCTCCTCCCAGAGGCCCATGAGGGGGCCAAAGAGCAGGCATTTTGTAGAGGATGGGAAGGAGCTTGGTTGTGCAGACTGGCATAGAGGGACTGCACAGTGTCTGGCATATGAAGAACACACCCAAATGCTTGCATTGATAGGTTCCCTTAGTATATTATGTTTTTCTCCTGAAACAAATGAAGAAAAAAAAATTAACCATGAGAAGGCAAGCTTCTAAAGGAAACTATTTTAATTTTTCACGTAATTTATAATGGAGCCTTCTTTTCAATAACTATGCTATTGTCCTGGCCAAATTCCAGTACTCTGTATTCAGCTAATTACATTCCTCCCCCACTGGATACATTATTCTTCACTTCCCCCATAAAAATCATCATGTTATACTTGTGAAACAAAATAGCCTCTGTGTTCTACCACGCACGCAAAAAATGGTTGTGTTTTAATCCATACAGTCTTTGTTGGGGTGACTAATTTGAAGGCTGCATTGGGACCTGTTGTTGTAGGTTGTGAATTTAATCCATCCACTGACACTACTGAATAATGATAGATTTCCTCTTAAATGGAGCAAGATCACAAAATATATTCTCCTGGTAACTTAGGGTGAGACAATTTTTTAAAGTATTATTTGGCTCGAGAGAATGAGCAGGCATGCCCTATGGAACTAAGTCGTTGCATCCCCAAACAAATCATTCACCTTATAATTTTGACTCTTTTAATGTCAGAAGACCTGAGCCTTCATGAAATGGCTTACCCAGTGAGTCAGCAAGAGAGTCCCTCTTTGCTGCATTGTACCTGTCTGGAGAGAACGTCTTATTTTGAATTGATAGCTCATTCCTCAGTTTCTGTTTGTATAGCACTCACACGCCTGGGTACCAGGCACTGTGGTAGCCCCGCGGTCTTGTGCTGTGTGCAAGTGGACAATAGAGTGGTAAACCTCTCCATATCTGATAACTTATTGAATAACTGCTCTTGGTAAGGCTGAAGTAACCAGAGACTTTCCCCTTCTTCCATTACTTTCTAAACTCTCAACATGAAATGGTCTTATTCGAAAGCAAAATAGACTGTTGAGGCAATTGCATGGGTCATTTAGACTTGAATATTTGGAATGTAGTCACTCGAATGATTCAATGAAAAATAGCTCATTTACCGGATTGACTCTAAAAATAATCTCAGTGGTTTATGTTTTGGTTTATATTTATTGAGGTATAATTTATTTTTTAATTTACCACGTTAATTTCTTTGCAAGAATGGGGGGACCGATAAACAACAGCAGATTGCTATCCAGGTTATTGCTACCATTTTGTGACTTAGACTTTTTCTTCAAACTAGATTAAAATTGGTGACTTCAGAATAAAACTCTTTGATATGATAAGGGTCTAATTGGTCACCTTTGTAATGATATCTCCATATATTTCTCTACATGAACTAGGACAATGAAAAGGAAGTCCTTGAGTCCTTCTCCATGAGTTTGAGATACTTGGCACATGGTAGGTATTCAGTTGATGACAGCTTAAACAAACAGAGAAGGACTCAGGGTGCTGACTAAGTTGATTAGAGATGAAAAAATCTAGTGAGTTAGGATCATACTAGTTTTTTATCACCTGCTATCAATTAATTATCAAGCTATCACCTGCTATTGTTTTGGACACTACCTGAGCTAAACTTGTGATAAAAAGAAAGGGATTAATACATATACTACAAAAGTGAAATAAGAAACAATAAGAAACTATTTGTAGCCAAAGATAAGATATGTTTGATTCAGACTTTGATTTGAAGCACGGATTGTCATTTACTAGCTATGTGTTGTGGGCTAAGTTTTCTTAAAATTTTTAACTTTTCATGGGCTAAATTTTTCTAGCAAAATAAAGACAAGAATGGCCTTCATGGTACTATTATACTTATTGCTGTTACATTTACTGCTGTAATGTGCACAACAAAGTGGTTAATATAATATTTGGAACAAAATAAATACTAATTAAATAAAAATGATTACTTTTATTAACAAACCCATATAATTTCCGGTTATATACCATTAATAGGTTTTTGATACCCTCACTTACAAAATAAATAAAATCCAGCCGGGCATGGTGGCGCACGCTTGTAATCCCCTTGCTTGGGAGGCAGAGACAGGAGGATGGTGCAGGTTCGAAGCCAGCCGCGCTGGCTTAAGAGACCCTGTTTCCAAATAAAAAGTATAAAAAATAGGTCTGGGATTGTAGTCCGGAGGTAGAAGGGTTTCCAGGAACCCCAGTACCACCAAAACAAATAAAATCCAGTTAAAAAGAAGTACCCAAACCCCAAATTACATGAATGTGTAGAAAGTGTGTATATTGAGATATTAGTCTTTATTGAAGCTTTCAACATGGTATGTCAGAAATTTGAAATTTCCTTTAAATTCTATGATCTTTGTCATATATTATTATACCTAAAAAAAGAGGCAGAATAGCATTAGATGCTACCTTCAAGGTTAGTCAATTTTGTTGCTTTGAGTAAATTTTGAACATACCCTACACAGACTATTTCTAGTCTATTTGAGAGGTATAAAGGGGAACAACAAGATGAAACATCTGTAGCTCCATGATCAAACTGGGGGCAAAATATTGCTAACCTCCAGTGAGGTCTTGAATGTTCCTTCGGATCCAGCTCACTTCCATTCCTGCCCCCATAGGTAGCCTTTATTTTGAATTTTATGTCGATCACTTCTCAAAGTTCCTTTAGTCTTCCCATATGTGAGTTTTATTTTACATAATAGATTGTTCAGTCGGCCACTGAAAGTTGAGCTAAAATGATATTTGAAACTTTTAGTCCTGGCCACACAAACTTTCCTGTATAAACCTCCTCTATGTCCTCTTTCCACTGATTTGATAAATGAACGCAGACAATCTATCAGAAGACTTTGGGGCTCTATATAATGGCAGAAACGTGCAACAGAAAGAACCTGGATTCCTGTACCACCGCTTATCAGAGATCCACCTAACCAATCCCAAACACCACTAGATGCTTGTTAGACGGTTATCGGAGTGAGAAACAAGCTTTGATTTTGTTAGGACATTTACATTTTAAAATCTGGTTCTATAGAAGTTAATTTGCCTTGACTAATAATACACATATTGACTCCAGGGATTGTTGTTACAAAGAACCTAGACTATGTGATATTGTCTTAGCAGTCAAGATGCTGGGCACTGAGGACACTGACAGTGGAGGCAGGACGTATAATGGGCCACGCTATTCAGTGGTAAGCCATCTGTTAAAACTGTTACCTGGTAACTCTAGTGGAAGTGATTGAAAGAAATCATTGTTGAAATGTGTTGATCACCACCGGCTGCCTTGGTAAAGTATTAAAACCAGAGATAAGATCAGAAAGGAACCCATTTACCAGTAGAAATGAGAAGAAAAAAATTAGTACTAAAATTTGATGTATTGAAGTACTGGAAAAACCAACTGCTGCTACATAAACCAATAGTAAGGTAGAAGAACAAAAAAGGCTCTGGGGGATGAAGAGGTACCAGTGAAACCTCTTGATTTGACAAAATGATTTAGACCTTTTGGTCCTTAGCGGCTCTAATTAAGATGTGGCTTTCCTACCTATTGTTTCAGATACACTTGGAGAACTGCCAGTGCACTGAACGAGGAGGTATATGGGCAAGAACGCTTGGTGATAAATCAGGCTTGAGAATCATGCCTAAGAAGGAGCTGTGAGTGTGCTTATTGCACATGGAACTGATTAGAAGCAAATGGGCCAATAATTTACTAGGTTTTTTTGGAAAACTAAATAACCAAAGAAAGCAAACCCCAGATCTAAAGAACAAAAAAAACAAAAATCCCAACCTTTTCCACCATTTGTCACTTAAAACATCTTTTTGGGTCTCATACTTGCACCAGTAGGAAGCTAGCTCTTCAATTCTACTTTCCCTAAAGAAACCAGAGCCCGCAGTGTTGGGTCTGGCCTTGGAGAAGAATGATGAGGAAAAGTTAATCAAAAGGAAGAGCCATGGGTTGTGGATGAACAATAAAAAGAAAAAAAAAAAAAAACTCTTTCAATGTACATCAGAGCAGGAACCTCAGAGAAGAGGGACTTTATGATGTGCCCGGCAAAATTTAAGAACAGCTTGACCAGCAACTGTAAGGAATCTATTTTTCTCTTTTCTGAACAGGACCAATCTATTATTGAATAATGAGTGAAAGGGTAGAAAACTTGTCATTTAGATTGTGGGTCACAAAGCCACAATGGAGAGGACTTCACGTCAGTCAGAAGTCCTGGACTTGAGCTAGGTGTAAACTAAATGAGATGAGAATGACTTCCCATAGGGAAAGAATAAAATTTTCTTTTTTTTAATTAATTAATTAATTTATTTATTTTTTATTGGTGCACTGTATTCATTCATCATAGTGGGATACAAACTTTTGTAGACATACATGCACACATCGCCCAGTCAGCCCCCACCCGATCCCCACCCCATTCTCTCCCTATCCCTCCCTCCCATGCTTGGCTTAGTGGTTGACATCTAGTATTATAGCAATTTATCCAAAATTAAAAATGATAATCTCTCATAACAGTTTCATTTGTCTGATACCAAGCTTTTGATGACTTAAAGATAACATTTCAATATTTCTTTTTACTTTCTTTCTTACCAGAGAATATTTTTTTTCTGTTTTTTTTTAGGTGAAACTATCATATATTTATATATTTATTTTTCAGAAAAAAAATCTATCCTAATATGGGATATGGACTCTAGATACCCAAAACGATCTTGAAAAAGAACAAAGTTAGAAGATATATATTTTCTGATTTCAAACCATAAAAAGCTACAATAATTGAAACAGTGTAGTACTATTCTAAATGCAGATATATAAACCATTGGAGTTAAATAAAAGCCTAGAGCTAAATTCTTCCCTATATTGTCAAGTTATTTTTGACAAGGTTTCCACGAACATTTGGTGGTGGAAATAATAATCTTTTAACTAAATATTGTTGAAAAATAATAATTACATGGAAAAGAATAAAATTGGACCCTTACCTAATCCCATATACAAATATTAACTCAAAATTGATAGAAGACCTAAATATAAATCTTAAGACTATAAACTTTTAGGAGAAAATCTGGGTCATAAAACCTCACAACATTGAAATTGGCAGTGATTTCTTGGATAAGATTTCAATGGCACAGGCAACAGAAGAGTATACAAACTCCCTAAAAAATAAAAAAAAAATATATTGTATATCCAAAGGCAATGTAGACAGAGTTAAAAGTTACTAATAGAATGGGATAAAATATTTCCAAATGCTATATCTGGAGGTATATTAATATTCCAACTAGAAATCCTAAAAATTAACAAAAATAAAGGCAAACAATACCATTTAGAGATAGGTAAAAGACTAACATAAATAATGAATCTCCACAGATAACCAATCTTAATTGTCTGTTGGATGGAAAATCTTGTTTCTCTGGTTCTGGTGTGTGTTACCTATTTCTTCTTTGTAGTTAATCTCTTTGAGTATTTTCTCTAGCGCTGGTTTTGAAGACATAAATTCCTTCAGTTTCTGTTTGTCATGGAAGCTTCTTATTTCTCCATCTAATTTGATAGAAAGTTTTTCTGGGTAGGAAATTTTTGACTGGAAGTTGTTTTCTTTCAGAGTTTGGAATATGTTACTCCAAGCCCTTCTGGCTCTCATGACTTGGTTTGGGAAGTCTGGAGTGATTCTAATCGGTTTGCCTCTGAATGTCACTTGGCCCTTTGTTTTTGTTGCCTTTAAGAGTCTCTGCTTGGCTTCCACATTGGTCATTTTGACAATTATGTGGCGTGGGGATCCTCTTCTCCGATCCTGTCTAAAGGGAGTTCTATAAGTTTCCTGGACCTGTGTATCAACCTCTTGCTCTATGTTTGGAAAATTTTCTGCTATTACTTCCTTGAAGAGATTGTTGATCCCTTTGGTTTCACTTTCTTTTCCCTCCTCTATTCCAATTATTCTTAGGTTAGCTCTCTTAAAATGGGCCCATATTTCTTCAATATCAGATTCCTGCTGTCGGATATTTTTTTCTAGATTAGAAACTATGCGTTCATTTTTGGAATGATCATCTTCTAAGAGCGAGATTCTGTTCTCCATGTGGTCTAATCTGTTGTTCATGCTTTGAATTGAGGCCTTTACTTCATTAATTGCATCCTTTATCTCTTTTTGGCTCTCTCTGAGTTCTTTTCGAAGCACCTCTATTATTTCTACAGTTATTTTCCTGATTTGATCTTCTAGAAATCTCTGATTTTCTGTTTTATCGGGTTCTGATGTTATGGGCTTGTGGGCATTCATTGCTCCAGTATTATTCCTCTTTCCCATGATTTTGGAAGTTTGTGCCTTCTCTGGGTTCTTCCCTTGGGTCACTATGACTTCACTTAAGGTGTTCTGGATCTCGAGTCAGTAGTATCTCAGACCCCACTACTACTTTACTGGGTTGTATCACAGAGTCTCCGACCCAGGGAGTCGATAGAGGCTGCTTTAGACTGTGGGGGGTGCCAGGTTGGGCATTCTTCTATGGTGTGATATCTCTGCCACCACCACTCCCCCACTGGGTCAAGTCCCAGGGAGTACAGTACTGGGATTTCTCCTCTGTGGCCTGCAATTTGACTCACTGTTCTTGAGTACGCAGATGTAGCTGTACTGGACTCGTTGAATTCGCTGCTGCTGCTGCTGCTGCAGGTGGCAATATGGCGCCGCTGCTACGCCCTCAGCCGTGAGGCTAGCATATTTCTTCTTGGTTTTGAGTTCCACTCTGAATCCCTGCAGCGTGTGCTGAGCTCAGCCACTGGGAGCTTTAGATGCTCCTTGCGCTGAAAAATCCTGCCTGGCTGTTCCGCAGCGGCTCACCTTGGCTTGCTGTAGCAGTTCGGTGAAGTTGCCGCTGCCACTGGCAGTATGGCGCTGCTGCCGCATCCTCAGGCGTGAGGCCGGTGTATCTCCTCTGTGGCTCTGAGCTCTGTTCTCAGTCAGCTTTCTCTCTGGAGCCTGGTGATTTTTTTTGTTTCTCTGGTGACGGTGTTTTCTGGCTATGAAAGGCGCTGATTTTGTGGTAATGGAGATTGGTTGTTAGCGGGGCTCTTAAGCCCCGCTTTTCTCGGTCGCCATCTTCCCGGAAGTCCAAGAATAAAATTTTCTAATCATTAGCGAATGAATGAGACAGACATTTGGTACCCGTAGTGGCTGAGCGTGGTAAGGACTGGCTAAGTGTTCACCACTCTCTTTCTTTTCTCCCCCTGAGCACAGGCTGGACTGCATTTTCTAGTTTACCCTGTAATTAACGGAAGCCATTTGACTGCAGCTGGTGGAATACAGGCAGAACAGATGCGCAGCCCTCCAAGGTCTGACCCAGGAAATGAACTCCAGCGTTGTTCTCTATTGCCTCCTCTGTGTCCATATAATGGCAGATGCAGAAGATAATGATGACTGAAGCCCCCAAATGATTGAGGAACCATGGCTGAGTGGATCCTGGAATCTGCATTGCTATTAAAAGAGGACCCATTGAGACATGCTGCCTAATCAGTGTCCAGTTGGATTTTTGTATGAGCAAGAATAAACTTTTGCAGTGCTAAACTGCTAAAATTTTGAGGTTGTTATTATAGAAAATGGCCTACCCTAAGTAATGCAAATGCCATGTGGGAAGAGCCAGGAGGATGATATTATTATTTCATTAATATGATTAGGGAAAGTCTTACTTAGAAATTAATATTTAGGTAGGCTCCTGAGGAAATGAAGAAAGCAAGGGTATGTCTGGGGGCAGAGCAGAAATCCCCCAGCAGAGGGACCAGAGAGAACAAACTCTGCATATAAAGGACAGATGTGCTTGGCACACTTGAAGAGCAAGAAGAGCCTTACTAGACTGGGCCAAGTGGTAGAAAAAGGGACCAGAGAGGCCAGATGGTGCCGGGAATTCAAGAGTGGGATCGGATCAGAACTTGCAATGCAGCATACACAGAGAAATATCACAGAAAAAAAAAAGATGTTTTGCCTAATATGCAAAAACTAGGAAGAAATAGGTAATAGGAGGAGATCTAGTTGAAGAAAGGGCCCTATAGAGGAGCAATTAAGGTGACCAATCGAGGGGATGGGATGGGGTAGGAAGGAATCTCTTTAAAACTCATGATGTACGTAAACAAATGTATCAAAGTTAATCACCAATCAAGCATGGGATCAAGGGAGGGGGAGGGAATGGGATGGGGATTGGATAAAAGCTAATTGGATGATGTGTGCTTGTATATCCTCACAAGTCTTATATTCCATTGTGATGTATGACTAAAATGCACCAATAAAAATATAAATAAATAAATTTCATGGCATTACAGATTTAAAAAAATCTCCCAAAGGTTTTGGACTGAGCAATTAACAGAATGGAGTTGTCATTATTGAAATGAGAAGATTGGAACAGAAGCAAGTTCTGAGGAAAACCCAGGAGCCGGTTTGGACACATTAGGTTTGGTGCTGGCCTCCTGTTCTTAGCCCACCCTGGTGCCTCTGCTCTTGTTCTTCCAGCTCAGTTCTTCTCACTGTCTGGAATTGCCTCCCAAATCCTCATCTGCCTGGATGATTCATACCTCCTCCATTCACATATCCACAAAGAACCCTGGATTCTTCAGGAAGCAAGTCTTCCTTGGTGCTGAGGCTGGATTGGGTATCCTTGCTGAGTGCTCCCCATCATAGCTTCATCTCAATTCCTGTCAATTATCTTCTTTCTCCCACTGAACTGTAACTGTGAAGGCAGAAGCCTCCTTTGTCTGAGTCCATTGCTATGTGTATAACTTTAACACAGAGCCTGCTGATATGGTAGGCACTCCAAAAATGTTTACTGAAAGATGGAGTGGACCAATGAATGAATGAATGAATGTCCCCACACGCATGCTCAAGAGACTTTGCTGGAGAAGTCCTGGTAGAGTCTTAGTACTATAAGTAGAAAATCTAATGAGTAAGCAGCTTTTTCTCTCTCTCTTCTTCCCCCAACCCCACTCTCTGTCAAATTCTCTATATACCCCATCTCCCATCCCATGATGGCAGACATAGATCTAATTAAGCAGAAATCACTCATCTTGCATAACTGAAACGTTATGCTAATGCATCTTAGTTTATTTTATATTGTTATAGCTAAATATCCAAAGCTGGGTAATACATTAAAAAAGAAGTTTACTTAGCTCACAGGTCCAGAGGTGCAAGGACATAGCACCTCATCTTTTCAGTTTCTGGTAAGGGCCTTGTGCTATGTCATAACATTGCAGAGAAGCAAAAAGTGTGCACATGCAAAGAGGAGGCAAATATGAGAAAGAGTCAGAGGGAAATCTCACCTGAATTATAACAACCCACTGTGGTAATAATCCAGTCCTGTGAAACCTCACTCACGCCTGAGAGACCTTATCCAGACACCAAACTAACCTAGTCTCTTGAGAAAGACATTAAACCATTCATTTTATTGGTGCCCCAGGACCTAATGACATCACACTCCATTCCCCTCTTCTTAATGGTCACACCGAGGCAGGGCAGAGGACCTAGAAACAGGAAAAATAAAGGCCATCTGCACCTCCCTCTGTGAGGGTGGGAGAGGTATACAGGAGGTTGAGAGACTGCTGGACACCAGGAAGTCAGGGTCCTGACCAGCTCACAGATAACAATTCACACTAAGGATCAAATTGTGCAAAAGTCATTGGTTCACCAAAACCCCATCTGACCAATCCTAAAAGGGCAGATGGAAATCCTCAGCAAGATTTAAAAGCCCACTTACAAGAGCTTCAAGGTAAATTTCTTTCCAGGACCTTCCTCTTTGGGAGGATAGCTGCTCTGTCCTGTCTTCCCTTGACTTAAAATAAACTTTCATATTTCTATACCCTTCACTAGTTCTTGGGCTTCATTTGTCGAAATCTACTGGACAAGAACCCTACAAGAGAAAACATCTCTGTTTTGGTGCATTGGCCAGGAAAATGGAAGGGTAAGTGAAAAGAAAAAAAAAATTTTTTTCCTGAGGCTCCTGCCATGTACTCTTTCAGGCTCAGATCAGGCAGTTTGATCCCATGTGGACACAGTTAGTGACTGGGGTATCCATGAGCAGAAGAGGGGAAACAGAGTAAGCAAAGAGAAAAAATAACCAAAAAGTCAGCACTGCAGCTGCTGGTGCTGGTGCTGATGTTGCAGTTGCAGCTGGTGCCACTGCCACTGCCACTGCCACTGCCACTGCCACTACTACTCTGGCATAAGAATTGGTCTGGCTAAAAGCCCAGGAGGTGCTGGGAATACTTGACTACATGGCACTAGGACACCAAACCACCCACTCATAAAATTAAAAAAAAATGCCTCTCAGTTCATATGACTTAAATAAATAAAACAACTGAGCAAATTTAAGATTTATTCATAGTATTAAAGCAAAGACCTCCTTAAAATTATTAACACATTCTCTTTTATCCTAGGAAAAAAATCAACTAAAATTACATTTACCTCTTTTTCTTCTTTTTCTTTCTTTCTTTTTGTGATACTGGAGGTGGAACCCAGGGGCTTTTTACCTCCAGGCTATACTCCCAGACCTATTTTATACTTTATTAGGAAACAGGGTCTCACTAAGTTGCTGAAAGCCTCACTCAGTAGCTGAGGCTGGCTTCAAACTTGTGTGATCCTCCCATCTCAACCTCCCAAGCACTGGGATTACAAGAGTGCACCACCATGTCTGGCAGTATGTTTTCAAATACCATGTTCATTGCTTTTAAAGTTTTTTTTTTTTTTGGCAGGAAAAATGTTTTAAGACACTAGTGATGTTTATTTGATGTGTTGATTTTCAGGGGTGATCTATAATTTAATATTAAATTAAATTGAGTAAATACAAATTAATTAATGCTTTAAAATGTTCTTGATTGCTTATGATCTAGAATAACATTTCTGTCAATTAAATGCACTTTTAAATTGCTTGGAAATATTGATCAGACCAATTAAACACTCCTTAATAATCTTTAGCTGCTAGAGCTGCAGATACTAGACATTATGAGTTTCTTTTCCCTTACTAGCCATCATCCTAAAACAAAAACCAAAAGAAACCAAAACAACCAACAAACAAAAACCCCTAAACACAGATAGGCTATGGACACCTCCTTCTGGCAACAAAGTAAAGTCACAGGAAAGTAGCAACATGTGTTGCAACTACCAAGATGCATTCCGGGGTGTAGTTGAAGATGGGTGTTGGCCTCAAGGTTGGCTGACACTTCACCAAAGATGCATCATATATGTACCTGGTGATTATGCTAGCTCTCACACCCTGCCGCAGACATATCACATATATTTCTTGTGGTCTTAGCTGGTGCCAGCTCTTCATCAAGCTGGTAAGCATCTATAAATGCAATAGATGCAGCCTGTTTATGGCCATGCATGAAACAGGTGCTAGGTTCACACAGTGAAAAAACTAAAAGAATGCCTATATTTCTTCTCTTTCTTTCAGATAGGAAACAACCTATTTGCCAAGCTTGTCATCAATCTTTTAAGCCTAGTCTTTTCTGTGCTTAAGTTTGGTGACATTCAAAAGACAAAATGGATGGCTACCAGAAAACAAAAACAAAAACAAAATCCCAACAATGACACTATCTTGCAGCTGGGTTTGTTTGCAGGAGGAAAGTAAAGGCTCTAAAGTTTGTGTTAAGGAAGAACCCAAAACTAAACTAGCAAGGTTTTATCCATTGGTGTGGCCAAAATGGCCGCATATGATTTACCTTGCTAGTTTAGTTTTGGGTTCTTCCTTAACACAAACTTTAGAGCCTTTACTTTCCTCCTGCAAACAAACCCAGCTGCAAGATAGTGTCATTGTTGGGTTTTTGGTTTTGTTTTTGTTTTCTGGTAGCCATCCATTTTGGCCACACCAATGGATAAATAATTTCATACCACCAGAGCTCAAAAAGACAAAATAAAAACCAATAAATAAAAGGAAATATTTATATGCACGAGGGGATATTATAGTAAAAAAGTTAAAAATAAAAAGGAAATGCTTTTAAGTGGAAAAAATTTTGTGTGGCAAGATTTTTGTTCAAAATCAGTTATCTAATAGAAATAAAGAAAGGTGGGTGTATTCATTCGAGTTACCCCTCCATGCCAGTCTGGTATGGAGCTGTACCTATCCTCTGTATTTCTATCTTTCTAATAAAACTTCTTTAAATCTTCAAAAAAAAAAAAAAAGAAAGGTGAGAACAAAAATCAGAGGCTAGCTAATCAAGTCACAGAGTTTGAGGAAGTTGTAAGTGATTTGTATATGATAAGATATATAAAAGAAAGTTTAAATATTTAATAAGGTTGCTTACAACAAAAAGAATTATTTAAAGGGTTTTCTAAAAGTTACATTAAATACATTGATTCTATGTTTAAAACAATTAGGTTTTCTTAAGATATTGATCTCTTTGGAAAATGTTTACAAAAATAAGACTAAAGAGCAAAATTTTTATATTTTATTAAAATAATTCTTGTGTTTCCTTTTGTCTATTGACAATAATGTATTAGATCTCTATATTCTTAAGATGTTTCAGACTTCTAAAATATAAAATATAAGAAAATACTTTGCTAAACTAATGGCATTTAAACAAAATGAAATAGATATAGCCTTTCCAGGCTTATATTTATATGTTCCTAATTACATTATGACCATCTTTTTTATGCAAAGATATAAATGTGATGTTATAGTCCTGATAATTCTGTTTTGCTTTTTCATATAAAACCATGCAAATGTTGTTTGCTATCATTTAACAAAATGCAACACACAGTATTTTGAGATAATAGTTGTCACCTACAAAGAAAGATTGATGAAATTGACCTGGGTGCTCATCAACTGAGACTTAGAGAACAATCAGGAAATAAGAGGACTAAGGAGAAACAGTCAGTATTTTGGCTCTAGTTTTCCAAGGTCAGATAGGACCCAGGAAAGGCCCTCGTAAAGGTCTCTGAAACTCCAATGAGTCATCTGATCTCTCAAAACAGAGAGACTTTCATGCGACCATGAAAGTCTCAGAGACGTGGAGCCACCAGCACATACTCTACAAAAAGGAGGGTCCTCAGAGAAGAAAATGTGCTCTATGCTTCAGAAGAGCCAAATGCTCAGCAAGATTATGACCTGTCCTAACAGATGGCACATTTGGTAGAGGTAAAGCCTCCTCAAGTCCCTAAGAATAACCCTGAGGAATCTTGACTGACACTAACAGCAAAGATATTAGAAAAATTTATGTTTGCCCCAAAGTAGGGCTACCTACTTGGTCTTGAATACTTAGCAGAACAGTATAACCAGAGGCAAATGTGCTATTTCAGGGGTAGCAAAAAAGACTAAAGTCCTTTACATAGAACTTCTACCTTTAAACTCACAAAAGAGATAATATATGGTATCAATGCCCCAAATTTCCCTACAGTCAGGTCCTTATAAGATATTGTAAAGTTATGCCTGTCAGTCTTAAGATTTTACTGGTGCAGTTCCATCAGACACTACAAAAAGTGAAAATTCCTATTTCTTTAAGATACTGGAGGATCTGAGTCTGTCCAAAATCCTACAGACAAAACAAAACAAAAACTTGTTTATGCTAGGTTAAAAACAGCATGCTGGCTTTTTTACAGTCTTTGTGCCACAAAAAGTTTTTGTGATGCTTTGCAATGGTTCATGCAAATGGGTTGGCTACCTGGCCCCCAATTTAAAATGCTAATAGGTGGATGGCCCAAAGTAAAGAGTTATAAAAAACAATTATGGCAAGATCTCTGGGTTATTGTATAATGGACGAACATATCAGTTTTTCATGCAGATGCCCACTTAACCACCATGAATGATTTTGAGCCGAGATAACCAGACTCCTTCAGCTCTCCAGCTCCAGATGGTTTTGAGGAGAAAACATCATATGAGGATTTTATTTTCCCATGGTCCTCTAGATCTTCCACCCATTAAGGTCACTTCATCAGAGGGAGGACAAGAGGCAGGGCAGAGGATGTGGGAACAGAAATGAAAAATGCCATTTGTATCCCCCCCTTCTGTGATGTTGAGGGGTAAACAGGAGGGTGAGAGACTGATGGGTGCCAGAAATCAGGGCCTTCTGAGACCAGGTCACAGATAGTCATTCAAATTAAAGATCAAAATTGTGCAAAAATCATTGGTTCCCCAAAACTCAATCTGACCAACCCTAAAAGAGCAGATATAAATCCTCAATAAGGTTTAAAACTCACTTCCAAGAACTTCAAGATCACTATTTTTGGGAATCTCCCTTCCAGGGAGAGGGGGCTGCTTCATCTTCTATCTTTCTCTGACTTAAAAATAAATATTCATATTTCTATATCTTTCACTAATCCTTGGACTTTATTCATTGAAATTCACTGGACAAGAACCCTAAAAGAGAAAACACTCTCATTTTATCACCATCTCTCAATATCACTATTTGTATATATTATTTAGAAAAATATCTGATGGAGTCCCTTATGTATTTTAAATTGAGATATTTGTAGTTTTGCTAAGAGTTGCAATAGTTCCTTTTACATTTTGGACACTAACACTTGATCATATATATAATTTGTAAATAACAGTCGTCCCTAAGTATCTATATGAATTCTTTCTAGGACATAGCCCTCATGGATACCAGAATTTGCAGACGGTCCAGTCCCTTATATAAGATGACATGGCATTTGCATATAGCCTATGCACATATTCCCATACACTTTAAATAATCTCTAGATTACTTACCTGACACAGTGGAAATGCCATGTAAATAGTTGTAACACAATATTATTTGTGGAATAATGACAAAAAGCCCCATATTCAATACAGACGAGATTTCTTTTTTCAAATATTTTCTATTTGCGGTTAGTTGAATTCATGAATGTGGAATTCATGAATGTGGAATTCATGGGCACAGGTTTGTACCATTCCTTAGGTTGCTCATTATCAGTTGATTGTTGCCGGGCGTGGTGACGCACGCTTGTAATCCCCGCGCTTGGGAGGTGGAGACAGGAGGATCACGCAGGTTCGAAGCTAGCCACGCTGGCTTAAGAGACCCTGTTTCCAAATAAAAAGTATATAAAAAATAGGTCTGGGAGTGTAGCCCAAAGGTAGAAGGGCTTCCAGGAACAACAGTACCACCAAAAAAATAAAAAATAAATAAATCAGTTGATTGTTTACTTTTCAGTACAGAGGATCTTTAGTTTGATGTACTCTTGCTTGTCTATTTTTGTTTTCATTGTCATATCTAAGAAATCATTGCTAATACCAATGTTAACAAGCTTTTCTCCTTTGTGTTCTCCAGAAGTTTTAGAGTTTCAGGTGTTATATTTAAGTCTTTAATCCATTAAGTTTATTTTTGTGTGTGGCATAAGGATTCAATTTCATTCTTTTGCATTTGGATATCCAATTTTCCCAACACCATCTGTTGTGGAAACTACAGTTTTCTTTGTATTTTTGTCCAAGGTAAGTGGGCTCTGTATGTCTGATCTTGTTTTGAGTCTCTGGGTAGTTTCACTAGTTTATGTCTGTCTGTATACCAGTACCTTATTGTTTTACATACAGTAACTTTAATACACTTTTAAATCAAGAACTGTGATGTCTCCAACTTTGTCCTTTCTCAGGATTGGTTTAGCTATTCAGGTTTTTTTTGTATTTATATATGAATTTTAATATTACTTTTACTATTTATGTAAAAATGTCATTAGAATTTTGATGGGCAACATTTTATTCTTTTGATTATTGTAAATAGAGCTTTCTTTATTTCATGTTTAGGTTGTCTATTGCAACTCTAAGGAGCTACAATTGATCATTGTATATTTATTGGTATCATGCAACCTAGCAGTGGTACCAATACATCTAGCATCCTACCTAATGGTGAAGAACTCAATTGTTTTTTGTTTTTCATAGACATCCTTCAGCAGGTTAAGGAAGTTTCCTTCTATTCCTATTTTGTTAAGGAGTGCTGGTGAAAACCTCTAGCATGGGCCACTCCTTGAGACAGTGTGGGAACTTCAGGATGAGCTCATTCCAGTCACTCTAGGGTGAGCTCATTCCTCTTCTCTTAGTCCCAGGTCTGCTGATGCTCCGCCACCTCTTCTCTGCCTCCTTCTGCACTCAGGACAACCCCACACAGGTTTGGTAGATCTCGGTGCCTCACATCCTCATATTTAGAGCCATAGGGGAAATCTCATTATTTAGTTGGCTGCACACATTGTCTGTGGGTTTTGGTTTTGCTACCATAGCTATTTATTAGGAGAATCAAACATATTTAAATACCACTCCTCTATTGCTGCCATCTTTCCAGGATCCTTGTAAGCCATTTTAAAATCTTTTGTGACAGAAGGAAAGTCATAAAATAAATAAATAAAACATAAAGTTCTTGCTCATATTACTTGGTAACATATTACATGTAAATAATTCATGCATACAGATATACTCTAGTTAGAAGACAGAAGAAATATAACTATGCTTTGGTAGTTCCTACAAGCTGCTTGATTTTTTTTTTTTTTTTTGTGTGTGTGGTACAGGAGGTGGAACCCAGAGGCTTTCTACCTCTGAGCTATACTCCCAGACCTATTTTTTATGTTTTATTTGGAAACAGAGTCTCACTAAGTTGCTGAGAGCCTCACTAAGTAGCTAAAGCTGGCTTTGAACCTGCGCGATCCACCTGCTTCAGCCTCCCAAGCACAGGAATTACAAGCATGTGCCACCATGCCTGGCTGCTTGCTTATTTTTTAGGTCTTCAAAGTCAGTGTTCTGAGTTTTGTTCCTCCCTACTTCGGGGAAGGACCATGCTGCAAACATTTCTCATCTGTGTCCGCCACCTGTACATCCCCAAGACCATCCTCAGGGGATGCGGAGAACTGTTGGTTGAACTTTTGGAAAGTGGGTGGGAGGGTGGGGAAAGACACGGAGAAAACCTGATTTTGCAGAAGAAAGTCTGAAGGGCTAAATTTTTTTATTTTATTTTATTTTTATTTTATTTGTTTTGTATTAAAAAATGAACATTGACAGAAATGTTTTACGAAGTCCTTCTTTACTCTCACATCAGTTACTATTTCCTTTTAAGTGGCCTATGCAGATGCTTGTGAACCTAACACAGCATTGCTTAAAAAATTGTCCATGAGATTCTTTTATTTTTACAGTTCTTCTTTGAAACTGAATTAAACAATTACCATGTCACAAGAATATCAATCCCTGTCAATAAAAACTAACTTAAAAGGTAAGATTTATGTTTTCTATGACTTAATATTATATAAATATCATCAAAATTCATTATACAATGGTTTACTATCACATGGATGTGAGTATACTGGGAATTTTACTTAGTAAGTTGGTTTTACAAGTTGGAAAGTTGTGTTTGTAACATGAGCATTATCATTAAAATTTCCACCATAAATATATGTGAGTCTATCCTTAGGTCTCTCAAAATAAAGAGCTTAAAATTATCTTGTAGTAAGCCAACTGTGGTGGTGGATGCTTGTAATCCTAGTATTTGGGAAGCTGAGACATGAGGATCACAAGTTCATAGCCAGCTACTTGGTGAGGCTTTTTGCAATTTAGTGAGATCTTGTTTTAAAATAAAAAATAAAAAATAGGGCTGGGGATATAGCTCAGAGGTAGGACCTCCTTGGGTTTAAGCCCCAGTACCACAAAATAATAATTAATAATTATAATAATAAAAATAATCTGTAGCCAGTCACAATGGCATACACCTAGAATCCTAGTACTTGGTACTCTTTGTGAACTGATATGAGATGGAAGGATGCAAATTTAAGTCCAGCTTCAAGCACTTAGCTATACCCTCAGCAATTTATAAGATGCTGTTTCAAAAAAAAAAAAAGAGCTGGGATATGGTTCAGAGATAGGAGATTCCTTAGGTTCAATTCCCAGTACCAAAATAAACAAGTAACCTTGTAGGACTGGGGATGTAGCTTGGTGGTAAAATATTTGCCTACATGTGCAAAGCCCCATGTTTGATCCCCAGAACCACAATCAACCATTCGATCAACCAACCAATCAATCCATAGACTTGGAGATTTTCAACTTGGTGTGAGACCAGTCTTTCACCACTTGACCTCATTACTGAGCTTTCAGTACTAATTAGCAAAGTGTATATTATGTCCTACGTGCTTTCTTGGTCATACGTGATAACCAGAATTTCAAGGACTATAGGTGACTTGTGCCTGGGTTTCCAGCTTGACTTGTACACATCTCCATCTTAGATTCTTTCATATACTTCCATAACTGTGACCACTGGTCTCCTGCCTCTTTGAGACCAGTGACCAATATATCCATCTGTTTTACCCTTATGCCAATGACTGTTCCTGGTAGAAAAGAAAAGTTCCATATGTATTCATTAAACAAAATAAAATTTAAAATTTATGAGGCACACTAGAACTTTTCTTCAGTAATTACCTTGGTTTTCATTATTAAGTATAAAGACTGTTCCCTCTCCCCTGAATAGTTTGTGTCACTATAATAAAAAAGTCATTTCATGACTATTGGTAGACACATAATTTGATGGTCTTGTAAAAAGTTACAAGATACTCTTTGTGAACTGACATGAGGTATTTTTCATGAGTGTGCATTTTGTCACTGTATGCCAAGTCATTTTGATGACATTAGGAAGGTGCTGGGATAGAAGAGTGACTCGTAATAAAAATTAGAAATTGCAGTGCAAGTATTCACTGAATGACTCTACAGAATGTCACAAATGGGTGAAATTGTTACTTTTTCCAGCCTGAGTTTACAGTGGTTTAATAATATGTGAAATTTGGATTATTGAAAACTCTTTGGTCATAAATAGGGTGATCAAATTCATATTTGATCTCCTATGTTCTTTTTCCTGGATAAATCTAATAGGGGAACTATAGTTCATTTTTCTTCCTATATCACTGTTGTATTCAGTTTGGAACTGGATTTAGACAATTGAAGAGTGAGAAATAATATAAGTATAACAACTTTAACAAACACACCTGGCCATGAGTATGCTGAATTTTTTGCTGCAAAATATGAACATATTCTCACCAAATATTAAATAATAGTCTGGCTAGTATTCTCTGGCCATAAGCACAGGGAAATGTAGAATTGGGCTTTTAATTTTTCTAATAATTTTTGAGGTACAACAGGTGGAACCCAGAAGCATTCTACTTCTGAGCTATACCACCAGCCCTAGTTTCTATTCTTTATTTTGAAACAGTGTCTCACTAAGTTGCAAAGGGCCTTACTAAGTAGCTGAGTCTGTCCTCAAACCATGATCCTCCTGTCTCAGTCTCCCAAATCTGGGATTACAAGTGTGTGCCACCACATCTGGCTCTAATAATTTAATTTCTGTAATGTTTCATTAATTCCATGTAGTGGGAAATGTGATGTGTACCGCTTGACCCTGTATGTCTACATTAGAAAATCTCTTCTATAGCAATAAAGTCACATGTATAAAAAGGCTTGTAACCAAGTCTAAAATATTTTTGTAATGTTGACAAATTTCAAATATACTGACTGCCTCTATAGGTCATGTTTGAATAAAGTTTGGTACATCCATGCTGTACATCTATGCATATAAAGATAAAATTAAAAATAAAGTCATATCACTTCTTTCTTACTTTTTTCTTTACTTCTTTCTTCTATCTTCCTCTTCCTCCTCCTCCTCCTCCTCTTCTTCCTCCTCCTCCTCCTCACACTCCCAACCTAATTTTATTTTTTATTTTGAAATAGGATCTCACTAAGTTTTTTTTTTTGTGTGTGTGGTACATTCTACCTCTGAGCTACACCCCCAGCCCTGTTTTTTATTCTTTATTTTTTTGAAACAAGATGTCACTGAGTTGTAAAGGGCCTTACTAATTACCTGAGGCTTGCTGCAAACTTGGATCCTCCTGTCTTAGCCTCCCTCACCAAGTTTTTGAGGTTCTTGCTATATTGCTGAGGTTGGCCTTGAACCTTATCCTCCTGTCTCAGGCTCCTGAGAAGTGGGATTACAGGCATGTGCACCACACCTGGCTTCGTTTTTACTTAAAATACATATTGAATGTATATTGAATACATATTAAAATACATATTTACTTAAAATACATATTCTTTTTTTACTTAAAATACATAGTTCTCTAGGTTAACAGATATAGCTATTTCTTATTCTTTAACATAGATATTTCATTAGCTCATGAGAGTGAGATTAGAGGAAAAGAAGCAGATGGAGATTATTATTTTCTCCTTATCTTTCTCTTTGTTTGTGTTGTTATAATGAGTATGTGTTGCTTAGGTAAACAGAAATATGTAATAAAGTTAAAAATGTGATAGTAAATGTCCTTTCAATGAGGGCTGATCTAATTTTGGGTTGACTTAATTTTTAGACACAGAAAAAGTCTTACTCATTTTGGAACTAATTCTCTCAATATGGTGAGTATTCAGGATAATTAAACAATTTAAGATGTGATCATAAAGTGATGAATTTTTTTTTTTGCTTTTAGTTTCACAAACTAAATTTAAAGGTGTTTCTTAAAAAGCAGTTTTATGAGGCCGGCATGGTAGTGTACACTTGTAATCCCAGCACTTGGGAAGCTGAGACAGGTTCAAAGCCAGCCTCAGCTATGTAGTGAGGCTCTCAACAAACAGAGACCCTGTTTCTAAATATAGTATAAAATAGGTCTGGGAGTACAGCCTGGAGGTAGAAAATCCCTGGGTTCCACCCCTAGTAACACCAAAAAACAAACAAACAAACAAACAAACAACCCCACAAAACAAAAACAAAACAGTTTCACAAGACAAATAATAGTAACCATGGCTTCTAAGACTGAAGAAGAGAATATTTGGGTATTGAGTTCAAGAATGAAAAAAATCAATTTTAATACTTTATGGTCATATATACTATTAATTTGTATGTATGTATATATATGTATATATATATATATATTGATTCTAGTTTATTCTAATTGAGCATAAAAAGGTGTATGAATCTAATATAGTGTATCAGTCAATGACAGCCACCACTAGAAAACTAAAATTTATTCTAGCATATTCTCTCTCATTCTTTATTTTTATGTTACTGCATCTTTTTTTTACTGTCATTGTTATTTATCACTTTTTTTGTGTGGGTCTGGGGATGGAACCCAGGGGCATTCGACCTCTGAGCTACACACCCCCTGCCCTATTTTTTATTTTGAGACAGGGTCTCACCAAGTTGCAGAGGACCTCACTAAGTAGATGAGGCTATCTACAAACCGCGATCCTCCAGTCCCAGCCTCCAGAATGCTGGGACTTCAAGCACGTCCCACCACACCCAGCTTATTTGTCACTCTGGGTAGCATGTCTTGTGACTTTTCACTATTCAGATGTCACTTTAAAAACCATATTGATATACTTCTCCTTGTCATGCTGCCATTGTGAGACAAGCATTTTAAGTGTTACAAGAAGGTGCTGTTATTATTACAAAGGTTATTATAGGAAGGATAAAAGGACTTCATTGGGAACAGCAGCTCCATACATGAGAAAAAAATGCCACATAGTTCCAGAGGCCTTGTAACTAGAGTGCAGGGTACATAGATGATCTTGGGTCACCAGATTAGTGCAGATAATAGAAGGAGATACATGAACCCAAGTTCCCTCTATGGACATAAGCTGGGAAATACAGAGGAATCTGCAGCATGGTGTACTAGGAACAGAACAGGGTGCAAATGTATCCTGTGACTGGTTATCTGCAGAGCACTGGGACTGGGTCCAGCTACTTTGATCCTCTAGAGAAGCAAGACGGCTTCATCATGTACAGCTAATTTGGTAGAGTTCACGTGGAGTGCAGAGTTGGGTCCTAGAGTAGGCTGCCCAGGTGACCTCACTGCAGGGCACACAAGTGCTTGGATGCTTGCCATTCCCTTAAACAGAAATCCTTGCTGTTGCTTTTATGGTGGTTTTTTTTTTCCTTTTTCTTCCTGTGATGCAATTTTGTCATTCCTAGAACAATTCAATGGCAAACAATACTAATAACAATAATATACTGTTCTTCTCAGGGAGGGGGTTCCATTGCTGTTTCTGATTCCAGCATATAAGCACTTGTCCTTTTTCAAACAGTAGTCCTCTGTCTCTCCCAGCAGATGGTAGTGTGTTTGGAAATCTTTACAGCATTCCAGTGGAGCCATTGTGACTTTGATGAGTCATTATGCCAGGGCCCAGGAGCTATGGAAAATATTACCTTACCAAGAAAGGCCTGTCTTGCTCTACTTTGGCAATTGCAAAAATGGTCTTCACACTGAGAGTGTGCCTTCCCAAGTAATAAATTACATTACCAACAGCCACTATGACCTCAGTGAGAGATGCACGCAGCCAAGAGCAGCTACATGTTACTGTCAGTTAATTAGTGTTGGTATTCATTAAAAGTGGGAGGGAGAGCCCGGAAACGATCCATTACTCATTATGAATGGAGTCATGGGACAGCATAAAAGCTGTCCAAGCAACCACTGAAAGCATGAACCAAGAAGCAGAATAGAAACCAACAAACTGGTGTTTGGCTATAGTTTTTTAATCTTTGCATGTATGCATGTGCACGCACACACACACACATACATGCACACACATACACATGTAAGCAGAAAATTTACACACTTACACTCTGAGTCCACATTTGGAGTTCACATACAACACATTTCTGCTAGCATCCATGGCTCCTGTTGAAGGTTGAATTGTATTTCCCCAAAGAAACAGATGTTGAGGTTTTAATCCTCAGCACTTATGATGTGAACTTACTTGAAAATAGGCTCTTTGCAAATGTAGTAAGTTCACACTCAGCCAGGGTGTTTGGCCCTAATCCAACATGAGTGGTTTCCTTTTAAGAAGAACAGTCACAGAAAGGAAAATGTCACGTGAAGACAAAGAGATACAGAGAAAATATAGGTGTGTGATGACAGAGATGGAGACTAGAGCTTTGCTGCCACAGTCAAGGGATGCTTGGGTACAAAAATCAAGGAGGGACCTCTTCCTCTAGGAATGGGAGAGAATATGGACCTTCCAGTGCCTTGATTTCAGACTTTGAACCTTGAAAACTGTAAGACAATCAATTTCTCATGGGTTAAGCCGCTCAGTTTGTGGTATTTTATTTGGCAGTCCAAGTAAATTAATATGGTTAACTTTTATAAAATGAACCCTTTTATACTTATGGCTCTTCATTTTACACTCAAGTTTATGGCCCACAATCCAAACTTAAACACAAGAAGTGCATGCATTTCCATTTTGGTCAATTCATGTCAGGCAGTTAGTTACATGTTGGGCAACATCAAAGATGAGTCAGAATTGCAAGGTGGTCACTCCTACTTGGTACAGTGCTTCTGAAATAAAGGAAGCATAGCCCTCCTGCTATGGTCCTGAAACGTAGGAAGCAATATAATATCATTACAGAAAAAGTTTCTTATTTAAATATTTGTCTTGTATAAAGAAGAAAGGTATATATACAATGGGATGTATTTGATAATAAAAACAAAGAATTGAATCCTGTTATTTGTGGAAGTATAGGTTGCACTACGTTAGGTGAAGTAAGCAAGGCTCAAAATGACAAGTGCTCTATGACTTAACTCGCATGTGAAAGGAGAAACGTTGACCTCACAGTTGAGAATAGAACAGTGGCTACCAGAAGCTGGGAAGAGTAGGAGGAAGAGAGGGATGGAAAAAGTTTAACAGGTTCTAAGTTATAGTTTGATGGCAAAAAGAAACAATGGTGTACTATTATACAGCAGGATGACTACAGATGATAATGGATTCTGTATATATATATATATATATAATGTATGTATACATATATACATATTATGCATACATGTATATGCATATATATACATGTATACACATATACATATATGTAATATGTATGCTAGAAGAAAAATATTAATGTTTCATCTTAAAAGTGATTTTTAAAAGATATAGATATGTTTACCCTAACTTGAACATTATGAAATGCATACATGTATCAAAATATCACACAGTACCCCACAAATGTATAGTTTCTTATGTATCAATTAAAAAGAACACACAAATATATTTGCCTCATTACAACCTAGTTTTATTATTCTAATAGGCTTTTTAAATAAGGAAAGTAGCCTTATGGAGAATTTTTAATTTGTCAATTTCTAACCAATTCAAAATCCTGGAAGAACAAAAATGCTGTGAACACTTACAGCAGACTTAAAATGCATAGTTCTCTGTTATTTGCTAATTTTTTAGCTGACTATGTCACAAATAAAAAATTTAAATGAACATTTGGCTTCACTGATATTATATATATGTATATATATAATATATATGTGTATATATATATATATTTATTTATTTATGGTACTGGGGGTAACTTCTGGGCTATACTCCCAGACCCATTTTATATTTTATTTGGAAACAGGGTCTCACTAAGTTGCTGAGAGCCTCACTCAGTAGCTAAGGCTGGCTTTGAACCTGGGCAATCCTCCTGTCTTAGCCTCCCAAACGCTAGGATTACAAGTGTGTGCCACAACACCTAGCTCCTCATATATATTTAAAATAGTCATAGTAGCTTCTATTTGTGCATTAGAGTTTATGGTGGATATACGTAACACGAAATGGTCTTTGTTATCAAAGTGTTCATAGGCCATAATCAGCATTTTCAAATTTATATCTCTTACCCATTATAGTTTTTCTTTGAACTTCTACTAATGAATTCAACGGTCTATTTCCAAATCTTTACTTGGAGATCTTAAAATCATGTGGACTCAACACACAGAAACCCAACCTTTTGATATATTTATTTTTACTCCAATTTTCTTTCATGGTCCCTTCCTTAATGAATGTACCACCAATCTACCCAAAACCAAAACCCCGAGTCTGGTTTAACATCTCCCTACACTTCATCTCTCCCTACCTGCACCATTCTACCTATATGTAATCAAAAGCTTTACATATTTTATCTTCTAAATATCTTTAGAGTGGTCTCAATTTTTTCACCTCCTCTACCACATCCAAGCTACCACATCTTTTCTCTAGATTACTGTATCATCATATAATGGCAGAACCTAACAATAGCCACACAGCCCCCACCCCTTTCTCTTCTTTACACTATAGCCTGGAAGATAGTTTTAGAAAGTGAAACTCATCTTCCTACCTGCCTGCTTGTGCGTGAAATGGCTTTCAAAAGCCTTCCAGGAACTAGAATATCTAACTCATTAAGGACAAGAATCCGAAGCCTACTAGAATCTTTAACTTATTCTAGAAGCCCCGAATACTTCTCTAAGGCTCTGCTTACACTACTCTCCTCCTTTTATGAGCTCTAAACATGGTGCCTTCCTACGCTGTAATAAACATACTATGCTCTTCCCAGTTTCAGGTTTTTGCACCTATGGTTTCTTTGGTCTGGAATGAGTTCCTCTCCTCTCCCTCTCTCTGAATTCTTTCACTTAGTTACCACTTATCGTTCAGGATCCCACGCAAACAACATTTCTTATGGAAAGTTTTTTCTAACAGACCAGAGACTGCTCATCTGTTTCTCTCCTCCATTTCACAATTACTGAGCACGCCAGGGCTGTATCACGGTATCAATCGACATGAAGATAAGGCCTCTGCTTACATAAACTGATGAAGTTGGAGTGAGAAATAATAAACAAGCAAATGAACAAGAATCACCAGTGTTAAGTCTAATGATAGAAATCAAACTGAGAGAAGTATTTGGCTTCTTTGAGAGGCTGCCAGCTAAGCTTGGACTTAACTCTCAAGTAGAATAGCCGAGGCTGTGAAATGCCAGGGGAAGAGCACTCCAGGCAGAGCTTCTAGTGGGGAAGGGAAGGCTCTAGAGAAAAGAGGGCTCAGTGCTTGGGTAAAGGACATTAGATTACACAAGAGATATTTGGGGGCAGGATAATATAGGACAAGATTAAGTGTGTAAATTTTATTCTAAGTGTGATGAGATGTCACCGAAAGACTTTATGTAAGGAGATAATATGCTCCCATTTACATTTTCATAGGATCGTTCCAGCTACTGTGTTTAGAAGGATTATAAGTATGTATGCATCCAAGTAGAGCTATCGGATGGGAGCTGCTGCCATGGTCCAGGTGAAGGAGAATGTGGTTTGGACTAGGATAGTAGCAATGGGGTTGCAGAAAGATAGAAGATGTAGGTTGGAAGTAGAGCTAAGAGAAAGTGCTGGAAGATTAGAGATGGGGGATACGAAGAAAAAAAATATCAGGGACAATTTCCTGATTGACAAGAGGTAAGTGGTAGTAGCAATGGCTGAGATGGGGATGCTGAGGAAGTCCAAGTTGTGTATAGGCAGAGTCCTGTTTCAGGAACGTAGAGTTTAAGAAGTGTGTCAGATGGTCAAGTGGATGTGTTGAGTATCATATGGCTTCTAAGAATCTGGAACTCAGGTGACAGGTGATGACTGGAATCATAAATTGGGAAACCACATAGTTATTATTGAAACCACAGGCCTAGATTGAACCATGGAGAGACCACGATTGAGCTTTTGGACAGGCTGTCATTTGAAGGTGGTGCACAGCGCAAAGGACCAGCAAAGAATGCTAAAGGGAGCAGCCAATGAATGAGGACGACGGAAGGGTCTAGTGTTAAGAAGCCTCAAATGAAAATTTTTCCATCAACTTACTTCTGCTTATGGTCTTCTATTACTGTTGCAGGTTCATCAGAGAAATCAAAACAACCCCCTTGTAAATGTGTATCTTGTTTCAAATATCAAAATTATATTTATTTCTCCTACTAAAATAAGATGATCACTCCCTTTGAGCAACAAATCTTATTGATATAAGTAGGAGATTTCCTACCCATTTCTCAGCTCAGTTTTCTTGGTTAGCTCCTTGCCTGTATTCTTTTTAATTTTCAAATATTGGCCAGGTAAAGGTGAATATAAAATGTCTAGAAATAACAAGTACTTGAGGTTCATGGTCAAATGTATTCCAAGTGGTGCATGAACACATGAAATATAAAGTAGAAGGCAGGATCCCAGGGTGTTCAGGCTAATTTCACAGCTTTTCATTGAATAGACATGCATCTCTCTATAAAAAGTCAGAGAGTCTTGAGAAGAAAGAAAGTTTAAGAGGGCAGGGAACAGGGGAAAAGAAAGTAAAAGATAAATGTAATTGATCTGCTTTGTCGAGGTATTTTCCCCCGTGGAATGTGGGTTTTTGTAGACTAGTGTGTATGCTTAAGGGTCAAGATCCAGCATGCTCCTTTGAGATGGTGAGGTTTGTATAAAAACATTCATCAAAACACAGGTTGCATTCCATTTCCACAGCCCAGTATCAGGAGTGCCCAGAATTTCATCTTCATGCCATTAGACATCTCATGCCAAGCCATCAAGGCTTTCAGCTTTATTCGGGGACCCTTTGGGAGGAATTTCTGCCGGGAGCAGGCGATTCAGACCTGATGCCTGTCAGGAATGAACCAAGCTACATGTTTTAGGGAGGGCTTCCGTTGTCAAAACAATAATAGCTGTAATTTTCTCTCCTTCTATTTACAGGAAACAAACTCTTCCTTCCTGTCTTCTGCCCGTAGCAGAAAATAGACACGCCAAGCAGATGTGCAGGGATGGTGGAGGAGTGCCTTAGGCTGCCGCAGCTTCCTTGGAGAGAAGACAAGTTCAAGAAAGCACCTGGTGTCGGGTGGAGTGTGGGGGGCAGGAAGGTGGCTCAGCGTTGGATCCTGGTTGCTAACAGGTGGCTGAGCCCTCACTGCTTCTTCACTCCCCCTCCATTTCCTTTGTCTCTTTCCTTTTACTGTGAGACTGAACTAAATATGGCCAGGGAAATCTCACACAGTCACAGCATTTTTAAACTCTGGTAGCCTCCTGTTTGCAAACTGCTGTGACGTCGATGAACTGGAGCCAGGGAGTTTCTCATGGGAATCCAGGATGCTTGGGCCGAACTGCTGGCTTGAGTTGTTGTGTTTGGGGCCTGTGTTAATGTGGCCCTTGGGGATTTCTTTTGCATGCTAACCATTTGGGAAGCAGCAGATTCTGTGGCTGCAAAAGAAAATGTAGCAGGGAGGCTATCTGAACCAAACCTCTCAAGGGTGGCCCACATTGGCCAAAAAAAGCTGGCAGACTGCAAAGCTGACCTGGCTTGCGCTGGAGGTTTGCATCTGAATTCAAACTTAGGGGCTTACACAAGGGAGAATGTTCTCAAAACATTCTAAGAGCTTTTTGCATTGTTGGTCCTCCTTGTCTTTTATTTCCCCCTGTTCTTGCAGCACATTATCCAATTTCAGTTGAGCTGTTGTATAAATATGTGCCCCTGACTTTTCCTTCAGCATCTGTGTTTCCAGTGACTTTTAAAAATATATATATTTTGGATCCTCTGGCCAAGGAACTTGTCTCCCCTGACAAGATGTTTCGAAATATTCTGGAGCAAAAAATTCTTTTATTTAAGAAATAACATTTATTTTCAAGTCTTGTGGTTCACAAAAATGAAATTATATTCGAAGATACAACGAAGATAAGGGAACAACTCCTACACTTACTGAGTGGTAAAAATTACCTTTAAAACAATGATGGAAGCTGGGCGTGGTGGCAAACTTTGTAATCCCAGCATTTGGGAGGCTGAGACAGGAGGATCATGATTCGTGGGCAGTCTCTGTTACTTTGTGAGGCCCTTTGCAACTTAGTGACACCCTGTTTCAAAATAAAGAATAGAAAATAGGGCTAGGGTGTAGCTTGGAGGTTGACAGCCTCTGGGTTCCATCACCAGTTCCTCCTCCATCATCATCATCATCATCATCATCATCATCATCATCGACAATGGTGAAAAACTGAAGTTGAAACTACAGCTATAGTTTTCCAGGTAATACATTATAGATCTTTTTTATTTTGGTACAGAGAATTGAGCCCAGGGGCTCTCTACCTCTGAGCTAACCCCCTGCCCTTTTTATTTTTGAAACAGGGTCTCACTCAGTTGCTGAGGCTGGTCAGGAACCTGTGTTGCTCCTGTCTACAGTGTCTCAAGCACTGGGATTGCAGGTGTGCACCACAGATCCCAGCTGCATTGCATAACTCTCGAAGTCACTATTCATACTCTAGATTTAATTTAATATGAAGACTTTTTTTCAGATGGCAGTGAAATATCTTGAAGGGAGATTCATTTTTCTGTTTTTACAAAGGGACTGTGTGGACTAGCTATAATCATACACTTTGAGGATAGGAAATGAATATCACCCACTTTTTTCTTTTTCCTTTTGCAATTTACCTATTATAACCACTACTGTTTATAAAGAACTAATTTGTAGCAGACACTGGTGTGAGCCAGGTTGTGCTGGTAATTCAGCTAAAGAAGGTGGGGTGAGGGAACCCTGACTTGCAGTATTTGCCAATTTCCATGGTATAAATATTCCTACCATGATTGAGCTCAGGTTACCAAAGGTCTTTAAACTCCGCTTGCAGTTGAGACCAGATGGTCACCATGGGCTTTCTTGAGCCAATATGTGTTGGCTCCAGCACAGCACTGGTATAGGTATTCACATATTTTAACTAGTTTAAATATTAAGAGGTATTAGTTACTGTAAATACGATACTATTATTATTTTCCCTCATGCTAAAGAAGCCAAGGCATGGGAAAATCATGTTACTTTGTGGCAGAATCAGTAAGCAGTAGAAGCAGGCTTTGACTCTAGATACATTTGCACACACATAACTTCTGCACCACACTGAAGGAGATAGAGTAGGTACACAGCAAATGATTTCTGAAAGAGAAAATGTTGAATTTAGGAGGAGTGTTAGTAGCCAGGCAGGGTGGCACAAGCTTTTAATCCCGGAATTTGGGAAGCTGAGGCAGGAGGATCATAGATTAGAGGCCAGCCTCAGCAATCTAGGCCTTCTGGAACTTAGTGCAACACTGTTTCAAAATTAATAAATAAAAATAGGGCTGGGGGCGTGGTTCAGAGATAGAATCCCCCTAGGTTCCAATCCAGGAACACACACACACACACACACACACACACACACACACACAGAAGGGTGTTACTCCTTTAAGTAGTGTGTAACAGTTTCACCTGGGAAAGAGAACTAATAATGAATATATACATATATTTAATATAAGTACATAAGTATATATACTTATAAGTAATGAGGATATATTCTATATGACTGGCTAAGCAGGTCTGGAAGGCAGATGGCGAGGAAGGGCAGGCAGAAACCCCTGAGCAGGAGCCGACTGCAGCCCACAAGTGCAATATTTTCCTCCAGGAAGCATCAGTTCTGCTCTTAAATCCTTTCCATTTATTTTTGGCCAAATTGACAACATAAAGCGTTGAGTTCGAATCGGTTCTCTGAGAGCTTGCACTGCAGTCCCGACAGCTACTGTCTGTAAACGAGACCTTATTTTGAAACAGGGTTTTGCAGATACGATCAAGTGAAGAAGTGGCCTACTCAAGGGAATGGGGTGGACCCTTAGCTGACATCACTGGCGATCCTATAAGAAAAGGATGGAAGTTCTGACGCAGGTAGACAAGGAGAGCGCCACGGGACCACGGAGACAGGCTGGAAGGAGGAGTCTACAAGCCAAGTAACTGCTGGAAGCCACCAGAAGGCAGAAAGAGGCAAGAGAGGCCCCTATCCCAGAGACGTTGAGGGACTGACCCAGAGGTATCTAGATTTGGGCTTCTCGCCTCCAGAACTGTGAGATAATAAATTTCTATTGTCTTCAGCTCCCCAGTTTGTGGTCTCTTGTTATGGCAGTCCCAGAAGACCAATACGAGAGAGACCTTAAAAATAACACGAAATTTTAATAATCGGACTTTGCCAACGTTTAAAGTTTCACACCTACTTAAAAAAAAACAAAAACAAAACCAAAAACAAAACAAAACAAAAAAAACACCTGGCATGGTTGTTCCTGCCTGTAATCTTAGTACTTAGGAGGTGCCTGCCAACAATACTTAGGAGGCTGAGACAAAAGGATCAGAGGTTCAAAGCCAGCTTCAGATATAGTGAAACTCTCAGCAACCTAGCAAGACCTTACGCAGCTTGGCGGGGTTGAATACTCCTGGGTTCAACCCCTAGTAGTGCAAAAACAAAAACACCAACAAAAAAGAAGAATAGTGTGCTTGCAAAAATTATCTCCTGACACTTTCTGCCATGGTCTCTCTGTGGACACTTTCAAATCTGAGGTGTTTTTAAAAAGTAATTTGGATAGCTTTTATTTAATTAAGCACATGTGGGAATTTATACACATTCCCATCGAAATCATTCAAGGAAATAATTAACTTAATCCACTGGAGCCCATAATGTAAAAGCAGTTTTAGTAGTGCATTGAAATCAATATTTATGAATGAATCAATGGGGACTTTATTTATTTATTATTTCAGGGCCAGATATTCATTCTTCGGACCTCTGTTGGTGTTAAAAGTTCCTTTTAAGGCTTATTATTATTTAGGGGAATAGTCACAAGTCAATGTAAGATATGATAGGGAACTAAAATGGTTTTGGTTCTATTTTGCCTGTATGAATTTGATTAGTAAACAGTCATTGAGGGTCTTTCCCAAACAGAACCAAGAACACTTTCAGCAACATAGTAAAATTAAAGGTAAGTGTACAGGAACATCTTGTGAGGTGAAGTTTTAAAGGTCAACAGGGTTTGTTTGTTTGTTTGTTTGTTTTAAAGTGCCAAGCCCGGCGTGGTGATGCACACTTGTAATCCCAGCATTCGGGAGGCTGAGACAGGAGGATTGTGGTTCGCGGACAGCCTCAGCTACTTAGTGAGGCCCTCCTCAATCTAGTGAGATCCTGCTTCAAAAAATAAAGAATAAACAATAGGGCAGGGGGATGTAGCTCAGAGGTCAAATGCCCCTGGGTTTCATCCCCAGACCCGCAGTAAATAAACAAATAAAATAAATAAAGTGCAAATTTTTCCACTGCTTTTCTGTTAATACATTTTAGTTTTCTAGGGGTGTGTTGTTGTGGTTTTATAATTGCATCTCCAATGTCCTTACATAGAATTTACTAGACTATTTGAGGTGATCATTTTAAGCTCTTTGATCTAGTGAGTTCTAGAATGTCGTACAAGATTGCCTCAGACTGACTCCAAAGCTCAAAGTCTAGCCACATGTATAGCGGCTAAATTTCCAGTGTGTGTATGTGAGGCCTTCCACTCTATGTAGCCACACTTACGGAGCACTTGTTCCGTATCAGTGCGTCCTATCCTTTCCATCCCCCTTTAGTACTGCTGAGGAAACAAGTAACGTTCCCTGATCTCAGGACTCATAAGCCGTGGTTAGGTCTTAGGCAGGGTAGGTCTTGATGTGTGAATAGAATGGACATCACAGTCAGCAAAATTTATGTTATTTCATATGTTTACGTAAAGAGAGTGTTCAGCAAAGATCACACGTGACCTTTAGAGGGGAAGAGGTCATTAGAAAAGCCTTTCTTTTAGAAATAAAGAAATTTCATTAATACAAGGAGTGAATAATACATAGTATGTGGTGTAATACTTCATAAAATATTACTAGCTACAAAAATAAATAAAAACAGTGTTCAGTCAATGGGCATTAAATGAATAATGGTTATGCAGACATCAGCTAATGAGTATATCAGTCGATTGTCCAAAATGAAAAAATTTTAAAAGCATTTTATTTCAGATAATCTACTAATATATATTTTAGAAGATTTAATTAAAAACTAGTTGAGCCAGGTATGGTGGGTGGCTCATGCCTGTAATCCCAGTACTTGGGAGGCTAAAACAGGAGGATTGCAGGTTCAAGGCCACCCTCAGCAATTTAGTAAGGCCCTCTGCAACTTAGTTTGACTTTGTTTCAAAACAAAATAAAATAAGGCTTGGGTTGTAACTCAGCAGAATGTCCATGGGTTCTATCCCCAGAATACACACACACACACACACACACACACACACACACACACTCACTCACTCCAAAAAAGACAACTAATTGAAACTGAAGCCTTCACATGCTTCGGCTTAACTAAGTGCCTACTGTGTGCTGTCCCCAATCAAAGTAACACATTGGCTCAAAACTAAGACCAGCAACAACTTGCTAGGCTAGGTTTTGGAAGTGCTGCCTCCCACACAGTCTCTGGGTGGGGTGGCTTCAGGATACAGACGCCTTACTTTACAGATTCCCACGCAGGTCCCTGCAGGCTTAGTCTGCATGGATGGTGACCCAGGTCCCCTCTTTCCAAGTTATCAGATATAACGAAGACCCTTTGGACTTATGACTCAGTCACTATGTCTAGAAGGAAGTTATTACGTTCAGGAATCATGAAGAAATGCTACTTTATAGGTTGAGGTTCACAGTATGCTCCTATAGTCACTTTATTTTGTTTCTTTGATTTAAGAGACCAAGTTATCAAATATTTTATTTCAGAGAGGAAGGGTAAAAAAAAAACCACACCACAGCCAGTTCTGTAAATAAACATTGTTAGGACGTGACACAGCCTGCTAAAATCCTCCATATTTGATATCTTACTACCCTCTTTACTTCAGAAGCATGTCACAGCACAGGGATGATATAAGAAATCCTTGGACATATTTCAAATTAAATTATCTTCATTCCTTCTTATTTGAATACACCATGAGAAAACTGAGCTCCAAAATTCTGCTCCTGGGTATGCCCTGACAAAGAGCATTCTTGTTTCCCTTCAGCCAAGGGGACTGTGAGAAAGGGCAAGGCCCGCCCACTCTATTTTCAGGAGGAGTGCACCATGGCGAGAGTGGGTTTTCTCAGGGCTGTCACTTTACAAGAGAATGTCATGGGTCGAGCCTATAGTCACATCAGTTGCATGCCTAGATGGGAAAAACTCAGGCTTATCAAACTTTGCAGTGTAAATATATGTGTCTGGACTCCTTCACATAACTCAGGTATTCAAATTATTTAAAAGCATCGTTTAAGTTTAGGACTGTAAAATGTTTTGAATGTTGCTAAGGATAAACTCAGTTTCAGGCCTAAGACATTTAAAACTTTTTTTTAAACCACCCTGACTGCCTCTCTACCTCTTGTGGTCTGTGCCTTCTAGATGCATGATATTTCCTCCAAACAATATTTTAGTTTCCTAAATCAGGGAGAAGAAGGGGGAAGAGGAGCGCCTCCAGTGTATTGCAATGTCCTCTTTGGTGACTTTCATTTGCTCTTAGAATGATCAACTTGCAAAGAATCCAATTTAAATTTTATTTAAAAGAAGATAACTACTTGGACTGGCTTATTTAATCCAATTGCTTGGAACAATCCAGTGCAGATTTAATCAAATCACTTTCCTTCTCAAACAGGAACAGCAACCACTTGTCTTTGTCTGTGTCCCCCACCCCCACGCCCGCTACTCTGGACGCAGCTGTTAAGTCACAGGAATAAACCGTGGTGTTTGTGCTTTCCCCAGATCTACACAGTTGCCCTCATTTCTCCGGTGGAGTAAGTGAACTAGAGAACTGAACTCAGCTCTGGGGTATCATGCGCCTCCTAACCTACATTAAGCAATTTTTATTTTGGGATGTGTTTAAGTTAGGATTAAGTCAAGCTCCTAATGAAAGAGATCGACCTAGAGTGAGTAAAGCAGTTTAAGGGTCTATTATTTTACATGTGAGAAGCCCAGAGATATTTAGTACAGGGCAGGTGTGGTAACCTTATGTCTCAGTTCATTTCTTGTTGTTAGAACAGAATCCCTGCACCCCCAACTAGATGATATTTAACAAACAGAAATTTGTTGGTTCGGCATTTGGGAAACTGGAGACTCCAATATTGAGGTGTTGTATCTGGGTAAGTTTCTTGCTGTGCCATCCCTCCGTGGAAGGGCAAAGAGACAGGGAAAGAGTGAGAAATGGAGCTGAACTTGTCCTTTTTAAACAAACCCACTCCTATATAACAAATTCACTCTCTCAATAATAGCAAATCCGTGCATGAAGGCAGAGCCCTTAGGGCTTAATAACCTTATTATTTTTATGGTACTGGGGGTTTAAACTCAGGGGCATTCTACTTCCAAGCTATAACCCAAGCCCTATTATTTATTCTTTATTTTGAAACAGGGTTTCACTAAGTTGCAGAGGGGCCTCACTAAGTAACTGAGGCTGGCCACAAACCTGTAATCCTCCTGTCTTAGCCTCCCAAGTACTGGGATTGCAAGCGTGCACCACCATGCCCGGCTGTGATAACCACTTAAAGGTCCCACTTCCCCATACTGATATATTGGTAACTAAATTTCAACATAGCCTTGGGATGAAACAAACATTAAACCATAGCACCTTATAGTGATATCAGGAACCCAGACCCCTTTCTTGCTGCTCTGTATCTGACCTCTTGTCATGAGAGAACTGATATAGCTACAGCCATTCACTTCATCAGAGAAGAAATAGAGAGGCAGCAGGCTCCTCCTTTCAAAAGGCCTTTTGTAGGTACCACAGAGGATTCTGCCTTCCTCTCCTTACCTAAAGCATTAGCACATGCCCACCACAAGGAGGCTGGGAGATGCAGTTGTCCAGGTGAATGCACTTATGGTTTTGTTTAAGGGGAAGGGGGATGAGGGATACTAGAGATAGTGAGCAGTTCCAGCCACATTTAGCAATAATGCACACAGATATTTTGTACTGAGGATTGAACCCATAGGTGCTCCACCACTGAGCTACACCCCCAGTCCTTTTTATTTTTCATTTTGAAACAGAGTCTTGCTAATTTGCTGAAGCTGGCCTTGACCCTTTGATACTCCTATCTCAGTTTTCCAAGAACTGGAGTTACAGATGTATACCACCATGCCCAGCCATAGTTAGCATTAAAACTAAAATTAACTAAAATTATACAGCAGGGCATGGTGGCGCACGCTTCTAATCCCAGTACTTGGGAGGCTGAGACAGGAGGATCTCAGGTTCACCTACAGCCTCAGCTATTTAGTGAGGCCTTCTGCAACTTAGTGAGACTTTGTTTCAAAATAAAGACTAAAAAAATATGGCTGAGGGTGAGAGGTAGAATGCCCCTGGGTTCCACCCCCAGCACCACACACACACACACACACACACACACGCACACACACACAAAACTAAAGTTATAGAAAAAAAATCTTATTCATTTGACATCCAGCAAACCAATATTTATTGAAGAAGGCACTGTCCTGGAAACTAAAGATACGAAGACCAGAATGATATGGTTCCTGCTCTTAGGATATTACGGTCTGTCTACGAGAGAAGATATTCATGGTCATGTTCATGGATGATTACTTAAGAGTGGCATACATAGATTTCCATGAAAACAAGTAAGATAAGCTCCCTCTCTGGGTGGAGGGGAGGGAAGGCTTTAGGGAGGCCATGGAAGATACATTGTGCAAGGAGGCTTCACCGACAATATGCTGGGCAGAGGTCAGGTAAGGAACAGATGTCAAATATGCTCATTGGACTCAATACCAGATGATGTGTGGTGAGTACTGTTGTAGGGGAGTAGAGAGTCGAGCCCATCGCAGTAGAATGTTAATGATCAATGATAAAGTAGGGAGATGAAATGTGGGTTACTCTAAGAAACAGCAGTAAACGGGAAAGAAAGAAAAATGGCAGCAAGAGAGACCTTGGGTAGGGGTAAGTTTTTTTAAGGATAGGAAAAATATTAGGTTATGTCAATACTCCCAAGAAAGTGAAATGTGAGAGACAGAGAGAAACTTATTATCTGAAATGGCATAAAAAGTTACATCTAATGCCAAGTCATAGGATATATAAGGATATAGGCATAAAATTGAGCAATATATCTGGAGACGATCTCTGTATTTTCTATGTAGCAAAAGTCATAGTTCTGAGATACAGGATATAAGTCATGGAGACAGTGACATATTTTAAAATCACTATTATTAGCAATGAGAAAGACAGAGATAGAGGAGAAAGAGAAGGAAGAAAAGTGGGCAGACTGTGAAAATCTCTTCTCCTACTTCTGTCCCAGACATCAAGACCCCCACTGCTGGGATAATTGCTGCCTTTAATTTCTTGTGTATTATTTCCAAAAATATTATATACTAATACAATCAGACACCTATATTTATCACTCTTTCTTTTTTGTATACAATGATGCATACTATCTATAACATGTTTTGTACCAGTTTTAGTATATGTACTGCCGAAGCAAACATGTATAACATGTTTTGGATAACTTCAAAATACATAGATATACCACTACTCCACACATCTCTAAATACCATCATAAACCCTCACCCTGAACACCTAAAACAAGGTATCCACATTTCATAGATGGTTATTGTCTTCTTTAAGAGCCATAGCTGATAAACAACAAACCAAAGAAATGAACTTCACTATCTTTGTCCCTACAATGCATCATCTGGTATTAAATTGAAAATTGTTCTCCAACCCGAAATTAAGTCCAAGAAAAAATACATACTTCAGAATTTAACATCAAAATGAGTGACTTGAATGTTTTATCTATATTAGCCATCATGTGAAATATCCTAGGACTATGTTCTATTCTTATTTTGAAGCTGTATCAAAGACTGGTTGGAAGTGCAATTAGAAAAGCCTAGCCAGGCCTGGTGGCACAGGCTTGTAATCTCGGTACTTGGGAGGCTGAAACAGGAGGATTCAGGTTTGTGTCCACCCTCAGCTACTTAGTGAAACCCAGGTTCAAAATAAAGAATAACAGGGTTGGGGATGTAGTTCAGAGGTAGAATGACCCTGGGTTTGATCCCCAGCCCTACAAAAAGAAAAAAAAAAGATCTTAGTTACATGATCACTTAGCTCAAAGAAGGTAACTTCCTTATGCCTCATTTGAAATTTTTTTTTTTTGTCCAGTTTGGTCCAAGACACAATGGCCCTGCCTGCTCATTTTAGATCACTTTTCTCCTCTGATTTATTTCAACCCATACATCTGCCCAAACAGGTCATTAGTTATTCTTCCTCAAATAGCTGGGGCCTCCATTTCCTGAGTTTCTGGACTTGCTTCTTTCACTTAGAACTGGCCCTAAAACTATCTATTTTGAATAAATTCTTATCTTTCCAAATTTAGATGAATTCATTTTTCTTCCAGCAAGTACAAACTAAATGCCTGTTATGGTCCAGAATAGGGTCAGCCCAGAAGCTATGATAAAACACAAAACGAGAGAGAGATCTCTCCTTGGGAACTTAGAGTCTATGTAAAGCAAATGAAAAACGTATGTATTAACTAGAGATTTTTTTGGTTCTATGAAGTGTAAACAATGTGCTAGGATAGATCATTACAGGAGCAACCCACTTTAGATTGCTAGAGAGAGATGATATTTAAGTTGAAGATTCAAGGATGAGAAGGAGCCAGTCCTAGGGAGAGCAGGGAATAAATGTGCCAGACAGAGGAAAAGCAAGTACTGTGATTCTGAAGCAGGAAAGAGGCTTGGTATTTCTGGGAACTGACAAAAGGCCATTGTCTGCAGTGTGTGATGAAGAAGAAGACTGGGAGGATCATTGAGGGAGGAGATTGGAGGCAGTTCCAGGTCACGGAGGGCTTTGAATGTCGAGGTAATTGAACTTAATTCTATGGGTAATGGGGAATGATTAAAAGATTTCATGCAGGGTAGAGGGAGATGTTTAAAAACATCTGATTTTATTTTTAAACAATTAATTTGGCTGCTCTGTAAAGAATGGATTGGAGGAGACAAGCAGGAAAATGGAATGGGCTGGAGGTGTCTGTGAAAGACCACAGGGCAGATGGTAGAGGTGTGGACTAGGGTGAGGGTCATACAGATGTGAGACTCAATAGGACTTGTTAAGGAATGTATCAGGTGCCAGTGGAGACCCTAAGTTTCTTTTCTTGGCAATTAAGTGGATGTCAGGACTATAGCTCATCTATGGATCCTTTATAGGGATAAAAATGGTGACTGTCTGGGTGAGTCCAACCCATGTGCACTTGGTTTGTTGGATAGGTATCACCTGTGTCAAAAGAAGATGTCCTCCTTCATCAAGGCCGATGTAAGCAGCCCATTACAGGATATGCAAGCTGTATTTCTGAACTCCTGTTCCCCAGAGGGTGCCTCTCTGTAACTTTACTTGGTGATTCTGGTGTCAGGCTAGTGGGACAGCCACTATAATGAGGGAAACTGGAGATGATATGAATTTGGTAGTAGGGTGAGGATGGAGAAGAAAAATCAAGAGTTGCACTTTGGTCATGTAAAGTGTGTAAAGTTTGAGTCACTCAGTGGGGTGACCTATAGTGGTGTCAAATAGCAATGTCTGTATAGTGATTGAGATTACAAGCCAGCTGAAGACTATGGAGAATAGACGCTGGAGTTGTCAGCATGCTGATGGTATTTTAGGTTCAAAGAATTGGTAGGCTCACTAAAAGAGGGAAGGAAAAATCTACAGTAGAGATGCAAGGAGATATTAAATGTAGATTTTTAGGACTAAGAGAAATGACAAATGCAAAAACTGAGGGAAACAAAAGAACTGGTGAGATAGAAGGAAAAAACAGGGAAGTGGAATGGCTCCAAATCCTAGAGAGGAGGATTTCAAAAAAGGGCAGTGGTCAGTGCTGTTAAACTCTGTTGAAAAGTTGAGTAAGATGAGGTCAAATCAGCATCCTTTAGATTTGAGGCCACAGAGGTATCTAGTTGCTTCTGCCGGAGTAGATTCAGAAGATGCTTAGGACTAAAGAGAGATCAAAGTGGGAAAGCAGACAGGAGAAAAGGAGAATGGGAGACTGCTGAAAAATTTGCTTTGCAGAAGATCAGAGAAATGGGGCAGTTACTGGTGGAGTAGGTAAAGCAAAGAGTGTGAGAGTTTCTGGAGTGTGCCTGTGTGGGATGGACTTACCCCATGTTCTCTCCTCCAGGAAGGTGGGATGAGATCTTTGATGTCTGGATTGGGCTCATGGTCTATGTGCTCCATATTCAACTTGAGCACATCTCCTGCTAGGATATGTCAGAGTGCCGTGTGATTCTGATTGTACCGCCATGCTGATGGCCACTCAGCAGCTGACAGTCACTCCCCTGCAGGTGGGCAACTGGCTGTTTTCCCATTTACTAGTGAGTTCATCTGCATCCCTAGAGCTCCCAGCATTCCCATCATTAAAGAAATCTCTATATGGTTCCACAGATGAGAAAGCAAATGGCTCTGTATCTGAAATATACTGAAAATTCTTTCTCCCCTGTTTCAATAGTCTGATATAAGACTTGATATAAAATGGTAAAAACAACCTCTTGGAAATTGTTCTCCAAAATAGAAAGCAGTGTCCTGGCTTAAAGGCAACATTGGGGCCAGGCGTGGTGGCGCAAGCTTGTAATCCCCGCGCTTGGGAGGCAGAGACAGGATTATTGCGCAGGTTCGAAGCCAGCCACGCTGGCTTAAGAGATCCTGTTTCCAAATTAAAAAAATAAAAATAAATAGGTCTGGGAGTGTAGCCCAGAGTTAGAAGGGTTTCCAGGAACCTCAGTACCACAAAAATAAATAAATAAATAAATAAATAAATAAATAAATAAATAAAGGCAACATTGGCACATGCACACAGGGCATACTACCAGAGATTCTCCATGTGTGCTGGACATTACAGAGAGCGAGGTTGTCCTTAGATAGACCTGAACAAGTGTGCGTATGTGCCTGTGTTTAACTCCAAGAACGCCAGAGTTTTTGTGTGTTCCTTCTTCACTGGTTTTGTTCATTTTGTTTGTTCCAGAATGGGCTTGTGCTGACTTTTCATGCCCTCAGTTTGTTCCAGACAGCAGCATCTTGGCAGGACTCTGTGAGGTTCACCCTGCCAGGAGGCCAAGGTCCACACAGCCTTGGTTTGTTTCTGGGACAACACGTAGTATGTGGGACCACTTTTGCCTCCTCCCAGCTGTGTACACTTGGTGTCAGCGTACGTTGGTGGCCTGAGAGTGATTTCAGGACGAAGGGCTGCCTGTCAGCTCCGAGGAAGTGCTATGCAACAAATAAAATGCTCCCGGGCCTCTGGGTCAGTCCATGGTGTCGGTCATTGCTCCAACAGCTAATTCTTCTGTCCTCTCTTGCCAGTGATGGGCAAGATTAACGACAGAAGGAGGTGAGAGAAGATGTGGCAACAGAGGGGGCTGCGTGCCGACAGGGAGAGCGTGTGAGAGCCACAAGTACCTCTCCATCTTCACGGCTCTAATTAAACGACTTCCTTCTCTGGGGCTAAAGACAGGCCATGGGAGACAAAATTATCAATCCAGGAAAGAGAAGATGTTTATAGCTTCTGTTACTTTTACAGAAATAGATGAAAGGAAAACTGTTTTTTCCACCCTTCACAGTCTGCACACTTCCTTAGCTCTGTGAATAACTTGCTCATTTTCCCCCCAGAAATAGAGAAGTCTAATGGGCCATTTTGTGTTGTAGCTGCTGAAAGCATTGCATACAACACTTTTAGGGAAATCTCCCTCTTAGAGATATTTTACTGCAGCTACTGCTGCTTTCTTCACTGCCTCCCTTCTTTTCTGCCCTCTCTCCCCCTTCCCACTTTCCCTCTCTTCCTTCTAGATTCATAATTATAATTTATATTATGTAAAGTTATTTTTATATATACAATTTAAAAATCTTCAGTAAATCTGGAATTGTGCAAAGAGGAAGAGGAGAAGACGAATCAGTTTATCATGTCTAACTCCTTGCTGGCACTCAGTTAACAGTCTTTCCCTGCCATTTCAGCAGAGAATACCAATACTAGTACCAAGCTATTGATAATACTGGTACCATTGTATTGTCTTTCAGGGCATCTGCCTACCGAGATAAGATCTACGCTGAGTCCACTATCTGGTAAGTAGAACGTCTGTCAGGTTTTCTCTGTACCAGTTGTGGTCCACACAAAGGCTAACTACAGTGAGATGGTCTGATCCAAGGACACACTTCAGAGTCCATCTATTATGCTACCCTCCCCAGCATATAGGAAGTCAAAATATGGATCGAAAGCAAATTGGATTCAAACAAAGCCAATAATCTGATGGACTAGTCTAATTAAATAATTTTTATTTTTGCATAAATACTTAACAATTTGTGCCAATAAATATTATGTGCATCTTGGTCATTAATAAATATCCTAGGATTGTTTGATTATTTTTGTTATCTCATGAAGCAATTCTTTATCTTCCATGCTCTTTTAAACATTTTATTAAGTAAATCATTATTTTTAGCCAGCTGTATCTGCTTTGCTTATAAATTTAGGTTTTCATAAAGCTTCTTAAAATTTTGTCTGTTGCTCCAAGTAAATTATTTGGAAATTCACTGATTAAAAGTAAATATTTCTCATTATTTCTTCACATGTTTTTGAATGTTTGTGTGTCCTGAAATAGCTTGACTATTTCTTAACTAAAATTTTAAAAGTTAATTAGCTTTTAAAACTTATAAATTTACATATGGCTATTGGTGTTCACTTTGCATGTTTAGCGATAGTCTATGCTATTTTCCAAATCTATATACTTTTAATTCCATTTATCTTTTATTCATTAAAGGAAAAATAAAACCCCTAAGAAGGACAAAGACCTGACCATTTTTTACAGTTCTTGATGGCTATTCCTGAAAAAGGCATACACATTATAATTATTTCTCTAACACTGGAAAGCAAAAACAGAAAAAATATTGCCTGAATGTGCAGTTAAATAAATTACAGTACATCCATCAATAGACTTTTATTTCTTTACCCTTTAAAATCCATTACATACTATCATACAAAGTTGTTCTCAATATTTTAATAATAATTATGTATAGCATAATTCTATTTGTATGCAAATTGTTCTACACATATATACCTTTGCTTATGAAGATTTATTTACAATTGTTAACAAACAGCAATCCTGGGTAATCAAATGAAGCATTACATATAACACTCTGCTGTTTGATTTTACAGAAATGGGATTTTTTAAAAATAGCAATCCAAGCTTCATTTTTAAAATAATGTCAGTATATGCTTACATTTAATATATCCATTTAACCCATCTCTGTTCTCATATACTTTCATTGATGATCATTAGTGTATGGGGCCTGTGCTGTGGTTGAATGTAATTATCTTTTCTTAGGAGAATTTATTGCTGCTTATTAGTCCAGTGAAATTGAAATCATTAAGTAGCCATTCTAATGCTTTTCTCTGACCTTACTCCAATTTCACTTATCTCCCATACCCAAGTGCATGCTCTCTTCTCCGGCAATGCAAACTTACATGATATACCTTCTGAGTTTATTTCTCTATTACTTTTGATCCAAGCTTGTCTGCTCTCTCCAAAGTCTTCCCCATATCTCCTGCTCTCATAGAGAATCCACACAGCAGTTGACTCTGAATCTGTGGTTATCAGGGGCTGTCTGGATTCTCGGGTTCTTCCTCCTTCATATCACCTATCTCTGATTTTCTCAGTGGCTTAAAGGCTCACAGACCACCTAAACTCAGAATGAATACCAGGAAGGCAAAAATATTCTGGTTACAACACACATGGAAAAAAGACTTCAAAATTTTATTTTATCTCACACTTCTGATAAGCAAATTAAGCCAAAAAAGAGTATTTGTAAGATAATGTTAAGCTTTGGAAATGGTGCACAACCAGTTCATATTGAGGCAAAGAGAATTTATTCAATATTTCTAATGATTTTATTTTGGGACTTAAACAGACATTTTTGCTTATAGACCACAATATCAGTCATAATTACTTGGGCTTGGCTAATTCATTTGGCTTCTGGGTAGCACCACTAAGCCCAATATTCCATTATTAGCTGGTCTCCTCAGTCCTTCCATGGCTACAGACTACACAAATGCATGTCCTTGGTCAGAAATAGGTGTGGTAGGATAATTGCCAGCGTCAGCACTGGAAGGATCTGGGGAACAGATGTGGCTATTTTTTCAATGCTTTAAAATGTCCTGTAGTTCGCTGTACGTGTTCATTCAAGATATATGGGCAAGTTGCTAATAACATGTAATAATTGTACAAGACTGATATAATCGAGTCTTAGGTGTTTTGAGGAGAGAAACATAGCTTATTCTTTGAGAAGATGGAGGAAGTATTCATAATAAAGGGGATATTAGGTCTGAACTTTGAAGGATGAACAAAATTTCAACAGGGCTAAAAGTTGTCTTAAAAGGGATGCAGAGGTGGGAAAGGAATGAGGTGATTTCAAGGGATTTAGATAGTTTTAGGTAGTTGAAGCAAGGAGTTTGTAAAGAGAGGAGGTAAAAATGTTAATTAAAATAAAAGAAAGAAAAATGTCTTCAAAGTCTTGATTGCCAGACTAAGCTGCACATTTTGCTATACAGAGTCCTATCATGTCATTGGGACATCATATCAGTAGGTCAACATGTCACCCCTGGACTGGGTGAGAAATCTGGGGAGGGACAGCAGACCCTGACCCTGGCCTAGGAAGAGGAGAGCGTTGCTGCAGCAGCTGGGGTAGTGCTTGTGAAAACACCAAGAAAGAGACCACTGCACAAAACACTGCAAAGGAGGAGAGGTAGGCATTTCATAGCTAGACAGGTAGGGTGTGCCAGGCAGGGTAGAGAACAAATTCAAGGGATTAGCAGCTTTGCAAGTGGGACGTCCCTGGTCATGCTTTAGTACAGTAAGAAAACTGAGCAGGGAAACCAGTGAGAAAAGGGGTTAAATATCAGGGTTGGACATGTCTTATTTTATTTGAGGAGAGGAAATTTCAGCAGGCATTTGGAAACATATTTGTCTAATGCAATTGAAGCTTCCATTTTTAAAAAGTGAATTACATTTTCTTCTCTTAGGGTACTTCCCCGCCCAGTAAAAGTAAGTGTGACTCGCACTCCCTAAAGCTCCCTCCTGGAGGAAACTGCACTGCATGCAGATTCCATTTCTGAGAGGCCAACGGTGTCCTTGCACTATGGCAAAGGAAGCATTTGAAACTTCCAATGGTCCATTTAGCGGTCTTTGTTTTGCCCGGCCAGGTAGAAGGAAGAGGCAAGTGGGAAGTGTTTTCAGGTGCTTCAGCTTTTATCTGTGGCCGGTTCTCTTCTCCCTCACTGACATTCTGGCTGCATTCCTGTCCCAAGGGTAGCTCCAGACTCACCCACCCATTTCTCTGCATCACCCACCAGCCAGCTTCATTCATTCTGGCCATGGACACTCCTCTAGCTGACTTTGCTAAAAAGCTTAGAGAGGGCTACTAGCTAGCTGTGGCACCTCAGGGTGCACCGCCGCTGGGATGCTCTCAGCCTCGGGCTGCAGGAAGGATAGAGGGCAAGTCTTACCCATTCAGCTGCTGTCCAAGCAGGCAGAACAATGCAACTGCCACCCGGTGATTGATTAGGGCAGTGAAGGCTGAAAGGGAGGCACACGTCTGTCCAGTGTGCCCAGCAGGCTGGCCTGCACACCTCCCACTGCTTTGGGGCAGAGAGCCAGCAATTGTGGCCTTGGAAAGGTTCTTGAAGAAGTGTAGACAGTGCCTATGCACCCCCTCTCCCCTGTATTGGATCCCCTGCTTGACTCTAGCTGCTCATGGCACCCCTTGCAGGACAGCTGGACTGATAAACTCTCCAGCCACTATCTCTGTCTGTCGGGGAACCCTGCCCAGAGGTCATGCTGCCCATTATCTCGCAGGAATCCTGCAGTGAGCTATTCCTGGCTCTGGTGCTAACCCGAACTCTAACCTCAGTCTGTCCCTTTGTCTCCTCTGTCGCTCAATTTCCCCTTTTCACCAATACTGAGATGCGCTCCGTGACATCAGGGGCCGTGTGACCTTGGCCACCTAGGAGGAGATTAGTGTTTTCAACTATTTATTTATTTATTTATTTATTTATTTATTTATTTATTTATTTATTTTTGTGGGTCTGGGGATGAACCCAGGGGCATTCGACCTTCGAGCTACACCCCTGCTTTTTTTTTCTTTATTATTTGTTTATTGGGCTTTTTTTTTTTTTTTTTCGAGTCTGAGGATGGAACACAGGGGCATTTGACCTTCGAGCTACACCCCCTGCTCTACTTTTTATTCTTTATTTTGGAACCAGGTCTCACTGAGTTGCAGAGGGCCTCACTAATCTGAGGCTGTTGGCAAACCGCAGTCCTCTGGTCTCAGCCTCCCGAATGCTGGGATTACAAGCATGTGCCACCATGCCTGGCTATTCTTTATTTTGAAACCGGGTCTCACTGAGTTGCAAAGGGCCTCCCTAAGTAGCTGAGGCTGTCCACAAACAGTGATCCTCCAGTCTCAGCCTCCCAAATGCTGGGATTACAAACGTGCGCCACCACGCCCAGCTTAACAATCCATTTTATTTTATTTTATTTTATTTTATTTTATTTTATTTTAATTTTTGGTGGTACTGGGGGTGGAACCCAGGGGCTTTCTACCTCTGGGCTATACTCCCAGACCCATTTTATATTTAATTGGAAACAGGGTTTCACTAAGTTGCTGAGAGCCTCACTAAGTAGCTGAGGCTGGCTTCGAACCTGCATGATCCTCCAGTCTCAGCCTCCCAAGTGCGGGGATTACAAGTGTGCGCCACCATGCCCGGCAATAACAATCCATTTTAAAAAAGAAATTCCTCTTGATGACTTTCAAGTGTTGCCAAGAGCATGTACACAATACACATATTCATTGGTACTCTAATATGAATATTTCACATATCCATATTTCATCTGCTAATAAACTCTCTCAAAATCTGACCAAAAGAATCAATAAGACACAAAACAATTATATTAATCACTGGGAATTCCTTCAGTGATGGTTTTCAGTTTATTCTTTTAAATACTGTCGCTCTAATTTTGTTTGCTGCTTATTTTGTTTAACAATAGCCAGGTGCTTTTTAGCTCTTCTGAACCCAGGTCAACCTCAAAAATCCTTTGTTGCTGGGGTGGTGATTAGGTTATGCAGAAACAAACATTCTTCAAGTTTTCAAAATTAAGTTAGAGACAGAACTGGAATGGTATCCAGGAGTCTGGATTTCCATTTCAGTACTCTACTTAGTACATCATATGACTTATGCATGATCTGAGTCTACAATTAGATAATTTTCTAAAAGCAGGACTATGCCTGAAGTCTAGCTCCACTTTTTCTCAATACAGAACTGTGCTTTGCATGATAGGTGCTGAATTATTGCTACTACTGAACAAGTTGATTTCTCTAAAGACCCAGAAGGAAACTCAATTGATCAAAGAAAACATGACTGATTGAGTGTTACAAAGGGTGAAACTCCATTACCCTATAAAATACGAGTGAGTCCAAAAGGAGAGGTAGGCAATACCTGTCCATGGATAATAATGTAGGGACTTTGGTTATATTGGCACCTGGAATAATTCTGTGAGATGTTTCCACGGCCGGAAAAAGGTCATGAATAAGTACATATGAGGTAAGTTTTAAGAGAAGGGAAATAGATGATGGTTTAGGGAAAAAATTCTGGAAAAGAAAAAGAACTTCTGGCTTGATTTTGTGGCACTGTTATTATAAATAGGTCACAGATAAAAATGTTCTGCGTTCAGACTATTCAGAAAAACAAATCATTGCCAGAATAGGCTAACGAAATATTGCAAGATCATAAATCAGATGAGTGAGACTTTTGGCATTTTTAGTAGGAAATATTTTTAAGAAAATATAACTATGAAAAAGGCATGGAGTAAAAGAAGCCACATGGATGAACCTGGAGCACATTATGTTAAATAAAATAAGCCAGGCGCAAAAAAAACACAAATACTGAGTGATCTCACTAACAGGAGGAATCTGACGAAGTTGGATTCATTACAGCAACGTGTAGCATGGTAGTGGCCGGAGAACGGGGGTGGTAAATAGAGATATGGTAGTAAAAAGGTATGAAGTTTAAATACAATTATTCAAGAGAAGGAGGAAAAGGGGGAAGATGGGGCCAAAAGAAATGCTTTTGTCAAAGGTATTTTTGGAGCGGAGAAAGCAAACAAATTTCGGTGGACTGAAGGAAGCAAATATCTTGGTCATAAGTGAATAGTCACACCTCCCCCTTTCAGGTCCATCTGCTAAGAAATGGTAGAATCAGTACAAAGGACCAGAGAATAAGGAGGGGGAGGGGAGGGACACAGCCACAGAAAAGTTCTCTGGGATGACTACAGAAGACCCAAGAGAAAGGACCAAAAGGGGGGGGGGGAGTGAAGAGGGGAAGGGCTTGGGTGGAAATTGCAGGACAGACTTGGAAGAAATCTGACATACCGTTATAGTTTCTGTGACAAATGTTTTCTCTGGAGGCTCTCTGGAGCAGGACACTCTATGTACCCTCAAAATCAGAAAGAAAGACCAAACATGCAAACAAGAATTACTCCCCTTTCCTTTCTCTTTTTTTTCAGTAGAGAAGAGATGGAACTGGATGGGGCAGGGCATTCCTGCCCAACCAGAGCATAAATGAAGAGGATGTGGCTGCAGCCCCCATCCAGGTCCCTGCCTGTACTGAAATCGTGCAGCCTTTCATTGAATCAGGATTTCTGAATCCAGACGTGCAAGAGCTAAGCAGCAATATCAGTAGCCTAGGATTGTGCAAAACTACAAGATCCATAGAACTGATCTTTGTATCTCCTTTCTCACCCTTTCTGAATCTCACTCCCACCTCTTGCTCCTTCTCCATCTCTCAGATACTCAGCAGAGCACGCTGATCTCAGAAAATAGCCCTTCCACATAAATTAGTTCATTTCAGCCACACTGTAGTCAGATGTGCCTCCGAAGTTCCAGGAAAATTAAGAAGTTCTCGGTCTCAAGGTCATTCAGGGAAAAAATGTCAGAGCTGAGACTTGATCTCAAGTCCTCAGGGCTTTGAACCCCTTGGGGGCACTTTCCAAGGAGAATTCTCATTCTGACTTAGAACTGCTCACTTTCCACACTGCCGAGGCAGTTGGACGACAAACAGGGACGAGCATCCTGTGACACCTGTGTGTCTTCTTCGCTCACTTTTGTAAGCAGCTCTCTAGCCCTGCAGGGCTCAGTACAAGCATCTACTGCTTAGGTAAAAGGGGGTGGTTTGGCAGGACAGGCTGCGCATGTTAGAAACCGTGAACCACAAATTGAACAAGGATGACATCCTGAAGTGAAAATGGAGAAGAAAATGTGGAAGAGGGGAAACGATGATTAAAAAAAAAAAAAAAAAAACAGTGATGCTCATTCCCTGGAGATAAGGTTGTGCTTGAGGATGAACTTAAGGGCATCTGCCAGGCTACCAGAGGACGAGGAGGAGGAGGAGGAGAAGGAGAGGAGGAGGAGGAGGAGGAGGAGGAGGAGGAGGAGGAGGAGGAGGAGGAGGAGGAGGAGGAGGAGGAGGAATGAAATGCAAACTTCCTGAGCCCAAGGCTGGGAGAAAGTGGCGTGGGAGGCAGAGCCGAGATGAAGCTTACCTGCGCAATGGTCTCTTGACTTCAGAGGAAGAATGACTCCGCCTCAAACCTGCAGCCTTGGTACCTAGCACAGTATCTGATGTAAGCAGTTGCTGAACAAATATTTTTGGAAGTAATCCTTAACATGCTTTTCAAGCAAAAACTGGAGTCTGGAAAAGAAATGTAATAAAGTAAAATGGAATCTGTAAAATGAATTAGTGATGAGTAATGAATGGAAAAATTATAATTGAATCAAGGTAGTAAAAGTTATTGGTATTTAGAGACATACCGCTGGTGGTATTAGATTCAAGACTTTGAAAACCAAAGGAAACAGAGAAATCATTGAGAAGCACCTGCTAATTTTAGGAGTAAAGAAAGTGAACCAGAAAGAGGCTGGATATTCTATTGAAGCACACAAATACAGTTAGTAGAAAAGAAGGGATTTTATCTGGGAATCCTAATTTAAATCTGAAAGGACAAGGACAACATCCTAACCTACTTTCAGAGGGAAGAGAGGCTTGGCTTTATTTGCTATAGAATTTGTTCAGGTTCAGGGTTTGTCAACTTCTTTGTGACACTGGATCAGTGGTGTAGGATTTGATCTTTTTATTTAACCTAAATCATTGAAGAAGAATAATGACTACCTCCACTCCATCACAAAGTGGTTATGAAAACCTGTGAGAAGGTGTGTTAAAAGATTATATAAAATAAAAAAAATTAGCAAAGATAAACTACTTTTAATGTTCTTCAGTATGCAAGCTTCTATAGTGAAGCTTTCCATTAGGTATTTTTAATTTAATTAGTTAATTTAGCAGTACTGGGGATGGAACCCAGGGGCATTCTACCTCTGAGCTACACCCCCAGCCCTATTTTTTATTCTTTATTTTGAAACAGGGTCTCACTGAGTTGCAAAGGTCCTAAGTAGCTGAGGCTGTTCAGGATCCTTCTGTCTCAGCCTCCTGAGTGCTGGGATTACAAGCATGCGTCACCACGCCCAGATTATTTTTATTTTGAAACAGAGTCTCACTAAATTGCAGAGGGCCTCACTAAATAGCTGAGGCTGGCTGCAAATCTGCAATGCTCCTGTCTCAGCCTCCCAAGTACTGGGATTATAAGCGTGGGTCACCATGCCCAGTGCAACTTTCATTTATTGTCAAACAAATTCTGCATCAAAACATGGAAACGTGTTTAAAATTGCATGTTATTAAAGAAAAGGCATGCACACATTCATGTTTTTCCATTAAAATCCTCATGAAGGAAAAAATCTGCCAGCCAACCCCATGTATGATGGTGTTTAAATTGTTCTTTCTTGTTCCATTTAAGTTATTTCACATTTATCTATATGCATATCAATATACATACAAGTTGATCTTCAGTTTTAAGCAACTTGGCACGTGGCATCCTGAGAAGTTTGATTACATTCTGGAGAAGTAAAGTAAACAAGTTTTAAAGCATCCTGGTAATTTTTCCTCTTAGAAGAGTAAAAGACTAAAGATAATCAGTTCAGAGCTTCCCTTTATAGGGACTTTTAGTTATTATTGTGGTTGATACTAGTCAAGTTAGAAAGTGAATTGATGAATAGAAGTGTTTCAACTTCCTCATTAAAAACTGAAATGGAGGACTTGATTTTCCTTCAAAAGATTAAAAAAAAGCAGAAAGGGGAAAGACAATAAAATGACATTGGCATGGGGTAAACACAGGGCACTTGAAACCTAAAAGTGGAAAACAACCAAGGCAGCCACCTAGAAGGGATTTATTCAAATAAGCTTAGATTTGAAAGAGAACACCAGTAAATAAATATTGAGGAATCCTAAGAAAAGAGAAATCCTGAAAAAATAGAAGTTGTAAAAGCACTTAATGATTATAAATAAAAGAAGAAAGTACAGAGCCCCTGAGAATAGCTATGGTAAGGTAAGAGGCCTATAAAACAAAATATGAGAGCTGCAGAAATATCTAAGGAGACTGGATGTGTAAGTAACATAAAAAATTAGGAAACCTGCTATCCTAAAGTGCTAAAGAATGGCAATTTATCTACAAGCAGTAAATGGGTTAGGAACATGATAGATACTATAAACATTCCTAGAAAATATAAAAAATGAAATCAGAATAATGTTATTAAAGGCAAAGAAAAGATGGCTAAACAAGGCAAGTCATAGAAATTGAAGCCTGGAGAAATGATGAAAGAAATTACATGAGGAAAACTGCCCATCATGGGTTAGTGTTTAGTTTAGTTGATGGCATATTTGCAGGTGAGACATCATATATACATATATATATATATGTATATATATATATGTATATAAAGTAAAAGCACTTAATGATTATATATGTATATAAAGTATATATACATATACATATGTGTGTATATATATGTATGTATATATGATGTATATATATGTATATATATGTATATATACCTACACATGCCAGTCTCTTTACATATTTCTGAAGCTCTCATATACATATACATATGTGTGTGTGTGTGTGTGTGTGTGTGTGTGTGTGTGTGTGTATGTGTGTGTATGTGTTACTGGGAATTTGGGAGTTGAACTCAGGGACATTCAACCTCCAAGCAACACCCCAGCCCTATTTTATTTCTTAATTTTGAAACGGAGTCTCACTAGGTTGATAAGAGTCTCATTACTTGCTGAGGCTGTCCTCAAACCCGTGATCCTCTTATCTCAGCCTCCCAAGTACTGGGATTACAGGCGTACGCCACCACACCTGGCCCCAAATATTTCTTAAAAATGTAGGTTGCTAGTTACAAAGAGATAAGAGAAAAATCCATTAGTAAAACCAAACACAAAGATTTCAAATAATTTTTAAATAAATTTAAGTAATATTCAAAAAGTTTCTAAAAGACCTAAGATTCCCTGTAACTCCATACATTTCTGTGTAAAGGACGAGGAAGTCTGCTTTGTATGAAGCATGGGCATTTTCCTAGTTTAAATCTATAAGGGGCTTCAGATGGCTGCAAACTATAAGGTTTGAAAATGTCCAGGATATAAAAGGAGGAAGCCCCAAGCCACTCATGAGTGACGGTTTTAATACCTAATACTTCCCACATGTTAAGTACACTGTGCTCCAAAGAGCTTTAAAAATATTAACACATAGGAGTATCATCTAAAATAGTTACTTTAGGGCTGATGTCGTTTTTGGGTGGTACACCACTTGCCTCGCATCGTCAGAGCATGGGTTGGATTCCCACACTACAATAAATGAATGAACAATAAATAAACTTATTATACTGTGTTTCCATTTAAATAACCACATCTGTCAATATTTATATGTAAGCTGTTAAACATTGACATATTATATCATGGGAGAAATGTAAAAAAAAAAAACCCTCAAAAAGTAGTTTCATGAACTTTCCTGGTTTAGAGCACTGTTAAAAATATCAAGGGAAATAATGGTAAATTGAGAATTCGTTTGCACCTGGTTTTCATTTGTACCTAAAATCCTAGGCCAAAGTGTCAATTGACACGTTTTTGTCAGATTATTGATTTCACATATCAGTGGCTAAGTTCATTTGAGTCTTTTTTAGTGGAGCAGCATGACTTTTTTTTTTTTTTTTGGTAAATCTGATAAATACTGGCATACAGGTGTGTGTTCACCGCTCCTTGGAAATGTGACTGATCTCTCTGCGTGACAGGATCATGCCACAGCTCATCGGTACTCAGTGAAACAATCTACAAACGATAAGGGCTCTGCAGGGCAGACCCGTGCATGTACTTGCAGAAAGGTCCCTGTCAGTCGCAGTGGGCGTCTGAGACATCTGGGGAGTGACAGGAATGACATGCCTGGCAGCCCAGGAAGCCCGCCTCAGAGGTAGAACAGGGTCCTCCTCCTGTGACTCTGATGGGGCAGGTGGTCCCCACGGGCTACCAAGGGCCAGGGGTACTGGATGAAAGAGAATGTCATTTAACCATGAAACCTCTAAGTGGCTTTAAGAAGAGAAATGCCAGGCATGGAGCTTATCCCCATGATGACAGCAGTCCCAGGGCAGAAAGTCCTATAACAGCAGCCCGATTAAAAAATACCAGTGGAAAGAACCCTGAGACCACTGGGAAAGGTTGCAACTTGGAAGAATAGGAAAGAGTGAATTTGGCAAGTCAGTCAGGCATGTAGGGTGTCAATTTTTCTCCTGGAATTCTGTCTCTAAACATCCTTCACATATGACACCCTCAAGAAAACTGACTGCAGGGGGAAGGATGCTCTTAGAATAAATTGCATTCATCTTGACCAAATAAAGTTTTAAAGCCTGAGAATTTCTTTGGACAGAAACATCAATTAAATTCTTATATATGCCTGGCACTGGGTCATGTATTCAGAAAAAAAAATTCTCATTTTAAACTCTTCTGAATTTTGAAGTTTATTAGAGACAGAGAGCTTAAGAGAATAAGCCTCAGAAAGATTAAGTAACATAGCCAAGAGGCAGAACTTGAATGTTAGTGCCATGATTCTCAGGAAACTTGGGACTTCAGAGATGTGTTTTCTTAACATTATTAAATAAAAAGAGGTAATATTTGCATTTTATGTTCAAGTAAAATGGAGTCAATATAATACACTCACTTTTTTATTGACATACATGCTTAATACTTGGAGCAGTTTCTTCTTTTTGGAACAAAAAGTGCACGCTGTTCAAGAACACTAGCTCCATTAAGTCGGGGTTTTTTCTATAATCAAGTACAAATCTATGGGAGGGATTATGGGGTTTGTTATTTCCTGTTGCGATTATCTGGTTGTTTTTAAAATGCTTTTACTTGCAATAATTTTACTTTATTACACATTAGTTTTATGTCTGAATACATTGGGGTCTATGTAAAAAATCACGATAACATTTATTTTTTTTAATTTTTTATTTTTTTGGTGGTACTGGGGTTCCTGGAAGCCCTTCTACCTTCGGGCTACACTCCCAGACCTATTTTTGCATTTTTATTTGGAAACAGGGTCTCCTAAGCCAGCGCGCGGGGCTAGCTTCGAACCTGCGCGATCCTCCTGTCTCTGCCTCCCAAGCGCGGGGATTACAAGCGTGCGCCACCACGCCCGGCCATGATAACATTTAAAACTGAGGTATCTGTCGCTATGAAAGACATTTAGAAAATGACAGATGAGAACAAAAACCAGGTTTGTACCAATAGCATCCAATTGGTGGAATTTCACCATAATAATTACTTTTTAGTGAAACCTGTGACTATTTCCATAACCATTGAAGAGTGGATACATCTTCGTCAATCCACAGAGATAAAATCAGTCTCCATGAGGTGTGGTTTACGTTTTATTCTCCTTCTCACCTTGCTGATCTCTCCAATGGCTTTTATTCCATCTGGATTTTCTTCCAAAGCTAAGTCATTTCACAAGTTGAGGCTAATATTAATAATAACAAGGAGTCAATATTTATTTAGCACTTATATCCTAGTTGTGCTAACCATTTGCATGAATTTCTTATTTAATTTTTATGAGTTCTATATCTTTGCTACCTTTCAAGGATTCTGATACTCCTCCACCCTCATTCAAACATTCTAAAATTAGGATGAACCTTCCAAACAAGAACATATTTTAACATTATGTTTTTTTTAGTGTCTATAAGTTAATGGTGTATTTTACAATAGAGGGAGACACACAGTATTTTCTTCCTATTACAGACTTTCAAATTAAGGTTAGAGAGGTGGAGAAACTTGTCCAGGGTCATGTGACTAGAGGGACACAGCTGGTTTGGCTGGGGCACACACACTGGAAGCCGCTCTTGCCTTCCACGCCCTGATTTCCCACAGTCTCCATGGCTCCTTTTGAGGGGGTTTCTAACAGAATCATAAACCCTCCCACAAGAATGAGGTTTACACAACATGCATTTAATCCAACCTCGAAGTTAGATGAGAAGCAGCAACTCTAAAAACCCAGGACTATAAAAGACCAATTAAAACTACTTTTTTTAAAGAAAGAAAAAGATGGCGGGGGAGAGCTCACAGTCAAACAATCATTCTTGATTTTAACTTTTTAATTTTAATTTAATTAAACTTTTAATTTGAAGAACTCAATTGGCCAAGGTTTGCAAATTGGGGGAAATATTCATTTATTTAATCAAATCCTGAATATAAATTTACATTTTGAGATTGTGCTCTATAACCCAAAGCATCACATAAAGACTTAAAGAAATTTAAAGTAAAATTTAGTATTAAAAAAACATTGAAAGCTGGGTGTGGTGGCGCACGCTTATAATCCCAGCATTTGGGAGGCTGAGACTGGAGGATCGCAGTTACAACCTCAGCTACTTAGTGAGGCCCTCTGCAACTTAGTGAGACCCTGTTTCAAAAATAAATAATAAAAAATAGGGCAGTAGGAGGTGTAGCTTGGAGGTCAAATGCCCTTAGGTTCCATCCCCAGACCCACAAAAACAACAACAAACAAACAAACACAAACCATTAAGAATGTGATCACTAGTTTGTGGAAAGAGTGACCATGGGCATTTCTGGTAGCTCTCTTTGTCTCTTTTTATTAAATCAGTACATTATGTATATTAAATAAAGTATAAAGTAATATCACTAAAAATGTCAGTATGCTTATGTTTACTATTCCTCGGATTTTAAAAAAAGAAATCATCCATCTAAGATGAGCATCTTTTCACTTGTTCATTTAAAACCATCCATAGGGGAAATATTTCTATTCAATAATACACTTGCTACAGAGTACATAAACAAAACTTGCTGTAGTTTTTTTGTTTTTGTTTGGTTTGGTTTGGTGTTTGTAATAGTGGGGATTGAACCCAGGTGCAAAATAGGGGCTTGCTAAGTTGCTGGGAGTCTTGCTACCTTGCTGAGTCTGTCTTTAAACCTGCCATCCTCTCGTCTCAGCCTTCCAATACTGGGCTTACAGGCTTGTGCCACCACGCCCCCTTAGACAACAGTTTTACTTCTACAAAATGCAAAGAAGCTGAGGTCAAAGGAATTTAAATGGAAAAATACTGAAGATGATTATTCTGTCATCTTCGTGTTCTGAAGTATTACACCCTTTCTTGATGATCACTATATTATTTGAGGGCTGACAGGTTTGCAGGCAATGAATGATCATTTATTTATCCCCTGGCAAGGATCACTGGTACTGAGCTGGATATTGATATCGATGACTGACTAGAATGGAGAGATTCTGCCTACCTGGGATTCACAGTGCAGAAGATCATGGAGGTACTCACAAGTGGCCAGTGCTGTATGGTAGCGTCATAGACACAGGCAAAGAGTACAAATGAGAGAAGTTGATTCCATTTACACTCAGTAGTGCAGAGATGCAGATGCTGCTAAGTCTTATATTCAGATTGCCTAAGCTCAGTGGAAAACAGAAAAGTATGGCAACTTTCTCACATTCACATTAGAGCAAATAATATGCCCAGTTGGTTTTAAAAATCCAAAAGATGTAATATCTTTCAAAATATAGTAAAGGCACAAAAGTACATGCCTCAGCTGCCAGTTGCTATTCCCGGAGACAAGCCTACCTGAAATATTTTATGCACAGGCAAATAAATACTGCTTTTCCTGGCTTCATTCCCTCCCTCTTCCTTCCTTCTTTGTCCTTTCTTTATCTTCCTCTCTCATTTCTCTGATTTTCCTCTCTCTTCCTTCCTTTTCCTCCTCTTTTGTTTTAAACACATTTTGCAAAATAATACTATATTCATTAACTTTCACTGACTTTTTATCATTTACTATATCTTGAAAATCATTCTACACCAATACATGATGACGTTGCCATTTTTTATAGCTGCGTTGTATTTCCTTGATTAGATCATTTAGAATACATTTAATCTTTCCAACTATCAGTAATCTTGAATATATGTCATTTCATTAATGAACATAGGGCATATTCTTAGTGGTAGAGATGTTGTGCTGAAAAACCTTTCCATCAGGAACTATATTAGATAGTGCCAAACAGCCATTAAAAAATACATTGAAGCTGAGCATGTTGCGCGTACCTGCAATCTAAGTACTTGGGAGGCTGAGATGGGAGAGGATCATAGGTTTGAGGACAGCCTCAGCAAGTAGTAAGACTCCCATCAGTTTAGTAAGACCCTGTTTCAAAATAAAACTACAAAATAGTGCTGGAGGTATAACTCAGAGTTAAAATGCTCCTGGGTTTAATTCCCCAGTGCCCCCTCCCCCCAAAAAATACCTTGATACTCTAGTTAAAAATGTCAGACAATGACAATATCAAAATGATTTAGGCGGTAGCAGTTTTATTTATTTTGACAGGTTTTAGGTCTTATGCTTTGGTCTCCTTCCTTTTCAGAAATTATCTAAGGTTACCTGCTGAACACAAAAGGATGAAATCCATAGTATGGAAAGGTCTCATAACAGTGGTTTAATCTTAAAGATATAATTTATAGATATACATTCTAATTCTCCTCCTCCTCCTCTACCTCCTCCTCTTCCTCCTCCTCCTCCTGTCTTCTCTCATCTTCTCCATCATTTTAGCCACTGATGTTCAAAGCAAATCTGTCTTTAATATAGTTACTAAACTCTGTAGGATTTGGGTAATCTTTTTGCATGCTTTTATAAGTTGGAATTAGAGACAGCAACACAATTCAGACTCTTGCTGTGGAAACCACAGACTTCTAAAGGGCACTCTGCCTGGACATCACTCCATAGAGAATGAGCGCTGTCCCTCGGGCGCCTTGAAGACTGCCCGCATGACATGTTGCGTCATGTGACCTTTGGCAATAAACTTAAATTTAAACCAGAGGCAAAGCTGGGCATTTCACCTTTTCACAATCAAAATCTCTCCAATTTCAGTGAAGGCTTGTTCCCTATCGCACTTCCTCCCTACTTTGTCATCAGAACATTCCTGGTTTGAAACCTAAGTGAAAAAGGCCAGTGTAAACCAGAGGACAATTCCACACAGGCTGAGTGGCCCAAAGGGTACATTTATCACTTTAAAAAGGGAAGTAGTGCTGGGAGTGTGATACAGCACTTGCCTAGCATGCAGGAGACCCTGGGTTTAATCTCCAAAATTGCGTGTGTGTGTGTGTGTGTGTGTGTGTGTGTGTGTGTGTGTGCACGCGTGTGTGTGCACGCGTGCACACAAACACAAAGAGAAAGAATACGGAATGGCTCTTTGCTTGTAAAATTTCACCTAATATGCAGGAAGTATGTATAGCTTCCAGTTTACCAGGTTGGACTACTCATTTGGGCAAGAGAATCCTCAGGTCAAGATGTCTTCATGGTGTTTGAGGTATGTGGAGATGTGAACTGTGATGTGAAACTGTGGTCCAGGATTTCATGAGCTCCCTTGAGTGACTGAGGAGAATGAGTCAGTTTATGAGCTAAATGAACACTTTTATGTGTTTTAGTTACTTTGGCCAAAGAGGATTTCCTCATCAAGAGAAACCAGTCTCTTGCGTTAACTCATCATCATGTTTGTGCCTCACAAACAGCAATGCCCTCTATGGCTCGCTGAGGAACAAAATCGAAATATAAATTTTCAACCTCCTTCTCCTAGAAAATGGATCCTTCCTTCCTTCCTTCCTCCCTTCCTTCCTTCCTTCCTTCCTTCCCTCCCTCCCTCCCTCTCTTCCTCCCTCCCTTCCTCCAATTGAACCTGGCTACTAATCAACCTCTAAGCTACACCCTCAGCCCTATTTTATTTTTCAGTTGGAAACAGGGTCACACTAAGTTTCAGAGGGCCTCAGTAAGTTATGGAGGCTGTGTTTGAACCTGCAATCCTCCTGTCTCACCTGTAAATACTGGGATTTCAGGTGTGTGCCACCATTTCTGGCTTCATTTCTTGACTGGCTAAGAAAGACCACCTTCAGGGACACAGCTAATCTGAAAATAATAAGATAACAAATTAGGTAGAAATACCATGTTGTTTAAAGCAAAAGATGATACCACCTGATGGCATGTTTGCTTTGTTTAGATGACAATTTATTTATTTATTTATTTATTTTTGTGGGTCTGGGGATGGAATCCAGGGGCATTCGACCTCTGAGCCACACTCCCTGCCCTATTTTTTATTCTTTTTTTATTTTGAAACTGGGTCTCACTAAGTCACAGAGGGCCTCACTAAGTAGCTGAGGCTGTCTGTGCACCGTAATCCTCCGGTCTCAGACTCCCAATCGCTGGGATTGCGTGCGGCTTAGATGACATTTTATCAGATAAGTCTTGCAGCAAGTCTGACTTTGGGAAGATGAAAGTGAAGGTCTGTTTTGGTCTTGAGTTCTATGTGTGACAGAAGAGCCAAGAAAAAATGGTCAGAGGCTGCTAGGGCCCCAGAAAGGCTGAAGACCATCATCATCTCATCAGTGCTGAACTGGGAAGGGAAATTGAACAGGTGAATAACAGTCATGGACACCATTGTAAATGACAAACAGAAGTAAAAAGCAATTATGAAACTAAAAATACTGGGAAAATTCAAAAAAGCGATGGATCTAAAACACTGTCAAGGAGAAAGTGGCTATGGTTGGACTAGGCAGTGAGTCCAATGAGTAACTAAAACCATCAGAGAGATTGTTGAGCTGAGTCTGAGACAAGAAGTTGGTTTTAAAGTTTTTCTAAAACCAGTGAGCTTGATGCTTTGTGTGAACTTTTTAACAAGGAATTAATAGGATGTGTGTGTGTGTGTGCACATGTGTGTGCGTATGTGTGTGTCCATCACTCAAATCTCTGGAACTCATAGGCAGGTGTCTGTTCACTCTACTAAAAATTCCACAGCCTCCCTGGAAGCTCTTGCTGTCAATAGAGCTTTGCTAGCTAGACTAAACATACAAAAACCATGATTAACTACAGCACTGACCAACAAACAAGGCTGCTGGCCCAGAGGAAGAGGGACGCACTCTGGCACCCAGGTGGAGAGGCATTTTACCACCCACACAATGTCACTCAGTTTCTTTCTCTTCTTTCTTGGGTAAAATAGGAAGTGGCTAAATTTTATCCCAGGTTCTTTTTATTTTGATGGGTATTTGGGCCTCTGCTGTTCAGGCTAAGTTCTCCATGTCAGAGGGTCTGATTCTGTGTCATTGGTAAACCACATATGGTTTCACTTCCAAAGACATCTGGAAAGCAAGGGGTCAAATATCGTTTTGGAGAGATGTCCTTACTGAAGAGCCCAGGAGATGAGCTAACTGATAGATTGGGAGATTCTAAGGGAGAGAATGTTAGAGCTTGATATAGATAAAATTTTTATTGAGGAATTAGAATAATGCCCCTTTTTCTTTACTTTGTGCCTCAAATTCCCTTAAAAAAGAAAGGTAAGGATAGAGAAATAGGCCAGAAACAGCTAGTGAAATGATCACAAAAATTTAAATAAAATCACAACCCTCCAAAAAGAACTGAGAGACTTTTAACTACCCCACTCGTGTCCCAGTACTGAGTGGATCCTGATTAATATTTTACATTTAGAAATAACTCCTATGGATTCCTTATAATTTGTTTCTCAAGGCCTAATACTTTCCCTTTATTTTATATGATCTAAGAGCATAAACTTGTCATATTTTTACAAATAAAGATAGGATTGGCAATAAAGCAAATACTTTCTTGTTATAATACCAGCAACTTATGACCAGTTCCTCCTCTCCTCAGAATTGGCACTGAGAGACGCGATAGCACAACACAAAAACTTAGCAGAAAAGCCTGCCCTGCCTCCCCAAGCACACAACAAGTTCCTGCGTCTAATCCCCCCAGCAAGGGATCCACATTTTTCATTAATACAGCACAAAAACATATGGTTAAAAGAAGAGAAAGAACACAAAGAAATGAGTAGAAGAGCTCCAGAATTCAAAGAAAACGCATTCCCTCACTCATACCCACATCTAACTGCCTAAGAAATTTCAATGAAAGTCAGATGTGATTTTCAGCATGTATTTTGCTCAAATAAAATATGAGAGAAATGTGAAAACCTCTCTATGGTGCAGTAACAATATCGTCTTTACTCGTGTGGGGGTATGATTGTGTAGGGTCATTGGGAGGGTTTAAATGAGATACTGTGCACAAACTGTTTTTAAAAAGCGACAGAAAGTTTCTTTCCCAGATCATGAAAATCAGTTCTGACTCTTCAGGAGTTACAGATATGGTTACAGAAGAGAAGGAAGAATACAATGTTGGTCCGAATGGGTATCAACCTCAAAACATAAATTGGAAGCTGTATTTAGAGAAATAAAACAACTTGCTGATCTCAGTGTTTTCTGTTGTTGTTTTTGGAATTTGTTCTTTCCTCCTAGGAGAAATTTTCAGAGAAAAATAATGCAGTATACACTTGAATGTGTCTCAGTGAAATACGACAGGTGGGGAGCAAGTTCTGCCTAACAGGCTCCAAGTTTCTGAGAAAACCCTGAGATCAGGATAAAACACTGAAAAGAGGGAGGGAAGGAGGAATGAAAGGGAAGAAGAGAGGAAAGAATAAAGCAGGAGAGAAAGGCGAGGAGAACTGACAAGCAGATGAACCCTGGCTTTCCAGGACCAGCCTGCATGGACTCCGCAGCCCAGTGCCTCTTTGGGAGTTAGCTAGGTTTTCAGTCGGAGGCTCTCCTACCTTTCATCTTCCTGAATCTGATCTAGTTCTTCTTTAGAAATTACTTAAGGGCCTGAGGATTGCAAAGACTCAGTCTAAAGAAGATTAAGGCAAATAACAGGTTAGGGAAGGGTTTTTCCCTTCCTTCTGAATTCACACCTTTAGAATACTTTCACACTTATTTCTATTTTGAGGCAAAATTTAATTCCTCTACGAAAGTCAAAAGCTGGAACCATAATATCAGCAAAAAGGAACATCGTTCTGCATTTATAGAAGTGGGATGGCAAGACATCTGAGAATCAGAAGAGCAACAAACTCCAACCCTGTTTCTTCCAAGTGCATGGTCATTCCTTGGATTAGCACACATTTATGGAGCACCTACTATGTGCCTGTGTGCAGTCTCCCAGGCCCTGGGGGAGACAGCAGTCAGTAGAACATAAAGATCCCTCTTCTCAAGGGGCTGATACTTTTTGTGGTGGGAGGTCAGGTAACACATTGAAGATGACTTAAAACATCAGCTACTTGTCAGAAACTATATGATAATATTTATTTATTTATTGTGGTTATGGGTGTTGAATACAGGGGCATTCTAGCTCTGAGAAACAGTCCCATTTTTTTTTAAAAAAGATTTGTCTGTGTTGAAACAGGGTCTTGCTAAGTTACTGAGGGTCTCCCTAAATTGTTGATTCTTGCCTCAAACCTTGTGACATCTCCTTTCTCAGCCTTCCCAGTTCTAGGAGACGGACTGCCAGGCTTTGAATGCCAGCAGCTCAAAGTTGTTGACTCCATTTTCTCATCTGAAAAAGAGGGATAATAGTTTTGTGAACTACTAGTTTTATGTAGCATGTTGCAAAGATTAAATGAGCTAAATGCCTATTTTATTTTATTTTATTTTATTTTATTTTGCGGGTCTGGGGGTAGAACTCAGGGGCATTCGACCTCCGAGCTACACCCCCTGCCCTATTTTTTTATTCTTTATTTTGAAACCGGGTCTCACTGAGTTGCAGAGGGCCTCACTAGGTAGCTCAGGTTGTCCGCAAACCGCGATCCTCCGGTCTCAGCCTCCCGAATGCTGGGATTACAAGCGTGCGCCACCATGCCCGGCAAGCCTATTTTATTTCGAAACAAGGTCTTAATAAGTTGCTGAGGCAGGCCTCAAAACTGTAATCCTCCTGTCTCAGCCTCTCACTTTATAGGGGAGTCCTCCCTCCCTCTTCAATGTAGACCCATGATCCACTGTTTAATGTATGAAGAAATCATTCCACATGGGATGCTGCTTAGTAGCATTCTGTTGTGTATATATGCAATATCACTTTTATTCATTTATCCATTGATGAACAGTTAGTTTGACTCCATATCTTGGCTGTTATAATGATGCGATAAACATGGACTAGGATTTTGCACAGCATATATTTTACCATTCTTTAATTTTAACCTATTTATGGCTTTACCTTTGATGTGTATTTTTTTAAGCAGTTTAGAGTTGGGCCTTGGGTTTTAATCCGGTCTAGGTAACATCATCTTGCAGTAAACAGTTTAGTAGATTTACATGCAATGTAATATTTGATATGTTTGGTTATAAGTCTATCTTATAAAAGTTTTTTGTTTGTTGCAGATGATGTATAGTCTTTCCCTTCCTATTCTGCCTTCTTTTGCATTAATTATTTTTTGGTATTTCTTCTCATCTCTTTTACTGGCTCTTTTTCATAATTTTTTGTTTTTTTAAGTAGTTTTTTTGAAACATGCATTTTTAATCTATGAATATCTAACTTTGGTAATATTATATTAATTTATCTTTATAAGAATATTAAAACAGTAAAATCCCATCCTCATTTCCCATCTTTTGTGTCATTACTTGTTATTTATGTTATAAATTCCATGATACTTTATTATTTCTGCTTTAAAGTCTCACTTAGTTGCTGGGCGTGGTGGCGCACGCTTGTAATCCCCTCGCTTGGGAGGCTGAGACAGGAGGATCGCACAGGTTCGAAACCAGCCTCAGCTACCTAGTGAGGCGCTCAGCAACCTAGTGAGACCCTGTTTCCAATAAAATATAAAATGGATCTGGGAGTATAGCCCCGAGGTAAAAAGCCCCTGGGTTCCACACCCAGTAACACACACAAAAAAAAGTCTCACTTAGTTTACAAAAAAATTGTGATATTAAAACCCATTTTAGCTGGGCGCGATGGCACGCGCTTGTAATCCCTGTGCTTGTGAGGCAAAGACAGGAGGGATTGTGCAGGTTCAAAGCCAGCCCTGCTGGCTTAAGAGACTCTGTTTCCAAATAAAAATATTAAATAGGTCTAGGAGTGTAACCCGGAGGTAGAAGAGTTTCCAGGAACCCCACTACCACCAAAACAAAACAAAACAAAACAAGAAAACATTTTATTTTTACCTATATATACTAACCATATCTGTTAGTCTTTTGGGGGGAAAGAGAGTGTGAATGATTGAACCCAGAGGCATTCTACTCTTGAGACACACCTCAGCATTTATTTCCTATTTTCACTTTTGAAACAGAGTTTCACTAGGTTGCTGAGGACCTAAGTTGCTGAGGCTGGTCTTGAACCTATGATCATCCTGTCTCAGCCTCCCAAGTAGTGGGATTACGGGCATGTGCCACCACACTAAGCCCACATCTCTTATTCTTTATTCCTTTGTGTAGAATCAAGTTTTCACCTGTCATTATATCTCAACCTAAGGACCTTCTTTATACAGTTCTGTAGTTGAAGTCTTTGGGCAATGACTGCTTTCAGATTTGGGCAGCCTAAAAATCCCTTGATTTCAACTTCATTTGGGAATATGCTTTATCTGGTTATACAATTTTATATTCACAATCTTTTTATTTTAAGAAAAATAAAATAGCAATTTATTATTCTGTGTTTCATAAATTCTGGTTAGAAAGTTTTTAACCTCTCATAGGTGATGTGTGTGCTCTTTTTCTGTCTGTGTTTAATTGCGTGTGCCTTGGGACAATCATGGGGCTCACTTTATATCTACTGTTCTCTTGGGATGTCACAGTCCTGAGCTGCCCATCATTGAACAATCAACTAGTTATTTCATATAATTTTGTGCAGTTACATAGTTATTTATGTCATAGGGCAAGTTTAATAGTATCACAACATCAGGGCCACAAGCAGAAGTCTGATAAGACACATTTTAAACTACAAACCAATAGCAAGTAATCTAGGAATAGTGAATTCTTTAGTTTGATTTATTTTTCTTTTTTTTAAGCACTGAGGAGCTATTGATTTTAAAACAGGATTATGACTTACTGGGTGATATGATTCAGAAAGCCTGGACTAATTATTGCAGCAAAATTACATCGAATTGAGGGAGAAGGGGGGGGGTGACCTGTCAGGATGCTGGCTGTGCAGGTGAGAAATACAGTAACTATTCACATGGAGATATTGGTGCAAAGAAAGGATAATAAAAGGAGATTCTTAGAAATGGATGAGGCAGAAGCAACCCAACCTGGGAGCTGAAGAGCACAGTTTCTAACCAAAACTAGGTAAATGTATAGCAAGGAGAGGAGGTATATTTTAGGCTGAAATAATATAAAAGGGGAAAGACCAAAGCTCAGGAGGCTCTTATTTCAACTGATATAATAAACTAATTACTGGAGCATTGGCCTGGAATGAAGTACAAATGGTGCTGGGAAAAGAAAAAATAGGATTTAAATTTTTTTTTTATTTATGTTGGTGCTGAGACTCAAACCTAGGTACTCTTGGATACTAGGCAAGTGCTCTAACACTAAACTATATCCTCAACCCTAGAAATTATTTTTTAATAGTTAAGACTAGATTTCCTTATTTAATGGTGAGGCAACTGATTATTAAGATTAAAAAAAGCAAAGAAATTCTATAGTGTAATTCTGGTAGGATAAAAGAGAAAAAGATTTCCTAATAGCCAGATAAGGAGAACCTTACAGTCAGATTTTCACCAGTATATATATCAAAATCTCCCACAACTTTTGGCTTCATAAGCAACACAGTATCATGCTTTGTAGCCTTCTTATTTTTTCTACTGAAACATAGAGTTAAATGTTTGGGTTTTATAATTCTATTCTGTTTCTGAAGGATTTTTATAAACAAGGCAGCTGGTCAAGGAAGCCAGTGTCTGGATGATAGAGGTAAGCTCAAAGGAAACATTTCCTGCAAATCTGGCAGTCACCTTCCATCACCTGGTTGCAGTTTTCCTAAGTTCCCAGTGTCAGTGTACTGTAATCAATAGATTCTAAAGCTGGGCTGTACACTACATGTCTCATTCAAGTTCTTGCTGTAAATGATAAAGACAGTGGCACGGACACTGCTTATCTTGGCTCGTGAATGTTCAGCAATCGGTACAAGGTCACACATGCAGTACTAAAGGCAGAGCTGTGATTGAAAACCCCGTCATACAAAATTGACCTTTAGGCCTCCAGTGCCCAGCATTATACTAAATTCTTTAGTGTCTCAATAAATTCTGCTGGGAAAACTGATCGGAGAGATTAAGTTAACAGTCAAGGTAACTGGCAAATAACAGAGAAAGAATGCGATTCAAAGCCTGCCTAACTTGATACCTATGCTCTTATCCAATACCTCCAAATCTGTTTTGCCTCATTTGTACTGTGCTTCTTGTGCATGGTTTCATGGGTAACAATCAGAACCTGAATTATCAGTCCTATTTCAACTTGACTGACAAATCTGAGGAAGAACAAATGGGTGAGACCATTAAATTAATGCGGCCGACACCGTTGAACCTCAGATTCCAACTCCAGGAAACCCAATGCTGGCGAAGAAAATGTAGAATTGGTGAAGAAAATGTAGGTTTTTCTCCTTGGTGGTCATGCAGCCCTATACTTCCTCTTTCTCAGGCCACATTGCCTTGAAGAATTACACATCTGGGCCGCTCAGAGGCCCCGTGCACCAGACCTAAATCTTTTCCCACTCATAAATGGATTCCCATAAGACCAGTGTTTTTATAACTGAGGATCACGACCTATCAGTGCACCATGAAATCAATCCAGCAGATCATGACGAATGTATTATTTAATTAAATAAAATAGAGTGCATTCTCTCCTTTTCCATTTGACTCCCACTAATATATCAGGCTCAACAAGGACTCTCTTCCACTCTTATTGGGTGGCCTTGGGTAGAGGTAGTTCCATTTCACTTTGACTTTTTTTTTTCTTGAGTTAGCATTCATTCCATATTTAGTTTACTGGAATCAGCATAAATCCTAACCAAGAAAAATTCTTTGCAGAGGCTCCTTAGAAGAGCCCCCAGTTTCCTTATAAGCTGTTTACATAATAATTAACTCAGGGTGCTGCAGTTCCCTCTCCAGCTCTCTCCTTGCCTGGGGCCCAGAATCTGTGAACATCTCAGGTTAATTGCACACATTCAAACTCTTGCCTCCTCTGTGCCAGTGAAGTCTGAGTGGCTCCTTCCTGCTGGAGCCTGGAGGCTCTTTGAAGCCTTTGCTGCCTCCTGACAGAGGCGGAGGATCAGCTGGAGTTCGTGTCTTCCCCACTCCCTCCCCAAATGGAAAACCACATTGAAATATTTGTCCTCTGTGCTTTGTTCCTAAAGCAAACAATATTTAGCTAAGTATGGTGTAAAGGGTTGCCATTTGCCACAAGTGATAAATAAACTGGTAACCACAACGATGAGGGAGAAGCGAGGGCATTTTGTGGTTGTGGGGGAAATAGAATGCTCTCTTTCAGTGGAGACAGGCTACAAAAGACAAAAACCATCCAAACAAGGAACCAGGTCTCTTTCTTAGAAGCTTTGGTGGCTGTTTTGTTGAGTTTGTTTTTCTTTTTAGGTGATGACCCATTAGCAGATAGAAGACTTTGTCCAATTATTTTCCTGCCACAGATTAAGGATGGAGGTATAGTTCTAATATTTTTTTCTTTCTTTTATTTTCTTTTTTTTGTGTGTGTGTGGGTCTGGAGATGGAACCCAGGGGCATTCGACCTCCAAGCTACACCCCCTGCCCTATTTTTTATTCTTTATTTTAAAACAGAGTCTTACTAAGTTGCGGAGGGCCTCACTAAGTAGCTGAGGCTGTCCACGAACCATGATCCTCTGGTCTCAGCCTCCCGAATGAATGCTGGGATTACAAGTGTGCGCCACCTAGCCCGGCTTTTTTTTTTTTTTTTAAACTAAAAACCATTTAATTTACAAAATAACATCTGGGGACTCTAATAGATACCAAAATATTAAATGGCTGCTGGATTTTGCCAAAGTAAGTTTGTTGGGGACACAATTTTATTTATTTTATTTATTTTTTTAATTTTTTGGTTGTACTGGGGTTCCTGGAAGCCCTTCTACCTCCGGGCTACACTCCCAGACCCATTTTTACATTTTATATTTGGAAACAGGGTCTCCTAAGCCAGCGTGCGTGGCTGGCTTCGAACCTGCGCGATCCTCCTGTCTCTGCCTCCCAAGTGCGGGGATTACAAGCGTGCGCCACCACGCCCGGCTGGGGACACAATTTTAAAATAAGGTTAAGTGATACCTTATGTTGAGATAAATGTAAAAAAAGTTCAAGTCAGGTATGGTGGCACACGCTTGTAATCCCAGTTCCTGGGAGGTTGAAACAGGAGGACCAAGGGTTCAAGGCCAACCTCAATGACTTAGTGAGAGCCTCCACAGCTTAGCAAGACTCTGTTTTTTGTTTCTGTTTTGTTTTGTTTTGTTTTGTTTTGGTGGTACTGGGGATGGAACCTTTCTACCTCTGGGCTACACTTCCAGACCTATTTTATATTTTATTTGGAGACAGGGTCTCTTAAGCCAGCAAGGCTGGCTTTGAACTTGCACAATCCTCCTGTCTCAGCCTCCCAAGCACTGGGATTACAAGCGTGCGGTCCCCATGCATAGCTGACCCTGTTTTATAATAAAATATAAAATGGAGCTGGAGGTGTTGTTCAGAGATAGAATGTCCCTGAATTTAATCCCCAGTACTGAAGAAATGAAAATAAAAATAAAAAGCTTAGCTTTTTATTTTTCATAGTAATACAACAGAACTCATCTTTTTGATCACTATATTGTAAGTCTATTTAAGTAGGCTTTTGTTTTTAGGGAGATTTGATTAAATTAGTGACATATAAATTAGTGTTAAAACATTACACCAAATTATTTGTTACAGTATCTACTAATCAAGGTTACATATAAATTTATATTTATTTTCCTAAAAGATAAAAATACAATTTGGGTACCATAATCTATTTTTGTATGTTATTTGTATATACCAGATGTGTTCAAAGACGTAGTGGTACCAAGAAAAAAAACTTAAAAGAAATTTACCAATATATTTTTTATTGGGCATTGTAACTATACATGATAGAAGATTCATAGTGATATCTTCATCTAAGGGAAAAAATGTTCCATTTATGTTAAAACCTTTTTGCATCATCACTGGAATTAAAATGTGACTATGAGCTGTTTGTGATTGGGGTAATATAGAGCAGCATCATTATCCAAATTAACATATCTCAAGGCTAAAATCCATTTCTAATAGCATCAACAATACCCATAAGTTAAGAGTCTTGAAAGTTTTTCTAGATATGCTATATTTAGGTTTTAAAGAGAAAATTTCTAGTTCTAAGATTTAGTAGAAAAATCAGTGTTCACTTTGTCCATATATGCCCTTAATAATTTTATAGATTTATTTAATTGCTTTTTGTAGTCCTTTCTAACTAATAAGTTAAATATATCATAGTTTTGCAATGTATAAAAATGTCTTTACAACATTTTGATGTATATCCTTGCAGTCATTTTTAACATATAATAGTTGAACATTTACATATGGCTACGTATACTTATTATCATATTTGACATATAGTCTCTTTAAACTTTATATATATATATATATATTTTAATTGAAAGTAAATGTTATATATTTAATCTGTATTTGGTGCCCTCTCCCCCCACCTCATTTTCCCTTCCCCCTCCCAACAATTAATATCCAGGCTAACCTTGCTATATTCGTACTTTTACACCTATTTGGAAGTAGCCCCTCATCAATCAAGTTCAGCTTCCTTCCTCTCTTAGCTTTCCATTCAAACTTTGCTGAGATTTCCCTTCCATTATCTGGAGTCCCTCTGGTATCCCCAATGCTCACTCGTTTGGGCATATTAGAGGAAACATATGTCCCTTCTCTTTCTGTGTTTGGCTGATCTCACTTAACATAATGCTTTCCAGCCCTTTCCATCTTCTTACGAATGATGTGATTTTGTTCTTCTTTATAGCTGAATAGAATTCCATTGTGTGTATTTCCCCTAACTTTGCAAACTGTTTATCTGTTGATGGGGGACTAGGTTGTTTCCAAATTTTGGCTTACAAATTCTGCTGCTACGAACATGGGTATGCATATGTTAATGTAGTTCTCTGATTTCAACCTCTTTGGCCAGATACCCAGGAGTGGTATAGCCAGATCGTGTGGTAGATCTACTCCCAGTTTTCTAAGGAATCTCCACACTGATCTCCATAGCGGCTGAACTAGTTTGCACTCCCACCAACAATGTAAAAGAGTTCCTCTTTCCCCACATCCTCACCAGCATTTGTTGTTGTTTGATTTTTTTATGTTTGCCAATCTAACTGGGGTTAGATGGAATCTCAGCGTAGTTTTGATTTGCATCTCCCTGATGGCTAATGATGAAGAACATCTTTTCATGAATCTATTAGCCATTTGTATCTCTTCTTTTGTAAAGTGTCTATTCAATTCGATTGTCCATTTCTTGATTGGGTTGTTTATTTTGCTAGTGCAGAGTCTTTTGAGCTCTTTGTATATTCTGGATATTAGCCGCCTATCGGAGTGGTGACTGGTAAAGATCTTCTCCCATTCTGTAGACTTCCTCTTTAGGTTCTTGATGGTTTCCTTTGATGAGAAGAAGCTTTTTAGTTTGATGCTATCCCACTTGTTGATTCTTGCTTTAATTTCCTGAGCTTTGGAGGTTTTGTTGAGAAAGTTACTGCCTGTGCCTATATGTTGTAGTGATGAGCCTATGTTCTCCTCTAATACTCTTTAAACTTTTATATAAGCACTGACTCACATTAATAAAATTGCCAAAATTTAATTTTAATGGCTGCATAATATTTCATCATATGAATCTATTATAATTTATGTTATCATTTTGCTGTTATAAAAGGGTTCCTTCTGACCCTTTATTACTTTATATAGTGCTATGATGAATGTATCTATTTATTTGTAAGAAATTAACAAGATATAAATTCAGTCTTCCAGTCAGAGAAAATACTGGTTCAAAGATACCACCCTCATTGATGTAGAAAGCTTCTTTCGCCTTATATTAGTTTTTTGTATATTATGATCAGCACCAGGCCTATATATTCTGTTATATCAATCTAATCTATTGATTTCAGCATCATATTAAAGTTTTACATAATGGGTGAATATCTAATAAAAATTTTCCTCTATTATTCTTTTAAGATTTAATTTTTGTTCCTCCCTCAAATATTCTTGGCTACCTTTGTCTCTTTATACTTCTAAATAAAATTTAGAATAATTTTAATGCTTCAAAATTATACAGTTTGAGTTTTTGTTGGAATTGGATAAACATAAATGAATTTGGGAGGAATTAACGTATTTACTATAGTCTGCGTTCCTTGAAATATGGTACATTTTTGCATGTAATGAAAACATCTTTTGTATCTTAGCAAATATTTATATTTTCTCAACACAGGGATCATATAATTCTCGATAAATTGTTATTAATTTTTATTGTGCTTAATATATTTATGTTGTTTTTAACTTTATACACATCCAGTCTTATTACTTATTTGGCTGGTTATTTTGGATTTTCTCAAAATCAAATCATATCATCTACAAATAATGTTATTCTATGACAAACATTTATGAAACCAGCTAAACCTTAGCATGCTGGCTAAATCTTTCTAAGTTCTAGGCATATAGTACAAAGAAAACAAGCAAAACAAAACATATTATGCAGGATATGTTTCCAGCAGGGCAGAAGATGCTAGTAATAAACTGAATTTTACAAAAACAGTATGGAAATTAGGATAGGTAGTGTACAGGAAGAACACTTGAGCAAGGAAGAGGCATATTACCACAACAAGGTGGGTGTTGAAATTTTAGATGGAAGAGAAGGCCTTCCTGAAGATGTGACTGCTGAGTAAAGAGGTTAGAACAAATCAGAGAAAGCATCCTTACCTGAATATCACAGACTCCAGTGACTATGAAGCCTGTCTTCCAAGAGTTGAGAATTTTTTTCTCTTTAAAATAATCCTTTTGGCGGGACTCTGGGCCCCAGCCGAACTGCGCGTAGCACGCCAGACCCCTGGAGAAACCAGACCCAGTAAGACGCTGGGTTCTGGGCGGGGGTCGCGGGCTGGGCACGCCAGATGGGGCCCGGGTCGCGGGACTCTGGGCCCCAGACCGAACTGCGCATAGCACGCCAGACCCCTGGAGAAACCAGGCCAAGTAAGACGCTGGGTTCTGGGCTGGGGTCGCGGGCTGGGCACGCCAGATGGGGCCCGGGTCGCGGGACTCTGGGCCCCAGGCAGAACTGCGAGTAGCACGCCAGATCCCTGGAGAAACCAGGCCCAGTAAGACGCTGGGTTCTGGGCAGGGGTCGCGCGCGGAGCACAAAAGCTGGGGCCTGGGTCGCGGGACCCTGGGCCCCGGGCCGAACTGTGCGTAGCACGCCAGACCTTGGAGAAACCAGGCCCAGTAAGACGCTGGGTTCTGGGCGGGGGTCGCGGGCGGGGCACGCCTAATGGGGCCCGGGTCGCGGGACTCTGGGCCCCAGCCGAACTGCGCATAGCACGCCAGAGCCCTGGAGAAACCAGGCCCAGTAAGACGCTGGGTTCTGGGCGGGGGTCGCGGGCGGGGCACGCCTAATGGGGCCCGGGTCACGGGACTCTGGGCCCCGGCCGAACTGCGCGTAGCACGCCAGACCCCTGGAGAAACCAGACCCAGTAAGACGCTGGGTTCTGGGCGGGGGTCGCGGGCTGGGCACGCCAGATGGGGCCCGGGTCGCGGGACTCTGGGCCCCAGACCGAACTGCGCATAGCACGCCAGACCCCTGGAGAAACCAGACCCAGTAAGACGCTGGGTTCTGGGCAGGGGTCGCGGGCTGGGCACGCCAGATGGGGCCCGGGTCGCTGGACTCTGGGCCCCAGGCCGAACTGCGAGTAGCACGCCAGACCCCTGGAGAAACAAGGCCCAGTAAGACGCTGGGTTCTGGGCGGGGTCGAGCACAGGGCACGCCAGCTGGGGCCCGGATCACTGGACTCTGGGTCCCAGCCGAACTGCGAGTAGCACGCCAGACCCCTGGAGAAACCGGGCCCAGAACAGAAAAAGATAAAGAAAAATATCGGAGAGGTGGTAAGAAAGCCGTTATGGATGCCAGGACACTGGAGATGCAGACGAAACTTATCTAAATGCACTGGAACTTATGGAAAAATTCGCCGTGAAAGAGGACTGCTATTTCTCTATATTGTTAAGAATCTCAGACATCACATATAAGGAGAGAGTTTAGCGGAGACCAAGGAGAAATGCGGTGTTGAAAGAATTCTTCGCGATGGTGGTAGAGACTTGTATTCAGGAGAAGCAGAAACCGGATCTTACCAACTTTATTTTTTTGGAGAAATTACACCAAATGTCGAATGCTACCATCACGCATGCTTAGGAACACTGGACAACATTCAGAGTGGAAAAAGAGCCTGGGAAGGATTTGAAACGGTGGAGGCAGTGGCAATGCCAGTGGCCAATATTCGGGGGAGGCAGAGATCTGATACATTACAACTGGATCCTTTGAAATACTAACCACAGAGACAGTGATCGGAACCTGCTGAGGGGTTAGGCGGGCGCCGGGGCCAGTGGCCGACATCGGAGCTTGCTGTGAGGCAAGGCCACTACTGAGGCCTCCGTGGCCGGGATTGGAACCTGCAGAGGGGTTAGACCGATGCTGGGGCCAGCGAGGCCGGCATTGGAGCCTGCCATGATGCAAGGCTTGTGCTAGGGCCTCCGAGGTCGGGTCCGGAACTTGCTGAGGGGTTAGGCCGGTGCTGGGGTCAGTGAGGCCGGCATCGGAGCCTGCCGTGAAGCAAAGCCGGTACTGGGGCCTCCGAGGCCAGGATAAGAGCCTGCCGAGGGGTTAGGCCGGTGCTGGGGCCTCCGAGGCCAGGATAAGAGCCTGCTGAGGGGTTAGGCCGGTGCTGGAGCTGGTGAGGACGGCATCTGAGCCTGCCTTGAGGCATGACCAGTGCTGGGGCCTCCGAGGCCAGGATCGGAGCATGCCGAGGGGTTAGGCCGCTGCTGGGGCCAGCGAGGCCGGCATCGGAGCCTGCCTTGAGGCAAGGCCGGTACTGGGGCCTCTGAGGCCAGGACAAGAGCCTGCCGAGGGGTTAGGCCGGTGCTGGGGCCAGCGAGGCCGGCATCGGAGCCTGCCGTGAGGCAAGGCCGGTACTGGGGCCTCCGAGGCCAGGATAAGAGCCTGCTGAGGGGTTAGGCCGGTGCTGGGGCCAGCGAGGCCGGCATCGGAGCCTGCTGTGAGGCAAGGCCGGTACTGGGGCCTCCGAGGCCAGGTTAAGAGCTTGCCGAGGGGTTAGGCTGGTGCTGGGGCCAACGAGGCCGGCAGCGGAGCCTGCCGTGAGGCATGCCCAGTGCTGGGGCCTCCGAGGCCGGGATCGGAGCATGCCCAGGGGGTAGGCCGGTGCTGGGGCCAGCGAGGCCGGCATCGGAGCCTGCCTTGAGGCATGACCAGGGCTGGGGCCTTCGAGGCCGGGATCGGAGCCTGCCGAGGGGTTAGGCCGGTGCTGGGGCCAGCGAGACCGGCATCGGAGCCCGCCGTGAGGCAAGGCCGGTACTGGGGCCTCCGAGGCCAGGATAAGAGCCTGCCGAGGGGTTAGGCCAGTGCTGGGGCCAGTGAGGCCGGCATCGGAGCCTGTCTTGATGCAAGGCCGGTACTGGGGCCTCTAGGCCAGGATAAGAGCCTGCCGAGGGGTTAGGCCGGTGCTGGGGCCAGCGAGGCCGGCATCGGAGCCTGCCGTGAGGCAAGGCCGGTACTGGGGCCTCCGAGGCCAGGATAAGAGCTTGCTGAGGGGTTAGGCCGGTGCTGGGGCCAACGAGGCCGGCAGCGGAGCCTGCCGTGAGGCATGCCCAGTGCTGGGGCCTCCGAGGCCGGGATCGGAGCATGCCGAGGGGGTAGGCCGGTGCTGGGGCCAGCGAGGCTGGCATCGGAGCCTGCCGTGAGGCAAGGCCGGTACTGGGGCCTCCGAGGCCAGGATAAGAGCCTGCCAAGGGGTTAGGCCGGTGCTGGGGCCAGCGAGGCCGGCATCGGAGCCTGCCTTGAGGCATGACCAGTGCTGGGGCCTCCGAGGCCGGGATCGGAGCCTGCCGAGGGGTTAGGCCGCTGCTGAGGCCAGCGAGGCCGGCATCGGAGCCTGCCGTGAGGCAAGGCCGGTACTGGGGTCTCCGAGGCCAGGACAAGAGCCTGCCGAGGGGTTAGGCCGGTGCTGGGGCCAGCGAGGCCGGCATCGGAGCCTGCCGTGAGGCAAGGCCGGTACTGGGGCCTCTGAGGCCGGGATCGGAGCCTGCCGAGGGGTTAGGCCGCTGCTGGGGCCAGTGAGGCCGGCATCGGAGCCTGCCGTGAGGCAAGGCCGGTACTGGGGCCTCCGAGGCCAGGATAAGAGCCTGCTGAGGGGTTAGGCCGGTGCTGGGGCCAGCGAGGCCGGCATCGGAGCCTGCCGTGAGGCAAGGCCGGTACTGGGGCCTCGAGGCCAGGATAAGAGCCTGCCGAGGGGTTAGGCCGGTGCTGGGGCCAGCAAGGCCGGCATCGGAGCCTACTGTGAGGCAAGGCCGGTACTGGGGCCTCCGAGGCCAGGATAAGAGCTTGCCGAGAGGTTAGGCCAGTGCTGGGGCCAGCGAGGCCGGCATCGGAGCCTGCCGTGAGGCAAGGCCGGTACTGGGGCCTCCGAGGCCGGGATCGGAGCATGCCGAGGGGTTAGGCCGGTGCTGGTGCCAGCGAGGCCGGCATCGGAGCCTGCCGTGAGGCAAGGCCGGTACTGGGGCCTCTGAGGCCAGGATAAGAGCCTGTCAAGGGGTTAGGCCGGTGCTGGGGCCAGTGAGGCCGGCATCGGAGCCTGCCGTGAGGCATTACCAGTGTTGGGGCCTCCGAGGCCAGGATTGGAATCCTGCCAAGGGGTTAGACCGGTGCAGGGGCCAATGGCCAGCTTCGGAGCCTGGCGTGAGGCAAGTTCACTCCTGTGGCCTCCAAGGTCGGGACCAAAGCCAGCTTAGGGGTTTGACCGGTTCAGGGGCCAGCGAGACCAGAACTGGGTCCTCCCATGAGGCAAGGCCGCTGCGTGAGCCAGCGAGGTCTGGATCAGTCCACTGAGTACCCAGGCCACTACTGGGACCATCAAGAGTGGGATTGGTACTTGCAACGCAGCATGCACAGAGAAATATCGCAGAAAATATAAATCAGATGCTTCTCTTAATCAGCAATAACTAGGAGGAAAAGGGCAACAGGAAGAGGTTGAGCTATAGAAAGGGCCCTATAGTGAAGCAACTAATGTGACGAATCAGAGGGTATGTAATACTGGAGGACGGAGCCTCTTTAAAATGCAGGAGGTACATAAACAAATGTATCAAAGTAAATCACCAAAGAAGTGTGGGATGGAGGGAGGGGGAGGGAATGGGATGGGGGCTGGAGGAGGGCTAATTGGATGATGTGTGCTTGTATATCCTCTCAAGTCTTGTACTCCAATGTGATTGATATATGACTACAATGCACCAATTTAAAAAATAAATTAATTAAAAAAAATAAAATAAAATAAAATAAAATAATCCTTTTTCGGCCGGGCGTGGTGGCGCACGCTTGTAATCCCCGTGCTTGGGAGGCAGAGACAGGAGGATCGCGCAGGTTCGAATTCAGCTGCGGGCGCTGGCTTAGGAGACCCTGTTTCCAAATAAAAATGTAAAAATAGGTCTGGGAGTGTAGCCCGGAGGTAGAAGGGCTTCCAGGAACCCCAGTACCACCAAAAATAAGTAAGTAAATAAATAAATAAAATAATCCTTTTTCAAACACAAGCTTTCCAGTTTTATGAAGTCTACCCATTTCCATTCTTTCCCATATTATTCTCTGAAATATAGGCTGAGGGGGAGAAGGTTGGGGATATAGCTCAGTGGTAGAACATTTGCCCAGCATGTGTGAGGCCCTGGATTTGATCCCCAGTACCACGAAAAAATATACATTTTCAGTAAATAGATAATAGGGAGTGTGGAAATACACCAATAGATAGATGATAGATAAAAGATAGATAGATAGATAGGAGTATAGACAGTATGGTTCTTTTCTCCATTCTCAGAATGTATTATTTTTAGAAATAATGAATATGAGTTTCCCTGCCCTAACTACAAGTACTTCAATAAGCAAACTCTTTTTTCCCTTTCATTTTACAGTCTTTTTGGTTAGGTATGTCATGGATCAGAGGCATTTTATTAGGGAACAAGTTTGACATGCAGTCTTCAGCTGTCAATTTGTTCAAAAGAAGATTCAAGCACTCCTTGCCACCATTCCAGTATGAGTGGTATACTAGCTGCCTCCCCTTTTTGAAGAACAAGCATGGATGAAGTATAACTTCTAAACATCATCCTAAACCCACACATGAGAAATGTGCAATGAATTGTTCATAGCCCACTACAGCTTTATCTCACCTATCCCATGACATGCTGCAAAATACAGTTAGTCAATCCCAATGCAGCATATGCACATGGTTTATATAAGTCCAGACATACATGAATTCCTAGGTATGAGTGATGTTTCACATTCTCTAACTTGTTAAAAAAATGTAAACTAGGCATGGTGACACAGGCGTGTAATGCTAGTATCTGGGAGGCTGAGACAGGATTGCGGGTTGATGGCTGGCCTTAGCAATCTCAGGAGGCCCTTCCCAACTTAGGGAGACCCTGTTCCAAAATAAAAATAAAGAAAAATAGGGCTGGGAGTGTAGGTTGGAGGTAGAAAGCCCTTGAGTTTAATCCCCACTACCACAAAAAAGTAAAAATAATTAGGCATTCGTCTTGTCAAAACTGCTGAAATATCAGGTAAATTACTTTTTTATCACTAATTTCAAATAATATTATAGATTTAAAAAATATTTATAGTATAGTTTCACTATTTCAACCACATCAATGGGAATTCTCATGGAAAACAAATCTAATCTAGTGTTGATAGGAAGAGTAATGAGTATTTTGCATATATTCCTTTATACATTTTTGATACAATATAAGAATTTTGTGTGATACAACTAATTATTGTATTGATTCAAACAGAATAAAGGTTATCTTGTATTTTCAAAATGAATTTTTTTTTCAGTAGAAGCTTTAATTACGACAATTTATCTGGAAAGTGGCTATATTTCTGTCCTGATCAATAGTGTGGTAACAATCTTGGACTTGAGCTGGGTGTGGTGGCACACACTTGTAATCTCACCATTTGGGAGGCTGAGACAGCTATTTAGTGAGGCCCTCCACAACTCAGTGAGACCTTGTTTAAAAATAAAGAATAAAAAGTAGGGCTGGAGGTATAGCTTAGAAGTAGAATGCCTCTGGGGTTCCATCCCCAGTACTAAAAAAAAAAAAAAAAAAAAAAAATCTTCCACTTAACCAGAACCGACTATAGTGAAGGCTGAATGGGTGGGGTGGTCCATGGAATTTGCCCCTTCTAATAGAACCTTCTAAGTTTTCCCTACTCTTAGTCACTTATTATATTAGTGGACACTGAAATTCTCTATACTTTGCTTGCATTAAGCCATTACCTTCAGACTCTTAAAAATTATAGAATCATAGTCTCAAAAGATGTTGCCAAGAACTGGGATGGGTCTCAGATTTTTCTCATGCTAAAAAGATAGCCAGTCACCATTAGATATAGACAAAGGAAAGTTTATTACTTGCAGAAATAGCAGGAGAAAAAAAAATCAGCATTTGCTCTGGTTCCCTGAGCCCCAATTCCCACTAAGCAATGCAATGCCAGATGATATCTCTATGTGTAATGGAGGCAGTAGAGGAGGGGAAACTCAAACTTAGGGAACCTCTATATTTTATATATTGGATAGTAAATAAACCTCCAACTTTCTCTGGAAAAAGGAAATTTCCCAAGCCTATTTTCTATAGCAAGTTGAAGAGATAGCTCAGAACAATGGCAATTTGTTTTAGACATGTTTTGTAGTTTCTGTAACTTGACACTCATACATCTTCAAGGTGAGTCACAACTACTATAAGTAAATACAAGATTTGTGAGATAGCCTTCTAAACTGTCACACTCTTTGCCCAGCCTGAGTTTATGGGAGTGTCACTTTTGGATGTAGCTAACCAACCCTAGAGAATCCTTTCTTGCCCTGCCTCATTCCTGAAGAGCCCACAATATATATGTTCGTCTACTCTTCTGCTTTCTCCTCCTCTCTGTCTTACGACCGATCGCAGTGTTCCCCATGCCATCTATTTTCCCTTAGAGAACTATGAGCATAATAACCATCTATGATCTTAAGGTGGTTCTCCCTTTTCTCTGTGTATGACTTCATCATACCTTAAGATTAAATTATGATTAAACCAGGGCAATGACTCTGGACACGAGAGAGATCCATAGAGAATTATTTTCTTTTTTTAAACTTTTCCTTCTCCTCCTCCTCCTCCTCCTCCTCCTCCTCCTCCTCCTCCTCCTCCTCCTCCTCCTCCTTCTTTTGTGGTACTTGGAATAGAACCAGGGGCCTTCTAACTCTGGGTACATCCCCAGCCCTATTTTTTATTATTTATATGGAAACAGGTTCTCACTTAGTTGCAAAGGGCCTCACTAAGTAGCTGAGGCTGTCCACAAACCTGAATCCTCCTGTCTCAGCCTCCCGAATGCTGGGATTACAAGTGTGCGTCACCAGGCCCTGCTGAGAATTATTTTCTGACAAATACTATTTGAAATGCCACTGGTTCAAATCCCCACAGATGCCCAAATCCTTCCCAAGAAAAGAACTCCCTATTTTCACAAAGCGATCAGATGATCTCTTAAACAGTTTTCTTGAATTGTTTTTATGTCAATTATCATTTTATCTACTATACCTTCTTTTACACCTTGGATCCAAGGAGGAGAAATTTGAAAGCAACTATAATGTGCATGGCTCCCTTCTCCTTTCCTCAAACCCTGAGACCTTTCTTTGTATAATCTCATCATCTACAGTCTCTTCATCCATCTGGCTTCTAAATATACTCTGATTTTTTTCTACTTTTAAAATATGCTGCCTACAGAAAATGTTTGAGGTGCAGCCAGAATAAACCCAAAGTAAAGTAAGGAAGACTAGAGTAAAACAGAATGTCTAACTTCTTTGCGTACATGCATCATGGACATGCTAGTTTACATATAATTCATTTTGTACTGCTGATATCTAAGAATCAATTATCAACTAGAATATTTAAGTGATAATATATTCATCCCATATTTTGCTTTTGCTTTAAAGTATAGGACTTTATATATCTTTGTAAAATTTAATCTTATATTCATTTGTTACTTTAAGTGTCTGAAAAGTCTCCCAGGACCTGAAAATAAATTAATTATTTTTACCATTTTCAAAGATTTTGAAATTGTAATGAGCTAATTTTACATAACCTAATTCCCTGGTTAAAATGGTGAGCAGGATGGAGCTGAGGATCCAGTCCTCCATCCTTCACTGCAATCTCCCATCAAGTTTACCTTGAGGAATGATCATTGAGTACAGTTCAACAAAGGAATCCATTTAAATAAACTTTATTTTCCATGTGTGGTACTGGGGGCGGGTCCCAGGGGCATTCTACCTCCAAACTACATCTCTATCCATATTTTTCATTCTTTATTTTGAAACAGGGTTTCACTAAATTGTGGAGGACCTCACCAAGTAACTGAGGCTGGCCATGAACCTGTGATTCTCCTGTTTCAACCTCCCAAGTACTGGAATTAAAAGTGTGCACCACCACACCCAGCCTAAATAAACTTTCTTATAGGCCTTGCTTGTTTAAAAAAAAATTCTGTGTGGTCAAATAGTCACATTCTGCAAATGGTCAAAAACTTTGACTATTGCATTTCCATATTCTGTCCTGTCAACTTTTAAAACTAATGAAGTTTGTATGCTGTGACTATTTTTTAAACAAATGCACGATGGCACCTTATGATCTCTGCCATGCTTTCTCTACTCTCTAGAAACTCATTGTGTCAGATGTCAGCCAACCATGTTGGTGGGCTCCATATCCATGGAGTTAAGCAGCCATGAATGAAAAATATTTTGCATTAAAATAGCATCTGTCCTGAATATGGGCAAATTTTTTCTTTATCATCACTCCCTGAACAATATAATACAACAACTATTTACACAGCATTTTCACTGTAGTAGGTATTATAAATATTCTGGAAATGATTTAAAGATATGTGGATATAACTAGGTCACATGGAAATAGCATGCCATGTAATATAAGGGAGTGGAATATATAAAGATTTTGGTATCTGAGCATGGGTCCTAGAACCAACTCTCCATGAACACTTAAGGATGAGTGTATACATAAATAAATATAGAATTGCATATATACATGTGTGGGTCTTTTTAATAGTTCATTACATATTAACATTCAGTAAATACATATTGCTTCTTGCTTTATTCTGTAATTTAAAAAAACATTTTTCACTAGAAAAATAAATTTCAGAAGGCATTCAAAGAGTGAAGAGAACTGGGTAAATTGGTATCAGTAAAAGGAAGGGTACTGACAAGCAGAATATGCCAAAATAGAAAAACGAAATTGAAAAAATATATTGAATATTCCTCTTTTACTTCAAACCTTTTTTTTTTTTTTGGAAGAATTGTTCTGAAGATCAAACCCAGGGTCTTGTGCATTGTAGGCAAGCTCCTACCAATGAGCTGCACTACCTATCCTAAACTACTTTAAAAAAAATTGTTTAAAATTATTTTATTTTTATGTATTTATTTATTTTACTTTTTTCCTCCTGTAATGCTGGAAATAGAATTCAGAGGCAATCTACCTTTAAGCAACATCTTTAGCCCTATTTTATGTTTTTATTTTTTTATTTTTTTTATTTTTTTTAATTAATTTATTTTTTAAATTGGTGCATTGTAGTCATATATCAATCACATTGGAGTACAAGACTTGAGAGGATATACAAGCACACATCATCCAATTAGCCCTCCTCCAGCCCCCGTCCCATTCCATCCCCCTCCCTCCATCCCACACTTCTTTGGTGATTTACTTTGATACATTTGTTTATGTACCTCCTGCATTTTAAAGAGGCTCCGTCCTCCAGTATTACATACCCTCTGATTGGTCACATTAGTTGCTTCACTATAGGGCCCTTTCTATAGCTCAACCTCTTCCTGTTGCCCTTTTCCTCCTAGTTATTGCTGATTAAGAGAAGCGTCTGATTTATATTTTCTGCGATATTTCTCTGTGCATGCTGCGTTGCAAGTACCAATCCCACTCTTGATGGTCCCAGTAGTGGCCTGGCTACTCAGTGGACTGATCCAGACCTCGCTGGCTCAAGCAGCGGCCTTGCCTCATGGGAGGACCCAGTTCTGGTCTTGCTGGCCCCTGAACCGGTCAAACCCCTAAGCTGGCTTTGGTCCTGACCTTGGAGGCCACAGGAGTGAACTTGCCTCACGCCAGGCTCCGATGCTGGTCATTGGCCCCTGCACCGGTCTAACCCCTTGGCAGGATTCCAATCCCGGCCTCGGAGGCCCCAACACTGGTAATGCCTCACGGCAGGCTCCGATGCCGGCCTCACTGGCCCCAGCACCGGCCTAACCCCTCGGCATGCTCCGATCCCGGCCTCGGAGGCCCCAGCACTGGTCATGCCTCGAGGCAGGCTCCGATGCCGGCCTCGCTGGCCCCAGCACCGGCCTAACCCCTCGGCATGCTCCGATACCGGCCTCGGAGGCCCCAGCACTGGTCATGCCTCACGGCAGGCTCCGCTGCCGGCCTCGTTGGCCCCAGCACCGGCCTAACCCCTCGGCAGGCTCTTATCCTGGCCTTGGAGGCCCCAGTACCGGCCTTGCCTCACGGCAGGCTCCGATGCCGGCCTCACTGGCCCCAGCACCGGCCTAACCCCTCGGCAGGCTCTTATCCTGGCCTAGAGGCCCCAGTACCGGCCTTGCCTCAAGGCAGGCTCCGATGCCGGCCTCACTGGCCCCAGCACTGGCCTAACCCCTCGGCAGGCTCTTATCCTGGCCTCGGAGGCCCCAGTACCGGCCTTGCCTCACGGCAGGCTCCGATGCCGGCCTCGCTGGCCCCAGCACCGGCCTAACCCCTCGGCAGGCTCTTATCCTGGCCTCGAGGCCCCAGTACCAGCCTTGCCTCAAGGCAGGCTCCGATGCCGGCCTCGCTGGCCCCAGCACCGGCCTAACCCCTCAGCAGGCTCTTATCCTGGCCTCGGAGGCCCCAGTACCGGCCTTGCCTCACGGCAGGCTCCGATGCCGGCCTCGCTGGCCCCAGCACCGGCCTAACCCCTCGGCGTGCTCCGATCCCGGCCTCGGAGGCCCCAGCACTGGTCATGCCTCACGGCAGGCTCCGATGCCGGCCTCGTTGGCCCCAGCACCGGCCTAACCCCTCGGCAAGCTCTTATCCTGGCCTTGGAGGCCCCAGTACCGGCCTTGCCTCACGGCAGGCTCCGATGCCGGCCTCGCTGGCCCCAGCACCAGCCTAACCCCTCGGCAGGCTCTTGTCCTGGCCTCGGAGGCCCCAGTACCGGCCTTGCCTCAAGGCAGGCTCCGATGCCGGCCTCGCTGGCCCCAGCACTGGCCTAACCCCTCGGCAGGCTCCGATCCCGGCCTCGGAGGCCCCAGCACTGGTCATGCCTCAAGGCAGGCTCCGATGCCGGCCTCGCTGGCCCCAGCACCGGCCTAACCCCTCAGCAGGCTCTTATCCTGGCCTCGGAGGCCCCAGTACCGGCCTTGCCTCAAGGCAGGCTCCGATGCCGGCCTTGCTGGCCCCAGCACCGGCCTAACCCCTCAGCAGGCTCTTATCCTGGCCTCGGAGGCCCAAGTACCGGCCTTGCCTCATGGCAGGCTCTGATGCCAGCCTCTCTGGCCCCAACACCGGCCTAACCCCTCAGCAGGCTCCGGTCCCGTTCTCGGGGGCCCCAACACTGGCCTTGCCTCACAGCAGGCGCCGATGCCGGCCTCGCTGGCCCCAGCACCGGCCTAACCCCTCAGCAAGTTCCGGACCCGACCTCGGAGGCCCTAGCACAAGCCTTGCATCATGGCAGGCTCCAATGCCGGCCTCGCTGGCCCCAGCATCGGTCTAACCCCTCTGCAGGTTCCAATCCCGGCCACGGAGGCCTCAGTAGTGGCCTTGCCTCACAGCAAGCTCCGATGTCGGCCACTGGCCCCGGCACCCGCCTAACCCCTCAGCAGGTTCCGATCACTGTCTCTGTGGTTAGTATTTCAAAGGATCCAGTTGTAATGTATCAGATCTCTGCCTCCCCCGAATATTGGCCACTGGCATTGCCACTGCCTCCACTGTTTCAAATCCTTCCCAGGCTCTTTTTCCACTCTGAATGTTGTCCAGTGTTCCTAAGCATGCGTGATGGTAGCATTCGACATTTGGTGTAATTTCTCCAAAAAAATAAACTTGGTAAGATCCGGTTTCTGCTTCTCCTGAATACAAGTCTCCACCACCATCGCGAAGAACTCTTTCAACACCGCATTTCTCCTTGGTCTCCGCTAAACTCTCTCCTTACAGGTGATGTCTGAGATTCTTAACAATATAGAGAAATAGCAGTCCTCTTTCACGGCGAATTTTTCCATAAGTTCCAGTGCATTTAGATAAGTTTTGTCTGCATCTCCAGTGTCCTGGCAAATAATTCAGTAATAACAAATAATTCAGTAATACAAATAAAACAAATAATTCAGTAATAAAGAGCATATTTGCCAGGCGTGGTGGCGCACTCTTGTAAACCCCGCGCTTGGAGGTGGAAACAGGAGGATCGCGCAGGATCGAAGCCAGCCGCACTGGCTTAAGAGACCCTCTTTCCAAATAAAAATATAAAAATAGGTCTGGGAGTGTAGCCTGGAGGTAGAAGGGTTTCCAGGAACCCCAGTACCACCAAAAAAAAAAAATATATATATATATATATATATATATATATATAGCCTGAACTATAGAGATCATTGAGACCAATTGTTAATACTCTTTTTTTGGGAATGACATTTAATAAATTATGAGCCTTCTTTTCTGAAATATGCATGTACAGAAAATTTTGCCAAAAATAAAAATTGAGAATTTGCAGAGACTAAAGCATAACTATGGAGGTATATAGACATGAGTTAAAAATTCCTGATGCTACTCAATCCCATTGCTTTATCAGCGATAAAACAATAATTAGAGAAGTGAGTATCTGACTTGAAGTCAGATAAACTAATGACAAGCCATTAATGTCCTGTATGTCATCCATCCTGTTTCCCTTGCCCATCCAGGGACAGGGATTCCCATGGGATTACAGGGATTACAAGCGTGCGTCACCATGTCCAGCCAAAATGATTGTGATTTTAAGCCTCTGAGTTTTGGGGTAGCTTGTAAGGTAATACACAAATAAAATAATTCTTTTGCAGTACTGAGCATGGAACCCACGGGCATCCTACCTCCAAGCTACACCCCCAGCCCTATTTTTTATTCTTTATTTTGAATCAGGGGCTCACTGAGTTGCAAAGAGCTTCAGTAAGTAGTAGCTGAGGCTGTCCTTGAACTGTGATCCTCCTGTATGAGGCTGTCCTCAAACTGTGAGCCTCCCAAATGCTGGAATTACAAGCATGAGCCACCATGCTCAGCTAAAATAAATTGTTTATTGGTAAAATAACTTTGTACTTTTGTGGTAAACAAAAAGTCAATGTCTGTGTGAACACATATATGTGTATACGTGTGTGTGTGTGTGTGTGTGTGTGTGTGTGCCATTGAGCATTGAATACAGGTGTGCTCTACCACTGAAATACATTAACAGATCTTTAAGAAATTGAAAAAAATTTTAAAATTTGAGACAAAATCTCATTAAGTTGCCCAGGCTGGCCCAAGTTTAATAATCAAGCACTTGATAAAAATCTAAAAAACTGAATAAATGGAATGAGAACTTGTAGCTTATTTCTTTGTCTCTAGAACTATAACCCTTACTTGAAGAGTATGTTAGCCAGACTATTCCTTCAAGGTCATATTGATAGCAATAGGTTCCATGTTAATCAGCTTTCTATCACTGTGACAAAATACCTGAGAAAAAATGACTTAGAGGAGGGAAGATTTATTTTGGCTGAGTTTTAGGGATTTCAGACAATGGTCATGTGGCTCTGTTTCTGTTGGTTATGGGGAGGTAGAGCATCATGTTGGGGTGGGTGTAGCAGAGAAAGAGGAAGGGGCAAGAAACATGATATATCCATCCAGGACACACCCACAGTGGCCTTCCTTCAGCTAGGCTTAACTTCCTGTAGCTTCCACCACCTTCCAATTATGAACCCATCAATGGATTAATGAATTAATGAAATCAGAAGCCTCACCATCCTTTTACTTTACAAAAGCCCCACCAATGAACAGTGCTGTTCTGAGTACCAGAGCTTCAACTCATGAGCTTTTTGGGGACATTTTATATACAAACTATAATAGATTCCCATACAATTTCCATTCTTCTCTTCCAAAATTCTCTTAGATTATAACATTTAAACAGCATAGTCAGCAACATTTATCCAAAGCCACAAATCATAGAGTAATGCAAGTGAGAAGAAGATAAAATACTTTAGATATAAAGATTTTCCTCATGATACTTAAGAACCAGCATAGTATCTAATCCTACTCAGAAACACATAAATGGTAGATGTGTATTTTTTACTTATGTATACCAAAGTCACAGCTTTTGAAGCAACGTGCATGAGTTCTGTGAGGGGACATCCCTGTGATTAGAGTGACCACATCACCAAATTTTCTAACCAAAATGAGGTCCTGATTGGACCTCCTGATGCACCCACATTTATTGGTATCTACCTACCTCTCCACCTCCTCACCCTCTTTGCAGTCTTATTCACCCACACTCTATGAGTCACAGGAAGTTTCTTGATTAAAACAATATAAATATTTCCATGTAGAAAACACACAGAGAATTCCTCCACGTAAAAAAAGTAATGAGGTATAATTAATGTCATTTCAGAATATTGTTTGAATTTTGTTGGTCCTAAGCCCAATTGCCCGATTTTAGTTCTAAGCACTGGAGATTAGGCCTGAGTTTTGTTCTGAGTTGTCAAATGCATCGTTCTCCCTCGTGTCCTTTTGATGGACCATCACACTGTTCCAGGATGGTGAACATTCTGGACAAGAATGGCATTCTGGAGAGAACATTACCATTGCTTGCTCTGCATTTTTACTTCATCCTACAGAAAACACATGACCTGAGGAACATGGTAACTAGGTCTAAGCTATACCTTGAGGGTATAGCCTGAAGATTTTTGAAAGTCCTTTTGGAAAGTGGCCATTTTCAAAGATGTTTGTGTGAAGTCTGTCTGGTGCTTTTATACAATATTATGATTTGGATTTAGAATGTTCCCCTACACCTCATAGAGATAAGGCAGCCATGTTAGAGATAGGGCTTGTTTTTTTAGTAGAGGTCCCTGGGAGTGTGGCCTTGGCAATTATATATAGTCATTCCTCTTCTCTCTTGTGCGTACTTGTGTTCTCTCTCCCTCTCCCTCCCTCCCTCCCTCCCTCTCTCTCTCTCTCTCTCTCTCTCTCTCTCTCTCTCTCTCTCTCTCTCCCCCCCCCACAACCTTTCCTTGAGATTCACTGATTTCATTGATTTCATCTGGCCTAACATGGACGTGACCACTGAAATATCCAGAACACTGAGCAAATAAATCTTCCTTCTGATGGTCAAGCGTTTTGCATTACAGCAGTGAGAATGTTGACTGAAACATGCAGTATCCATAGTTTCCTAAGATCAGAACATTTAAATATCACTAGGATCTCAGAGACCTTAGTTAAAGGAGATGTGGAAACTGCATCAACTGGAAACGGCTTATAAGACAATAAGGAATGAGTTCACAAGTAGGTACATTGGAGCATTTCAACCCTAGATCTAGGGTCTGTAGCTTGTTTTGGAAAGAAAGACTTCGAATATATCTCCCCATCTTTATCTTTTTTCCTTTCCCCCACATTTTCCGCAATTTATAATGAAAAAAATTAAAATATAAACATCTCAGGAAGTCCATATGAACATCTATACTGTTATGAGTTAAAAATCACTCTGAATTTTCTTTTCAACACAAAAATATAATGCTGTATTCTAGAATAAACTTTAGAGAATGCCCATCAAATCAGAATTTTTCCCAGAGTACCATATTTTTATTTTTCTCTCAAAACAACCTATATATTGAATTGTCATCTTTTAAATTTTTTTATGTCAAGCTCATTGTTTACCACTGTGATCTTCACACAAACGTTGGAACTATCCCCCTTCTAGACTACTTCTAGCTTGCTTGTGAAAGAAATGTTTCTTCAGAACATCTTGTGATCAATATGACATTATTAAAACTTAGGAAAACTCCAAATCTTTGAAATAAGAGCCTAGTCCATTAATTAGAAGTCTATGATCAACTAATTATGAAACGGGGGTTTCTTGCGAGAAAACCCCGGCGAGTTCTTGTCTACGGAGAGCGAAGAATGACACCCGCAGACCTCAGGAAGGGGAGTGAAAGGTTTATTGGAAGCAGCAGGGAATGGGGCAAGGGTGGCTGAACACCCGCAAAGGGGCCGGAACTCTGGGTCCAGCAGCTGCCTTCAGAACAATACTTGAGAGTAGCCCAAGCCGAACTGCCTTCAGGTGCAGGCTGCTTTCTTCCAGAGCCCACGCAATCTGCCAGAAGGGAATAGAGAAAAGTGGCCGAACACCCCATAGGGGCTGTCGGAACTCCGGGGTCCGGTAGCTGCCTTCAGGGTCACTACCCGAGTGTCGCCCGAGCCAAGTGCCCATCAGTTGCAAACTACTTTCTCCCAGAGTCCACGCGATCTGCCAGAAAAGAGGTACAGGTCACCCCTAGGGGCCTGGTCAGCCATGATGTCCAGCAGAGGCCTTCAGGTCACTACTTGAGAGTCGCCCGAGCCACGTGCCCTCAGATGCACTCTGCCTTCTCTCAGGGCCAACATGACCTGCAAGAGAGAGAACAGCTCCCCAAAAGGGGAGGGGGTTCCGAGCGGGAAAGTCCCCCTTTTGCCATCCGACTGGCCAATGCCTGACCGCTTGCAAGTCCGTTTGTGGTTAGGGTGACTTTTGAGATTCCAAGGAGAATTTGCATAGGGCATTTGCAAGTCCTTTGAAGGGTCTCCTTTCAAGAATGCCAGACTTGCTCCTGGGTTTGTTGATTAGGAAACTCAGGATGGCTTTGTGAAGCTCTGGCCTTCTTATCTCTGAGCCTTTGGAATTTCAGGCATTTGTCGTCGCCCCTCAGGAGACTCAGGAAATTAACTTTTTCTACCTAGGCCTTTTCCCTATCTGCCTATTTCCTTTCTACCTCCTCAATTATATTAAGTCAATGCCAGTTAGGAAGTTAACTTATTTTTGTCATATGAGTCAGAAATGAAAAAAAAAAATTAGCTGGGCATGGTGGCGCACACTTGTAATCCCAGCATTTGAGAGGCTGAGACCTGGAGGATCGCGGTTTGCAGACAGCCTCAGCTACTTAGTGAGGCCCTCTGCAACTCAGTGAGACCTAGTTTCAAAACAAATTATAAAAAATAGGACAGGGGTTGTAGCTCGGAGGTCGAATGCCCCTGGGTTCCATCCCTAGACCTGAAAAAAAAATTAGTTTTTAACCTGTAAAGCAGCATCTAAGCCCCAAGTCCAACATATTATGTATCTCCTGGTAAATAATGCAAATAAATCTTATTTTATTTTTAAATTATTTTTAAAAAGTTATTTTTCTTTTAATCATACCCTTTACCCCTTAGTAAAAGGTATATGATTAATCCTATTCCTGAAAAATTTTTTTGTACTAGGAGTTGCACCCAGAGGCATTCTTCTGAGCCCTTCTATATTTATTTTTTTTTATTAATTTTGAAACAGAGTCTCACTAAGTTGCTAAGGGTCTCCCTAAATTGCTGAAGCTGACTTTGAATAATCCAACTGTCTCAGACTCCCATGTACTGGGATTATGGAAATGTGCCACTGTGCCTGGCTATGACTTGCTCTTGAGAGCTCTAAATAACAAAAAGGCCCTATCCACAATTATTTATTCATTCCTTTTTAAATTAATAGTTTTATTCAGCAAAACATTTTGGAGAATCTGCTAATTGTTAAGTGTGTAACTAGGACAGGGGCTAACAAGAGGTGGTTTAGTTAGGTTAGACTTGGGTGCCTGCATTCTTTGACAGAGATGGGGAAAGCAAGAGGATGCACAAGCTTGAGGGAAAGGTGAGCAAGTGGTTTCTATAATACTGAGTTTGAGGTGCCCACAGAGGGGTGAGTAGGCTTCTGGCTATGAGTGCCTGGGGAAGTCCTGATCTGTAAATATGAATGTTAAAGTCATTGTCATAGAACTATTCAATAATGAGGATAAGAAAACCATACATGAATCCCTGCTGGGCATGGTGGTGCATGGTTGTAATCCCAGCATTCAGGAGGCTGAGACAGAAGGATTGCAGTTCACGGCCAGCCTCAGCTATTTAGTGAGTCCCTCTGCAACTCAATGAGACCCTGTTTCAAAATAAAGACTTAAAAAATAGGGTTGGGGTGTAGCTCAGAGGTAGAATGCCCCTAGGTTCCATCACCAGTACCACAAAAAAAAAAAAAAGAAAGAAAGGAAGAAAAAGAATCCCTTGTACAGTGAAAAGCAGGCTTAGATGTTGCTATGGTCTAGAAGTGATTTGAGCATGTTATCCAAAGGTTCATGTGCTAGAAGCTTGGTTTTCAGTGTCCACACTGAAGTGGTGAAACCTTTAAGAGGTGGGGGTCTAGAGGGAGGTAATTAGGTTGTTTGGGGCACTGCTCTGGGAAGGGATTGATGATGATCTTACAGAGTAAATCAGTTCATTCAAGAGCAGGATGATATAAAGTGGGACCACCCCATGCTTGGCCTCTTCTGCACACCACTGTCTCCACTAGGTTGTGATGCAGTCGGAGGGGACTTTACCAGATGCCAAACAGATGGAGTCACCAACTTTAGACCTTCAGCCTCGAAAGCTGTGAACTAAATAAACCTCTTTCTCCATAAGTATCCAACATCAGGTATTCTGTAATAGCAACATGAGCTAATAAAGATGCCAAGTGAAAACCAACCTTGGCATTGTTATTATTCTGACTGTCCTGGTTACCTATCTATCTTCACTTTTAGCTTAAGAATTCTCACCTTTTTCAGATTTGTAAAAGCAGATATATGAACATAGAGGCTTTTTTTTTTTAAGCATCCAAGCAGACTAACTTGACACTTGGCTGGGTATCCAAATGAAACAATGCTGTGGTCAGGACTTGGCCTCTTTGCATCTTTTGTATCTGCAGTCCTCCACGTTAACTACATTCACAAACAGGTTCTTCCCATGAAGATGTCCCCAGGAATTCCAAGCCCATATCCCACCAATATCCAACCCTAAAGAAAGAGAGCTTCTCATTCTTCCAAATTCTAATTGAAGTCTGAAGATTGACCTTTGATAGATTCACTTGTACGATCTAAATGCTGTGGAAAGGTGAACAAAATCCTCTGATTGGTGAGCTGAGTCCCTTTGCCTCTGTGTTAGCTAGCTTTTTGTTGGTGTGACCAAAATACCTGAGAAGAGCAGGTAGAGGAGAAAAGGATTATTTGGATCATAAGCTCAGAGGTGTAGTCCCTGGTTAGCAGTCTCCAAGGCAGAACCATCACAGCATCAGGCTGTGGCAGAGAAAAACTGCTCACCCTATGGCAGATGGGAAGTAGAGGAAGAAAAGATGTTGCAGTTCTCAACATCATGTTCTCAAAAGGAGGCAGCAGGGTGGAAAAGATGGAATGTCTGGGGTTGTTCTGTTTCCAGGTAATAATTTCCACCTAGAAATAAATCTAATAGGATGGTATCTGAGTCCTTGATAACCAGCCTCCTGAAAGAATAATTTCAAATAAATGCTTGATTAGGGGAATATAAGAGGCTTATTTAGGGAAATGGGTCATAGTAAAAAAGACAGTCTTGATAAAGGGGACTGCATTAAAAAAGATAAAGAGTCAGGGTGTGTTTGAGAGAATGTCTAGAAAGGTCTGGTTTCCCAGAGTGAGAAATGGCATGAGGCAAAGAAGTTTCACTCCAGGGAGAGGGTCTGGAGCAGTCCGTTCCCTGATGTGAAAAAAAACAGTGTGGAATCTTCCACCTGAGGTGTTTCATTCAGAATGGAGACCTTTGTCCCTGGTGCATATGTGTTTCGGGAGGTCACTGCCTCCCTTGGCGCCACAGCCTAGTGCTTCTACAGTTCTTGCCCAATTAGAGACTGTCTTGTGGGAGTCTATGTGAGGCACTGCAAGGAGATTTAGCTTTCTGATATCCCTGAGGGTTTCAAACTATAGCTGTTATCATTTAAAAGAACTTGTTTTGAGCCAAGCATGGTGGCACAAGTTTGTAATCTCAGCATTTGGGAGGCTGAGACAGGAAGACTTGGGTTTGTGCACAGCCTCAGCCACTTAGTGAGGCCGTTTGCAACTCAGTGAGACCCTGTTTCAAAAAATAAAGAATAAAAAGTAGGGGTGAGGGCATAGGGTGGAGGTAGAATGCCCCTGGGTTCCATCCCCAGTACCAGGAAAAAAAAATGGTGCTTTTGTTCATCCCAATCTACCAAACTAATTGGTGCTTCTACAACTGCCTAATTTACAACAGTTAGGGCTTTTGGCATGGGAGAGCCCATTGCAGCTTGCACCATGCTAAGTAGGAGACACCTGTGAAAATGGTTGGGAAACATTCTGCTTTCACTAGTTGGTACTGAGTTTGAAATGGGGAAAAAATTAGGGAAGCTGGCAGCCATTGACAAGTGCTGACCAACGTGACCTAAGAGGTTCCAGCTTAGCCCCACAAGCGGTCGCTGCAGAAGTTAGGGGCAGAGGTCTGCTTTCCTAGGTGGTTTGGTCCTTGTTCAATTATTTGCTCTATTCTTGGTGGAGAACATGAAAAGCTAAGCCTCCTCTCATGGAGCTTACAGCCTAGCAGAGAAAGGTGATTGAACAAATACTGGTTTAATAACATCTTGGAAAAATGTTAGAAAAGGAAAATTACTGGGTGGGAAAGGAGATTTGTAACAGAGTACCTGCATATCTGGGGATTCTGCCAGTAGTCCTGAGCAGCTAGTTGACTTCAAGCTGTCCCAATATTCAGTTGAATTTATTCAGTAGCAAAGAGTAAAAATATTATTACAGAACATATTTGTGAGGTTTTGCAAATGTACCTATCAATAGTATACTGTGTTCTCACAAAAAAGATATTAGTCCCCTTCTTCACCTCTAATCAGAATCAAAGATCTCAATGAACTTGGTGCTGCTATTTTTTTGTTTCTCACACCATAGCAACAAAATCAGAAGGGCTGTCATTGTGAGGGGCTATTGTGTCTTAAAACAAAACAAAAGCGGAACTAGAAAGAGCAGTGTTTAACATGAAAATAGTATCCTGACCCTCCTTGGACTGAATGTTGTTAATCAAGTTTAAATTTAGCTCCCACGAAGTCTCCAAAGAAAAGGAGACAGCCAGGCCCAGGGAGGAAAACTTGGGAGGGCCTCTGAGGCAAGGAAAACAAGTCTCCAGTTGACAAAGGGCAGCCTGTAAAAACAAAGGATCCTGATGAGAAGGCTGGGCCACCAGAAAGCTCATTAGCAATCAGATGCAGCCACCAGGGCTGTCTCCCTTGAGATTAAGGGCCAGCGCTACCACAAGCCTGTGACTCAGTGGCCGGCTGGCCCAGCTGCACTCCTGAGACATCCCGCCCGCTCAGGCGGCACTGAGGGACCTGGACTGAGAAGGGAGGGGGCAGGAAGCCAGGGAACACCACATTGGAAGTGAAGAAAAGCAAAGCTATTGTCCTTATCTACCCACTGATAACCAATAATGAGGGGCTGGGGCCCAGTGGCAGCTGGTGGGTGGGATTCCTAAGGCAACATGATTTAACCCAATGGCTGTGCTTTTGTTTCTAGCCTTATGAGTCCTAAAGTTGTTCCCACAGTTTAGGGGTCTTTAATCGCAAGCTATTTTGTGGCATTTTACATGAGTGAAGATAAATTTTATGAGACATTTTTTTTTAATCTTGAATTTGGGAAATGCTTCAAAGAATTTGCACTTTCTTTTCTTAACAGCAACCAGATCCACAGAATTCAGTAGGCATATATATCTTTGCAAATAGTGCCACAGACCTTCATCTCTCCAGCATTCCTACTGGATGGGAAATAACTGCACTGAACAATTGAAAACCCGACAGTGACAAGGAGAAACCAGCATCTCTCGAGTACTAGCTAATTGAAACATATTCTTTATTATTTCTCTTATATAGAATAGAAAACAGCAAACTTGAGAAATTAAAATAGGCTCGGTCATACCTTTGGTAAATTGAAAAGCAAAGGTTTTCTTTATACCTCCCCATGCTCTTTTGCAATTGGAAACTAATGATCCTTGAAGTTCTTTCCAGTCTGAGAGAAGGGATGTTATCCAACCTCTGGAAAGCCATCTTGACCTTGGACATTTTCTCCAGGAGTCTCTTCTGTTACACCTGGCAGCAAAAGTAGCTTTCTCTACCTGGCTAGTTGACCCTTAGATAATAAGATACTAAGATAAGTAAGATGCTCTGAGGAAAATATGGTGCCAATGAGTAATGGAATGGGGAGCATTTTTCTCATCCAGAAAAAAATCACAATACCCACCAGATATTGAACTCTTACTAACAACCAAGCACTATGAGATGCATCCCTACAATGCAGTTATACTAATCAGTGCAGAAGAAAGGCTACATGCTTAAACTATTCCAATGGCTGTCCATTCTAACTAGAAAGGAATCCAAGCTCTGTATCCAGGCTTTGAGGCCCTAGGTAATCCCTGCCTCTAACCTGATTGTTCCTATCACGCTCCTCCTTTGAACAGACCTGCTTCTTCCTTACTGGCCCACTTCCTATCCCTTGATCCAATAAGCTTACTTTGGGGTCTGCTGACGGTTGACCTTCCCCTATGTCTTTGTATAGCTTACCCCTACTCATTTTGGGGGCCTCTGCTCCATTATCCTCTCCTGAGAGGGATTACAGGTCCATCCAATAAAGTAGGCTGCCCCTCTCAGTATCCCTGGGGCATTTTAAATTTCCCTTTGTTTTACTTTTTTTTTTTTTTTTTTTTTGGTGGTACTGGGGATGGAATCCAGAGGCCTTCTACCTCCAGACTATACTCCCAGACCTATTTTATATTTTTTATTTGGAAACAGGGTCTCTTAAGCCAGTTGAGGCTGGCTTCGAACCTGTGCGATCCTCCTGTCTCAGCCCCCCAAGCACGGGGATTACAAGCATGTGCCACCACGCCCGGCTTGTTTTACTTATTTTTAAAATCCCACTCTCCGATCTCTAAAGTGTGCCTATTTATTTCTGAGATACCTGCTCTAGTTTGTTACCTTAAAGCTTAGTTTACAAATGGAAAGCAAGCAAAGCCCACTTGTGGAAAAGCACAGCTACCAAATTGAATGATCTGAATGATGGAATTCTAGGATGCTCAGTGCTTGGACGACGGGCCTGGAAAATCTTGTATCTGAATTCCTGTCAGTTGACATCAATAACTTTCACTTTTAATAGAATTGAAACATTGATTTTTTTTTTCTTGACTTGAAACAAGGGGACTAAAACAAGTTTCACCTGAAACTTGGCCCAGATTTCTCCTTTGTGGTTTATAAATTACGAACACATGCCCAGATTGGGTTAGTGTTTTGCACAAAAAAATCAGACAAGAAAATATTGTGCTTATTTTTTTAACATTACAGGTCTGTTTTATACCCTATGTGTATAGATATCAGAATACATTCCTTGGGTATTTCAGTGAATAAGAATATTTTAGGTCGGAAAATTAGAAATAATTCTAGCTATCTCACCTGAATACATATGGATATGTTTTAGGGGTGATGATAATGACTTTTTAAATTAATTTTTAAGAAACGCAGTGTTCTAAAATGTGCCCTGCTATTAACTACAGTTTATTAGTTTTCGATTTTTTTTGAAGAGGTGACTTTATGTCTTTGCCATATCCCAGGCCTGCTCCTTTCCTCTGATTTTTCTTCTGGTGATGTAGAATCAGTCCTTTAAATGATGTACCCATTAAACTACTTAGGGTTGCAAGTACAAAAAAAAACCAAACTGTGATGACTGTAAAAAGATAGCTCCATTTCTGTGATCCTCTCAGCTCTGCCCTTTTAATATCAGCTTAGTTCTCAAACCAGCTTTCTTGATGACAAGAAAGTGTCTTTAACCAGGATGGGGGGCGATGTGCTCTCTGGTTCACGTCCAGAGATGATGAACTTGGTTTTTCATTTTAGTTGAGAGTTCTATTAATTACTGTTGAAAGCATACTAAATGATAGAAATAGAAAAGAACATGGTGGGGTAGGTGGGCAAACATTTTTTGAAATATAAATTCCTTGTCTGAGCTTGAGTGCATAAAAGAACTCTGAAGTACCTCTTCTAATTTTCCTTTCTCCTACTTCTCATTATATTCAGCCAGCCTTGTTCCCTCCTGTTATCTTAAAACTAGAAGAGAGTTAATAGTAAAAAAAAAAAAAAAAAAAAGTGAGGAATGTCACCTGAGACTGTCACTTATACACTGCAGCCCAAATTATGTTGACAATGCCAGGTTATTGATTCTTTCTTCAATTATTTGATTTTATGTCAAAGAATGGTAACTATTCTGCCATTATAATTTTCTAAAGTCAAGACCAGTAAGAAGTCTTATTAGTGTTGCTGCTGCTATTTTTATATCAGCAAATGTCAGCGATCCATTCCATACTGTATAGTTCAACTTTGGTGAAATTAAAGATAATTTGAAGCAATCACAGAGTAGACTCAGACTTTGAAATTAATCATTTAACATTAATTACATTTATTTAACCTAAGAAAAAGAGGAGGGAGAAAAAGAGACTGAAAGATTCCCTAAGAACTGACATAAAAAATTACAAATATTTCAATTTCTTCCACAGATGAACACTTCCAGGCAAAGGATTTTACAGTTGTAGACTTGGCTTCTAGAAAGTAACCTGCCTTGAATCTGATGTGGGTCTTGAGTAAATCATTTAACCCTCTTGTATTTCACCTAAAATGAGAAGGTGAGGACACTCAGCTATTGCTAAAAACTCTTTAATGATTTGAAGATTAGTGTTATCTTTTTCAGGTAAGGCCAGAGAGATCCCAGGAACCAACTGGTCACTATTCACAAGTTAACCCAATGAGGAGAATTATAAGAAAACCTAATTCCTTATTTCTCCACTCATTCCACAGACTTTAAAATATGAGAGAAGCCTTGCCCGGCATGGTGGCGTACACTTGTAATCCCCGCGCTAGGGAGGCGGAGACAGGAGGATCATGCAGGTTCAAAGCCAGCCTTGCTGGCTTAAGAGACCCTCTTTCCAAATAAAAATATAAAAATAGGTCTGGGAGTGTAGCCTGGAGGTAGAAGGGTTTCCAGGAACCCCAGTACCACCAAAAAAAAAAAAAAAAAAAAAATATATATATATATATATATATATAGCCTGAACTATAGAGATCATTGAGACCAATTGTTAATACTCTTTTTTTGGGAATGACATTTAATAAATTATGAGCCTTCTTTTCTGAAATATGCATGTACAGAAAATTTTGCCAAAAATAAAAATTGAGAATTTGCAGAGACTAAAGCATAACTATGGAGGTATATAGACATGAGTTAAAAATTCCTGATGCTACTCAATCCCATTGCTTTATCAGCGATAAAACAATAATTAGAGAAGTGAGTATCCGACTTGAAGTCAGATAAACTAATGACAAGCCATTAATGTCCTGTATGTCATCCATCCTGTTTCCCTTGCCCATCCAGGGACAGGGATTCCCATGGTTCTCAGGATGCGGCTCCTTCCCTTCCCCAGATGAAAGATTCTTTAACCTAAATGTTCACATAAGAATTCCAGTTTACTTAAAAGCAAACCTGTCTAGTGATACATGAGCAGACAGTGGCTTCTTAAGATGTTTCTCCTCCTGGTTAAAAAGAAGGGAAGGGCTGAAGATATAGCTCAGTCAGTTGTAGAGCTCTTGCATAGCATGTACAAGGCCCTGAATACAATCCCCACCATCAAAAAATTTTAAAAAGAAAGAAAAAAAGGAAGGAAATAAGGAAGGGGAGAGAGAGAGAGAGGGAGAGAGGGAGAGAGGGAGGAAGGAAGGAAGGAAGGAAGGAAGAAAGAAAGAAAGAAAGAAAGAAAGAAAGAAAGAAAGAAAAGGAAAGAAAGAAAGAAAAAGAGAAAGGAGACTCTTTCTTCCTGGTTTTACACATAATCATATGAGGATGTGATTATGTTTGCAACTGCAGTGGTCACCATGAAGAGATGCAGGGGGGTGAGGGTATAAGATATGCTCAGGATCACAGAGGGCAAACATGGGACGAGCATGGATCTTTGATAATTTCATGGAACGACTGAACCTCCCCTGGACTATTCTCTTCCAATACTTCTTATTGGGTAAAGTAATAAAAGTCTTTATTGTTGAATACAATACTTCCCAGTGCTTCTACCTGCATCGTACTATGAAAAAGTACTTCCCAGTCTTTTTCATAGTATGATGCAGGTAGAAGTGATGGTATTTGTATAGCATGCTGGGATAAATGATGAACCTGAAGACATTCTTACTTCATAGTCCACCTAGCTGCCTAAGAGCCAAGAGAAATGGTGATTTACTCAACAGTGTCTCAGCACAGCCCCTCTCAGCACTGCAGTGTGCCAGGAACTTTCTGATGAGCTATGGCTTAAGCCATGGTTAGTAGTTATGTTAGCGGTTCATAGTTTTTGTTACTTGCTGCTATCTGGTTCCTAAATAGATTTTCAGATTTCTAATTTTTGGAGTGGGAGGAGTAGAGGGGAGGTAGGTAGGTGGGGGAAGGGAAACTTGATAAAGAAAACACAACTCTGAATGTACATGAAATTATCAATGCAAATTTCAATTCTCATATATGGGGAAGGGGAGGGAGTGGAGTAGGATCTAGGGGGAAGCTTGCTAAGTGCTGTGTGCACATATGTCTCTATCACTTGGAACTTCATTATGATGTATGATTATAATGCACCAATGAAAAATATATTTAAAAATATATGATTATGTATTTTACTTTTATTTAACATACAATAATATATAACATATAGTTTATATATATTTATATTTCACACATATTTTTTAAATAAACTAGTTAAAACAAAAAAAGAATAACTGTAATAGATGAAAATGCAAAAATTATGTTAAAACCCATGAATTCATAATGATACCTCCTACACTAAAACAAGTAAAAAAAAAAATCCCTCACTCTTGGTAACTTCTGGATGCATTTAAAATTTTTCCATAAGTATAGTTACAGGCTTCCTTAAAGACTTAAAGTTATAGTTGTCATCATAAAAATCTCAGTAAGAATTTTAAGGAGGAGAAAACGCAAAGTAAAGATTGAATGTAAAAAAATTAAAGTTTTCCCAGGTATCTGAGTGTATGTATACACATATACACACACAGATAAACACAGCCCTTGACTTAAAATCATTCAATTTGTGATTTTTTAAAACTTTACAGTAGTGCAAAAGCATCTGCACTCAGTAGAAGTTATATGTCATTTGAATTCCGATCTTTCCCCAGGCTGGCCATGTGCAGTAATGTAATCTCTAGAGGTGCTAGGTAGCAGCAGCAAGCCAAAGCTCCCAACCACAAGATCCTGTGGGGAAACGGCTGATAACTCTGCAGTGTACTGTGTTCTGAAGCCATGACGTTTGGTAGGCTGGGTGATTAAATGTATTTTTAATTTAAGATATGTTTCAACCTATGATGCATTTATCAGGACATAACTCCATGATAAATTCAGAATCATCCCTATGCGTGCTCGTGCATTAATGTATGTTTCAACATCTATGTATATTTCTCAGATAGATGATAGATAGATGATAGATAGGATAATCTTCCAACATTTGATCTACACTTCTTGTTCTGTGATGTAAATTCAGAAAGTGACAAATCTTGTCAAAAAATAGGTTAATATAATGCAATTTCTGTCCTTACTATACTAGAACAATAATAGACTGCTCCAATTTGTTAAAATCTTTTCACATTAAAAGCCTATTTTTAATTTTTTTTAGTCTGAGGGAGAGTTGTGTTTATCTTTGCAACTGTACAACAATGTAAAGAAGTCTTTTATAAAATGTTGAGTTAACAGACATACTTAAGAAGAGTCTTGACTTCTCTGAGGTTAATCAAGAAAGAACTAAAAACTGGTGGGGAAAGTGTTCTATAATCTGTAAATTTCTTCCCAACTTTGAACCTACGATCCTCTAAGGAAGAATAGAGTGACCATAAGAATATTTGTATTTCTTACAAATAGTCACAAGAATTTCATTGTTAATCATCCAGAAATAAGATGAATATTTATTTATTTATTTGTTTGTTTATTTATTTTGCAGTACTTGGGATTGAACCCAAAGAGTTCAATTTAAATCTACTAAACATCATGGCTTCAGAACACAGTACGCTGTAGAGTTATAAGCAGTTTCCCCACATGACCTTGTGGTTGGGAGCTTTGGCTTGCTGCTGCTACCTAGCACCTCTAGAGATTACATTACTGCACATGGGGAAAGATCAGAATTCAAATGACATATAACTTCTGCTGAGGGCAGATGCTAGCCCTATTTCTTATTCCTTATTTTGAAACAGGGTCTCACGAAGTTGTGGAGGCCTCACTAAGTAGCTGAGGCTGGCCACGGAGCTGTAATCCTCCTGTCTCGGCCTCCTAAGTACTGGGATTACAAAAGTGCACCACCACGACCAGCCATAAGATGAATTTTTAGAAGTCACTTTGTAGTAGTTTAAATAAAATCTTGTCATCTAGGTACTTAACTATGAAGTACAAAATGGTCTCTGGAGACTCTTAGCTCAGAGAGAAAAGAGTCACACATTTAGAAGGGAGTTTTCCTCTTTTCTCCTAAATAAATTGGTATTGACTTTGGAAATAGTCTAATTTTTCAGTGGGAAAATGTTTCATACGTCCAAGTTTATTTTATGCAAAGAAACTAGGCAGAAATGTAATTAACACTTTTTGATTCCAGAACAGTATAGAGGGTGAAGAAAACTGAGTTGACAATGAAGGAAAAGGTCAGCTATATCTCCTCATTTATAGAAACCTAAAAAAATTATGTTGTCATGAAGATGGAGTGGCTTCCAGTGAAGAGGAGCTCCGAAGAGAAGGGCTGAATATTTTTTATAGATGTATCTCCATAAAAAATATGGTGCGAAGTTGTAGAAGAATATAAGTGGGTCAAAGACATTATTGTATATCCTTTCCATGGAAGGCTGTGGCCTATGGGGATTTTCTATTCTATACTGCTGTGTGTCTGTGTCTTGGACTCAGCTTCCACAAGCTCCCTTCTATGGAGAGAGAAGTTAACTTATACAAGACTGCAAATATTTTCTGTCTGTAACTATGCAAATGATGCCTGCTCAAGGCAATGCAATTGAGTTTTCTCAAAATACTAATCAGCTTGGGCCGCCATAACAAGATACCATAGATTGAATAGCATTAAGAACAGAAACTGATTTTCTCACAGGTCAGGAGACTTAACGTATGAGGTCAGGGTGACAGCATCCTGATTCTGGTGAAGGCTTTCTTTCTGACATGCAGATGGCCACCTTCTCACCATGTCTTCACATGGTGGAGAGAAAAAGATATCTCAGATTGCTCTTCCTCTTCCTCCCCAACATCATGTCTAGCAGATCAGGTCTCTATCTTTATGGCTTCATTTCCCCCTTAATCACCTCTTTAAATTACTGCATAGCTTGTGCCAGGCGTGGTGGCGCACGCTTGTAATCCCAGCATGTGGGAGGCTGAGACCGGAGGATTGTGGTTCACGGACAGCCTCAGCTACTTAGTGAGGCCCTCTGCAACTCAGTGAGACCTGGTTTCAAAATAAAGAATAAAAAATAGGGCAGGGGGTGTAGCTCAGAGGTCGAATGCCACTGGGTTCCATCCCCAAACCCACATACACAAAAAAATTACTGCATAGCTCAATTACAGCTTCCGGGGGGGGGGGTATAGGATTTTTGCAGAAGAATTTGGAAGGGAAGGGATTCATCCTCAGCACTCAGAGAGATCACATGTTATTTCCTTATATCAAACCATCATCTGAAGTAATTGCAACATCCTGCTGGTTCTTTCATTAAAATTTTGGACATAATTTGTTTTATATTTGTGTATATCAAAGTTCTATTTTTAAAACAATTTATATATTAACAAGAAGATTGCATTTTATTTTCAGATAATACTCTCTGTTTTACTGAAAACAGAGGGATATTTTAAGACCTTATTATTCCCCATTTCATTGGTGTCCCTTATGTTGGGATTCCAAAAATGGCCTCCTAAGTATAAAGCCTTAACATGTGAATCCTTTGAACAAAAGGGGCTCAGATGCAAGACCTTTCAAACCTTCTTCTACTCTTCTTCCTCTTGTTCCTCTTCTCCTCAGGACCAGCTAGAATTTCTCTTTCACAAGTAGGTCATAGAAACTAAGAACCCCTTTCCCACATAGCTAACCATTAAACCTAGAAATACGACTTTAAGTCCTCCCCCATTTTCTGCTGTGCAAGAGATAGCCATAAAATAATTCTGTGATCCAACTTATCTGATTATAGATCAGAACATCCTCGTTCCACAAGGGACGTTTCCCTGTACCTGGGAAGAAGGAATGGTACAGATTGTAAAGACTAAACAGACAGGCTTTGCTGGGTTTCTTTTTCTTCCCATTGCTACTAGGTCATAGACCCTTTTGGCCAATCACATTTCTTTATCAATAAAGAATATAAGCAATAAAAATGGACAGTTTTCTCTGGATCTTTGGGTCTTCATTCTGAACTATCCTATGTTATTCAAAACTTTGATAAAAATAAAATCATTATGCTTTTCTCTTCTTACCTTGTCTTTTGTAGTAGGAGTACAGGCCATGACCCTTAATATGAATAGAAAAGGGCTTCATATTTTTCTTCCCATATACTTGATTAGGAGGATTCAACCTGGAATTTTTGTATAGTTTATGGATTAATTATTAACTTAGAAGCAGCTGGATAAAAACATTCAAATGCAGAAGTCCTTATTTCTAGATGCAGGTGAACTTCTACAAGTTATGCAATCTGGTATAGTCACACAGCCATTACTCTCAGATCTTCTACCAACATGGTAGAGCGCCTGGAATAAGTGTTTTCAATATCCTTTTTAGGTTTTAGGATGTATTTATTTTATTATTTGTGCTTTTAAAAGGTAGGATTGCAGGGACAAAACCTTCCTACTACTTAGGAGAAAACTGTTTTAAGCATGCATAAGATCCCTGGTTCAATCCCCAGCAACATGCACACAGAAAAAAGCTTAACAAAATATACACATATTGGTGATGTCTGCCTTCTGCATGCTTACTAGGTAAGACTGTATTTCAGAAGATTTTCTTTCTCTTCTCTTCCCCCATTCCTTTACACAGCTGCTTCCTGCCCCCCCACCCCGAAAAGTCACTAACTTCTTTGTGTTCATGTTTCTCCATCTGTGAAATGTGAGGCTGAGTGCCCATCGGCCTCCCAAGGGTATTCTGTGTCTGACTCCATTACAGAGCATTCACTATGCCGAGCATTATCTTCAAACTAAAGTTGGCATTTCCTTCCTTTCCTTTCTTGATCATAATTTGATCCTAACTTCCTCAGGAGCCTCTTGTCTCTACAATTTGTCAGTACTTCTAGTCCTGTTTTAACATAATTTAAAGCTATGGTGATGCTAATGATGTCATTGATAATGAGCTGGGGACTGACAGAGAGCCTTTTAAACAGTGTGTTGTAAGAGTGAATAAAAGAGTCCAAAAAAAAAAAAAAGAAAGAAAAAAAAAGACAAAGAACACCACAACCCTCCAAATCCACAGTAGTAAAACAGGAAAAAGGGTCCCATCTAAACAAAATCATTTATATCAGACAGTGTTGCCAGAACAAATACAGGACACTCAGTTAAAATTGAATTTTAGATAGAGAATAAACTTTTAGTAAAAGAAATATGCCCTACACAAGAATATGTCTTATGTCCATATTAAAAAGCATGTTATTTATCTGAAATTCAAATTTTATTTGTCCTGAATTAATTGATATTTGTTAAATACAGCAATGCTAATAAGACTCTTTTTTTGGTACTGGGGATTGAAACCAAGTGCATTCTACCTCTGAGCTACACCCCTGGCCTTTATTATTTTTTACTTTTTTTTTTTTTTTTTTGGTGGAACAGGGGTTTCTGGAAACCCTTCTTTCTCCGGGTTACACTCTCAGATCTATTTTATGTTTTATTTGGAAATAGGGTCTCTTAAGCCAGCGCAGCTGGCTTCGAACCAGCGCGATCCTCCTGTCTCCCTCTCCCAAGCGTGGGGATTACAAGCGTACGCCACCACGCCCGGCTTATTATTTTTTACTTTGAAACAAGGCCTCACTAAGTTGCTGAGGGCTTTGCTAGATTCCTGGCTGGCTTCAAACCTGAGATCTTACTATCTCAGCCTCCCTGGTACTGAGATTAGAGAACTGTGACATGGGCTCCAGGCCATAATAAGATACTGAAAGCTGGTCTTTCTGTTCAGCAACTTCTGTCTGAGATCAACTGAGTTTCCAAGATTAGTTGATTTCTCTGTGTTTAGTAGAAATAGTGCAAAGATTTCTTTCTTCCTTCCTTCCTTCCTTCCTTCCTTCCTTCCTTCCTTCCTTCCTTCTTTTTGTGGTACTGGGGATGGAACCCAGGGGCATTATACCTCTAGTTTCACCCCCAGGCCTATTTTTTATTCTTTATTTTGAAACAGGTTCTCAGTGAGTTGCAAAGAGCCTCATTACAAGCATGCATCACCATGCCTGGTTTAGTGCAAGCATTTTCTAACAGCCAAAAAGTTTTACTGTTTAAGGAGTTCTGGAGATAGTATGGATAAACAGCAACTGAATAAAGGTATTTTCAGGAAGTCTCTTGGTTTTGAGGTATTCAGTGCTATGGTTAAGAATGAACACTAGTAGGCTCTAACTTTGGCCACTCTAGGTAGCACTCATGTATCAAAAGCCCTCTGGAAGCAAAAGCCTTCCTGTCATACCCCTGTACACGGATGCTGTCACACCGCCTCAGGGCCCCATTCCTGACATCCGTACTCTCCGCCACTTCAGAGTTTAACTACATTGGAGGCCAAAATATGTCTCTTTGGTGCAAGATTTATTTTGAACTAATTATTTGGAAAAACTATAGGCTCAGAAAAGCTCTAAAAACAGAAGTTTTGTGGGGCGTGGTGGTGCCCTCTTGTAATCCCAGTACTTGGGAGGCTGAAACAGGAGGATTGCAGGTTCACAGCCAATTTCAGCAACTTGTGAGGCCCTCTGCAACATAGTGAGACCCTGTTTCAAAATAAAGAATAAAAAATAGGCCTGGGGGTGTAGCTCGGAGGTAGAATGCCCCTGGATTCAATCTCCAGTAAAAGAAAGAAAGAAAAGAAAAGGAAAGAAAGAAAGAAAGAAAGAAAGAAAGAAAGAAAGAGAAAGGGGAGAGAGAGAGAGAGAGAGAGAGAGAGAGAGAGAGAGAGAGAGAGAGAGAGAGAGTAAGTTACCCTTTTTGTAAGGGTACTTTATATCCATAAAGCTGAAACCAGAAGTGAATGAGACCTGAATCACTAGACTCTTACAGTGATGAAAGTAGAGGTGTGGATCGGCAGAGCAGATCTTACCCTTGTTTACTGTGCTATTCCTGGTCATTTCCCCATAGCTGGCCTTCCTCCTCACGCTTCTTCCTTTGTATCAGCAGATGATGGTATTTGAGCCTGAATTCAAAGCCACTTCTTGGAGATTTACTCATTTCGCTGGGTATCTTCCATGTACACATGGTCTCTATTTACTATGGGTCAACTTGATGATTTTTTTTAATGTTATAAACATATAAGCAATATGCATTCAGCAGAAACTGTACTTTAAAGTTTGAATTGTGATCTTTTTCTAGGCTAGCAATATGTGATATTATACTCCCATGCTAGACAGCAGCAGCAGCAAGATGCAGCTCCCAGCCATTTAATCACGTGGCTAAATACATGAAATAGGCTTTGTGTTAGATGATTTGGGCCAACTGCCAGGTACTCTAAGTCATCTGAACATGTGTAATGTAGGTTAGGCTAAGTGATGATGGTAAGTAGGTTACATATACTCAATGCATTATTAGCTTAGAATATTTTAAACTTACAAATGAATTTATTGGGATATAACCCCATTGTATGTTGAGGAGTATCTACATATGTAACAAAGAGACTCTTCACCTGGGCGTGGTGATGCATGCTTGTAATCCCAGCATTAGGGAGGCTGAAACTGGAGGATCGCAGTTCGCGGACAGCCTCAGCTACTTAGTGAGGCCCTCTGCAACTTAGTAAGACCCTTTTCCAAAATAAAGAATATAAAATAGATCAGGGGGTGTAGCTCGGTGATTGAATGCCCCTGGTTCCATTCCGAGACCCAGAGAGAGAGAGAGAGAGAGAGAGAGAGAGAGAGAGAGAGAGAGAGAGAGACTCTATCTGGGCTTACAAATACCCAATGGGTGACTGAGAGCAGGATAAAATTTTTGCATCTCTGCCTCCATTTTTAATCTATCTCCTTTGTGCTGAGTAAGCTTAGATTTCAAGAACAGCAGATTTGATCAATAAACATAATGTGTTGAAACGACCTTCTAGGCAACAGCAACTTTCTTATCAACAAGGCCCCTCCTGACCAATTCTGAGATAATGATGGACCAGACCACCTGCTTAATCAACATCACCTTCTTTGGAAGCTTGCAAAGCCTCCAGCCATGTAAACCCCAAACTCCTACTCTCATTCTTTTTTCTATAAAAAAGCCCCTATCTTTGTAGACATCATTTACCTCCTTGGTTAAGTTTATTCCTAAGTATTTTTTTGTGTGTGGGAGATCCTGAGTGGAAGTGTTTTCTGAATTTCTTTTTCAGTGGATTTATGGTTGGTGTACAGGAAAGATTCTGATTTTTTAAGATTGATTTTGTATCCAGACACTTTGCTGAATTTGTTGACCAGTTCTATAAGCTTTTTGGTTGAGTTTGTTGGGTTTTCTAAATATAGTATCATGTCATCTGCAAATAGTGAAAGTTTGAGTTCTTCTTTCCCTATTTGTACTCCTTTGATTTCCTTTTCTTGCCTTATTGCTCTGGCTAGAGTTACAAGTACTATATTGAAAAGAAGTGGTGATAATGGACATCCTTGTCTCGTTCCTGCTTTTAGGGAGACTTCTTGAAGTTTTTCCCCATTTAATATGATGCTGGCAGTGGGCTTGTTGTAGATTGCCTTAATAATGTTGAGATATGTTTCTTTTATTCCAATTCTCTGCAGTGCTTTTGTCATAAATGGATGTTGGATTTTATCAAATGCTTTTTCAGCATCTATTAAAATGATCATGTGATTTTTTACTTTGGTTCTGTTTATATGATGAATTTCATGGATTGATTTTTGTATGTTGAACCAGCTTTGCATCTATGGGATGAACCCTACCTGGTCATGATGTATGATTTTTTTTTAATGTGGTTTTAAATGCATGTTGCTAGTATTTTGTTTAGCAGTTTTGCATCCAAATTCATCAAAGATATAACTTGTAGTTCTCCTTCCTTGAACTGTCTTTATTTGGTTTTGGTATTAATGTGAAGTTGGCTTCATAGAATGTATTTGGGAGAGTTCCTTTCTTTCTATTTTACGAAATAGATTGAGGAATGTTGGTATTAGCTCTTCTATAAAGGTTTTATAGAATTCACTTGGGAAACCAAATTATAAAACATTGAAAAAAGAAATCGGTGAAGATCTTAGAAGACGGAAATATCTGTCATGTTCATGGATAGGCAGAATAAATATCATTAAAATGGCCATCCTTCCAAAAGTGATCTACAGAGTCAACGCATGCCCATTAAATTACCAAGATTATTCCTCACATAGAAAAATCAGACATAGAAAAATCAGTTCTTAAATTTATTTGTAACAACAAAAAGCCCAGAATAGCCAGTAGTTCTTAGCAACAAAAACCATGCAAGAGGAATCACAATACCTGACTTTAAACTATCCTACGAAGCTATTATAATAAAAACAGCACAGTACTGGCACAAAAACAGATGCATAGACCAAAGGAGTAGAATAAAAGACCCAGAAACAAGCCCACACACTTACAGCCAATTGATTTTTGACAAAGGGGTCAAAAACATACACTGGAAAAAAGATAGCCTCTTCAACAAATGGTGTTGGCAAAACTGGTTAACCATATGCAGAAAACTGGAAATTAATCCCACTTTCTCACCCTGCACAAGCGTCAATTCAAGATGGATCAAAGACTTGGAAATTAGGCCAGAGACCTTGAGGCTCCTTGAAGAGGGCATAGGTCCAACACTGCAACACATAGGCACAGATAATTACAAAACAGACACTTCACTTGACACTGAAGTAAGTAATTAGTAGACAAATATTCTGGAGTTTCGGCCCTTACTAAAGATATTTCAGGATAAATGACAGATAATAAAATCACAACAAAGAAAGCAGTAGTAAACAATGATAGTGGGAAACACCAAGCAACGTGGCAGCATCCTATAAGGGGCCCTAAGTTGGTCCAGGATTCTGAGAAATATTTCCAAAGAAAATCTCACAAGTACTATTGGGTATACCAGACTAAAATTTATAGAGTTCAGAGCTAAGAATATAAATTTACAAACACATCTGGAGACAATGTAGGACTTAGGAAAGGATGAGATTGCCTCAGTAGAAAATATAAAGTGAAATAGTGTGAGAACTGAATCTTGAAATACTAAGATTAAGAGATGAACCTAAAAAGCAGATGGAAATAAGTATCAAAATTAAGGAAACTGTGGCATGTTTACAGCCAAATTGAGATGTTTTCGAGCTGGGTATGGTGGTGTACACCTATAATCCTAATACTTGAGAGGCTGAGACAGGAAAATCACAAATTTGAGGCCAGCTTCAGCAACTTAGTGAGATTCTATTTCAAAATAAAATAAACTGGGGGTGTAGCTTGGAGGTAGAATGCTCTGTGTTTAACCTGCAGTGCAAAAAAAATGGTTTGGGAGAATAGGAAATGATAAAGAATGTTAAATGTCGCTTGGAAGTCAAATTAAATGTGAGAACTGCGTATTTTTTCACCAAAATGAAAGTCATTGTTATTGGCAAGAGAAACTGGATGTTCGTGGAGGTGGCAATGGGGAAGCTTTGCTGAAACCAAGATGCCAGCGGAAATAAGATGAAGAATGCAAGTGGTTATGAACAACTGAAATTTTTCTGTGGACAGGGTAGGATAGTATTTGAAGGGAAATAAGGAGTAAAGAACATGTTAGCTTACTTTTAAGATGAGACAGTAAATCCAAGTGCTGATTACAAAGATGTTATAGAAAGTAAGAGTTTATAGATAATGAAGACAGTAGGGGATAAACAATAGCTGTTGAGAAGATAAGGGAAGGAGGGAAAGAGAGAGGGGGGGAATTGAGCACTGACATGACTTACTCATCCTATCATCTTATTTGTAATTACAAATGGTTGCTCTCTACTGGATGCTAACCTCTGAGAGTTGAGAGTAGAGACCTCATTCATGTAGTTCATCACCCTCTACTCACACCTATGCTCCTGCTGGAACATGGAGATGCTCAGTAAATAACCCAAGAACATAGTATCTAGGCACCAGTTGAGGGTGTGTGTCTTTATCACATGGAAGAACTTTGTTCTCCTTGATGAGAAGACATGAGGGATTGGAGGGATGTGAAGGATTTTCCAACAGATGTCTTTTATTCTTTCTGTGAAATGAATGGAGGCTTGCTATGGAAAAGGCCTGAGAGATGATGACATATTGACACTACTATTATGATATAAGGTTTCCCATTGAAGAGTACTAAATGGCATTCTGTAATTAAGTGCTAAATTGTATTAGGAATTCTTATCTGGGATACACTTCTTAGAGTCAGAACTGTGAAGGAAATAAAAAAGGAGAAAAATATTCTATAGCATATCTGCTAGAGGTTCTAGTTGACATAAAGAACAGGTGTCCAAGGGAAGGAATAAGGCTATGACATTGGGCTGCTTTGGCAGAGGCATCATGATAGAATTTGACCTATTGGATGCTACACAAAGAACAACCAAATGGAGCTGAAGGTTTCCTCAGACACTGAAGTGAAGGAGTTGGAAGGCAGGGGTAGGAGGATGCTAGAGGTCCTGAGCATTCTTGTCATTTTTGTAAAATGCCTAATGTACCACACTGTGGTCATTAAAATCTCCCAACTTAATTCTAATCTCCTCATGTTTAAGATTTATGTCATCATCTTGATTTCCCATTTATTTTTTTATTTAAATTTTTATTGGTCCATTGTAGTCATACATCTTTTTCATTTTATCATAAGTACATTTATTTATTTATTTTTAATTTTTTATTGGTACATTGTAGTCATACATCTTAATGGGATACAAGACAGTGGAGACATACATGCACACATCACCCAATTAGCCCATACCCAACTCCTGATCCATTTTCTCTCCCTCCCTTCTTTTCATGCTTGGTTAGTGATTGACATTGATGTGTTTGTTAAAGTATATCATGTGCATTAGAGAATTTTTCTCTTTGCCCCTCCCATCCCCTCAGGTTGCCTTATTTATTTGCTCATCTATAGAATCTCCTTCTTCATCTAAAGTTCCTCCTATGACATATTTCTCCCTGACTGTCCTTTATTAAGGATTTTGGCTTGGGTTATCTTTCTTATCCTAAGGCCTGAATTTGACCAGTAGACTTCTGTGTAAAGTTTAAAGGTCTTTGATCGCACACTAGATTTTCACCCCTATTCCCCACTTTAAGGACATAGAATTCTTAAAACTTCAGCCCTGTCAACTGAATGTTTAAGTTTTAACATCCCACATTTTTAATGTTATTTAAAGCAAATCAATGAACATAATTGAAATTAATGATAAAACAGTTTTATATCACATTACCCAATTTAATGAATGTTTTGTTTCTCAAATCCCCACTTATACATCCTCATGAATTTTCATATATTGTCCATATACATTATTATGAATTTTTACATGTTTTCAATAATATTACTAAAGTTCTACAAATAGAACTTTGTCACTAAGCAACATATCAAAAGACTTTTTAAAAATTTTCTAGTATATTTCTTTCGCATATACTTTCTGGGAGTATCAGTGCTAATGGCTTAAGGTTCATCTTTCTTCCCCTTTCTCATGCTCCAATGAATAAACAGGAATACATATAAAGCGTTGAGGGTTTATTGTTTTCATAAAATCATGATAATACTAAATATATCTATATGAATATTAATACCAAATTATGCATATATTCTCAAACCATTAGATAGAAATTTAACTGATTTTTAAAAATAACTGCATAACACAACAAGGAGTGGATGGGCAATTATTAATTCAATATTCCCCTATCAAAGTAAATTCAAGTTCTCATTTTTTATTTAGATTTGATACAAATTATAGTAAATATCCATAATTATAGATTTTTCATATAAGTACTTTTATTTCCATGAGACAAATTTCAGATAGTAAGCTTTCTACACAAATATGTTTGTATGTAGTAATTTTAATGAATATTTAAAAATTGAATATTTAAAATATTATTATTTTACTGGCAACAAATTTTCTCTCACATATTTATCAGTCAGTGGATATTATATTACTTTAGTTTTTTGCTCATCTGGTAGATATAACAATGGTTGCATCAGTGAGATATATTCAGCTCTGCATCATAGAAAATCCAGCTAAAAGGAGCTTAAGCACGCTTGGCCTCCTTATTTTACATAGCACAAGCCCAGAGGAAGTATAATGTCAGGGTGGGTCAATTGTGTAGTTCAGTGATGTTATTAAGGATCAGGGTATTGTCTAAATGTGTACTTGTCTTCAGGGTTTGGGCAATGACTCTCATCATGGCTACATAATGGCTAGAGACAATCTAGGGACTTCATAAATAAACATGTCCACAAAGGAAGAGGATTTGCTTCCTTCCACATGCACATATGTTAGACAGAAAAACATGTCAAGGAAGGCCTGGAGGAGACTTTCTTTTGGTTATAATTGGCCAGGGTTGAATCACATACCCATGTCTAAACCACCATTAGGAATTAGATCACCATGATAGCTTACACATGTCATTCTCAAAGTGTCACTCCCAGATTAGCAGCATAGTATCACCTGGAAGCTGTTGATAATTGCAAGTTCGCAGGCCTTCCTCAACCTCTAGAGAAGAAGAAATGTCAGGAGTGGAGCCCAGACATCTATGGTTCAATAACCCCTCCAATTGCTTCTGATGTACACTAAAGTTTGAGGCCATTGGCTTAGCCAATCATGAGTCTACCCCTAAATCAGAGGAGGAATTTTATCTTTCTGACCAGCTGCAGGGGGGGGGGGGTGGGAGGATAACATCTGGACAAAACTGAGTTTTTGTTAGAGGAGAAAAAATGAAAATAAAAAGACTAGAGGATTATATGCCAGTTGAATTTTGAATTTTCCTGCTTAATTTCACAACATACTTTATGTCCAACTATTTAGCTCACATATTATTGGTACACCAGCTGGTCTCTTGCTTCATTGGAACTTTATTCTTTTTGTCTATCGATCTCTTGATCAATTTATTTAAGATTTATTTATACTCCATTATATATCACTCAACTGCTTTCATTAGTATACTCAATCTTCAAGACCATTTGTAAAAATCCATCTACATCCCTTAAATATTAGCTCAATTGTTTAATTTCCCTTTGTTTGTTCTCAGCTGCTAAGAAATGCTAAAGAAAATGTTCAACTATGAAAGATTAGAAATACAGTTATTGTTTCAAAATGTATTTGTCATCTCAAATGCTGATTGGAAATCTTTCCACAATGGCATTCTCTAATTTATTATGTTGAATTTTCTCATTACTATTTTTCATTACTTTCATTTAAATTACTGTCATATTACTGTTTTTCTTTCTCAAAAAATAATTTTGTATTTCATTGGAAAAATAGACACTTATTACTTGTCCCTGTGTTCCTCAATGAATTTGACTTGCTGCCTCTGACCAACACATGTACCTACAAATATCTTTATCTGAACATGTCTTTATCTTCTTTCCTCCTTTCTCTTTGAAAGACATTTCTTCTCCTGCCTTCCTAGAGCTAATACCTACATTTGTTTTTTATTTAACTATTCCTGCCCCTATTAATTTCTTAATGAGGGTGTAACAAATTTCCACAAACTTAGGGCACTTATTCTCACAGTTCTGGAGGTAAAGGTCCATCAGTTTTCCTTGTCTGAAGTCAAGGTGTTATCAGGGCTGGATCCTTCTGAAGTCTTTGAGAGGAGAATCAATTTCCTTGCATTTTCAGCTTCTTGTTTCGTGGTCTCTTTATATCCTTCTCACCTTTTGTTTCCAGAGTCACATCTATACTCTTCACTCAGATTCTTTTGCCTCTGTTTCATAGGCACACTTGTGACTACATAGGACTAATCTGGATCATCGAGGGTAATCTTTCTGTTTCAGGAATTCTTAAGAACTTCAAAGTCTCTTTCACCATATGAGGTAATATGTCCACAAATTCTGGAGCTGAGTACATGGGCATCCTTCAATTCTTCTACTACATTTTCTGCCTCTTCTAGAATTTTGCTCTATAGAGTTCCCTTTGTTCTAAATCCTCAACATTTCTTTCTCTGTTGGATCTTTCCTCTCAGCCTGTAAACCTGATTAAATCTCTCCCATCTTAAAAAGTATCCTCCATTTCCCAGTTCTTTCATCTTCTGCACTGTTGCTCCCATGCCTCTCATTGTCAAATTCCATGAAATTGCTAAATACCCCTATTGTACAATTGATATTGTCTTCTAATTGGGAACCCCCAATCATATCTTCCCACATGATTAACTTCTTCATAACACTGCATCCATAGGAATTAGATCCTGAGGTCTTTACTATGGCAAGCAAATTCTTATTTCACTGTACTGTTTCCATGCTCATTTTATGCCCCAACCATCAAGCTTTAAACATAACTCAATGGATTGCCATCAAGGTCCAGCTCCAATATTTATTCTTCTGGAAAGCTTTCCTTTACTCATCCTACCAGAGGTAGAACTGCTCTTTCTCTGCACTGGACTGTCATTTTCCTGCCTTGATCCCTTGTTTAATTCAGATACCATATAGATTCATCTTTGCATTCCTATATCCATCCAGGACCTACTCCACACAACACTCCCACAATAAAGGTTTTACTAATGAAAACAACAGACACAGAGAACATAAGAAACACAAGAGTGGAATTTAGTCTCTACTACTAGCAGAAATTTGTGAAGTTCTTACTTGATTTATTAAGGTAGATTCTAGAAACAGAAACAGATACTGGTGAAACAGATACTGTTTCTTAGAGCTTATAGTCTAGTGAGGGTGATAGTTAAAAACAAAATACAACAATTAACTACAAGTACCCTAGATGAAACAAACAGAGGCTGAAGAAGTGCTCAAGCTCTGGGATTTCTGAAATAAAACTTATCTTGGGAAGAACAAAACTAAGCCTGGTACTAGCCCCAGTCCAGAGGGAAAGCTCTCTAGAAAGCCAAGCCCTCATGATGTTCCTTGTTGAAAGCTCTAATCCTTGCCTTATTCCCCCATCCTGAGGCCCTCTGTCCCCATGGAGCATGTGTCTTTTCTAGTATGCCATCATCTTTGGTAAATTACTCTTTTCTTGCTTCACATTTCAGTTCCCTGAGTGAGAGGTGTATCTCAGAGGTAGAACACTTGCCTAGCATACATATAGCCCTGGGCTTGATCCCTGGCATCAAAGGGGGTGGTGGGTAGAGAGAGGAAATACTAATTGTTTAAATGTAAACCTTAATAAGAAAAACAAGTATTTTTCTCAAGGGCCTGTAATCTGTGAAACTGTCTCACCGTGGAGCTAATGCTTCCCATTGTTATTGAATATCTTCTGTGAAGCTGGGGATTCAGAAACAAGAACCGCGAAGCCCCTGCCTTCAGACACGAGAGTCCAGCAGAGGCTCGTCTACCTCAGGCATGTTTTTCCCATCTCCCAGCCCTTTGTCTCCACCATTATTCCTTTGTCTGTCTGCATTGCTCACCTAGAACAGTTCCTTCTGACTGCCCTGAGCTCTGGCTCTGCCTCAGCCTTTCTTTCTAGCACTTGCCACAATACACCTTGCATTATTTTTAAAGCTTATCTTTGTCTGGTGTGGTGGTACAGGTCTGTAATCCCAGTACTTGGGAGGCTGAGACAGAAGGATTGCTGGTTCGAGGACACCCTCACCAACTGACAGAGAGGCCTTTAACAACTTAGCAAGACCCTGTTTCAAAATAAAATAAAAAATAAAAAGAGCTACAGATAGAAAGTCCCTGGGCTTAATCCACAGTACCAATTAATTAACTAATTAATTAATCTGCTTCTCTGTCTAGACTATACTGTATCCAAGGCACTGAAACCAGTTTTGCTTACATTCCTAGTACCTAAAATAATGCTTATGAGGGAAGAGATACTTAAAAAAATTTTTTTGAGTGAATGTATTAGTCAGATTTTTCATTGGTGTGATTGAAATACCTGACACAATCAATTCAAAGGAGAAAAAGGTTATTTTAGTTTATGGTTTCAGAGTTCATTCTACAGTTGGCCAGCTTCAAGGCAGAAACATCACGGTGGCAGGGTATGGCAGAAGACAGCAGCTCAAGCAAAGTGGCCAGAGAAGAGGAGAGAGAGAGAGGGAGAGAGAAAGAGAGACAGAGACAGAGACAGAGACACACAGAGAGAGACAGAGAGTGGAGGCCAAGGACAAATGTAGCCCCCGAGGCCATGCCCCAGTGACCTACTTTCTCTGGCCACACCCTACCTGCCTACAGTTCCCACCTAGTAAGTTCATTCACATGGATTAATCCACTGATGAAGATGAAGCGGATTCGGTTACTTCACCTCTGAACTCCTCTGCATTGCCAACGTGTGAACTTTTTGGAGGGACATTCCAATTCCAGACCACAACAGTGAACATCTCTCTAGCTCAGAAAAGACTGTCCAAGGAACATTTCCTAAACTCCTGTTAAATATTTGAGATAGATGACAGTCACCTCCTTTGCTGTTGGGAAACTAAAGTTCTAAGATGAGAAGCACAGTAATCAGTTCTGCCTGTATAGCCTTTGCCTTTTCAAAGTTCTTCCGTGGGTCCAAAAGCATATGCTGTTTATAAACAGTAAACAGTGATCCCCTCATAAGTGACTATCATCCTTAGGCTATCCTGATCCAGGATGCGAAATAACTGGTTTTGTAAGAATCCCTTCTTCACAGATGCAGATCTAGGGAAGTAAAACACTCATGACTGACCCGGGTCTGAGACTTGACTTCGCTGTCTACCTCTTCTGGATTAGCTCCCCATGCCAAAGTCCTCAGACTTGCTCTTTCAGCCTCTCAGATCCAGTGAAATTCAGGCCTAAACTCTACAGTCTGTGAGAATGCAGTGTGTGGTAGCCTTTTTCTCTTTTCCTTGGGCTCCGTGGACAACTGGTAGCAAATACCATGTCTTCTGGCTTTCTAATGACAAATTTGAATGGTTAATTTAGCACAAGACAGCATATGAATGCTACATACATGTTAAATTAATAAAACACATAAATGAATGAGGGGAAAATAAAACCCAAAGCAGAAACACACCAAAAGGCACAATTTATCTATTTCAAGTCTCTTAATTGTAGAAAAATAACCCACAACGTTTTTATAACTTCCTTTTTATTTCATTACTCCAAACATAAAATAAATGTAAAGATCTAAATTCAAGGCTAGCGAAGGCCGCTGTAATGAACTGAAATTCACTTATACCCCAAGTAACAAAAGCTTCTGGCTTTCGGTTATACAGATCCATGCCTGGTTAGTCCCTCCTTAAATCGGGATCTATAAATCAAGTTGCTGACATCTTAGTGGTGGCTGGAGCCAGCTTTCAATTTCTCTTCGTGTTACAAAGCTTAGTTGTGGCTTAATATAGTCACAATATCAAATTAACACTTTCTTTGAGATTCAAAAAATCCCAGACACCATATTGCTTAAGAAACACCCCTCCAACCTAGAACATCATTTTGCATCCTGTCTGTGGTGTGGACAACCAGGAACTCAGGATCTCCTGTCGACAGCAATCTGCAGAAGACACAATGGTGAGGGTAAATGTTGGAGCCAAACACATCTACACATACTTGAGTATAAAAATCCAAGGAACCCTTCCTAACAGGTAGTCATAATCCTGTTCTGTTTACTAAGGTGATGTGCAAAACGCAGTGGGTTTCCAAAGCTTAGGGACCAGCTACAGCATCTCTGGGGGACGAAGAGATCCACGGCTGTGCCACCACCAAACACCATGGCATGTCCCAAGGCGATGCTCACGTTCTTTCAGGCTGAAAGCTCCATTTGTCTTCAGTTCCACAGAGACCAGACAGAGAGCTGCTTTGATGGCCTCCCACTCTCTGAGGGGGTCACCTGTTGCCTCCCCCAGGCCAGGGGAGGTCAGCCTCTCAACAAGAATTAAAAAAGAGGAGGCAGGCACGGGTCTGCCCATAAAAGGATCTCTTTGAGGTTGGTGGAAAAAAAAATTTTAAAGGCAATGCATTTTGTGTTCCCAGTTAGACCCTCTGGCACGAGGCCGCCTGAGAACAGGCCTGTGAACAGTTCTTCCTGGAGGCCAGCCAGCAGAGGCAGCCAGACGCTTTTCACAGGACCTCTAGCTGCCACTGCTAACCCGGAGACAGACTGAATCGAGTCAGGGCAACCGCCTCCAGGCCCCCCTTCCCATCCCCACCCCTGGAGGCTGCTGTGCGGCTCTGGGTTTTACCCCACCAGCCGCCTCCTAACAGGATAAAGTAATGCAGGGTCAAGGACCGGAAGCCAGATTTACCCCAGTGAAAAATGGCCCTATGCTGCTGAGCATATGGAGTCTTCGCTCTTCTTTTCTCTTCCCTGTACTGAAAGAGTAAAAATCTCCACCACCCGTCTTCACCCACCACAGCCTTTAACCCACCTACCTGCCCAGGGACTGAGCAGTCACATTCAGATGCAGCAGCAGGCCCACGTGCAGTTCCCGTGAGCATTCTTTCTTTCCCTTGGCGTCCTCCTCTTCCCTCCCGAGGCCGTGGGCACATTCAAATGAGTGGCCTAGTGTGCTGGCCTCACCCAGCACGGAAGACTGGGGGCCAGCGGCGTGGGAGGGAGCTTTGTGAGGAGCTGCGTGCTCTTTCCTTGGCCAAGAGAAAAGAGGCCCCCTGTTCTCTGACCTCCCTCTCAGACTCAAAAGACCCTCTGTGAACAGCCAGCACATCTGAGCGTTCACCTGAACCTGCGCCGGTCCCTTCCCTGCCCGCTGTGGCAAACCTGAACGGACGCCTCTGCACGGTCCCCCTTGGCCTTCGCTTCTGCCATCAAAGAGCAAATGGCCTTGCTCTTTCTCCTGAGCCCCTTCAAATGTCCTCTTCTCTGTCAAGCCTCCAAATGCCTTCAGCTATCCCCTCTTTCTACTCTCTCTCTTCATCTACATTTACTGCATTATTTGTTTGTTTGTTTGTTTGTTTGTTTCAGAACTGGGGATTGAACCCAGGGACATTCTACCTCCAAGCTACACCCCCAGATTTAATTTTTATTCTTTATTTTGAAACAGGGTCTCACTAAGTTGCAGAGTGCCTCACTAAGTAGCTGAGGCTGGCTGTAAACCTCTGATCCTCCTGTCTCAGTCTCCCAAGTGCTGGGATTACAAGTGTGTGACACCACGCACAGCTCATTTTATTGCTTTGTGTTTTTACTTTTTATTGTTTGTGGTGCTGGAGACTGATCCCAACGGCATTGTGCCTCTGAGTTACACCCCCAGCCCTATTTTATTTTTTATTTTGAAACAGGGTCTCACTAAGTTGGCAAAAGCCTCACATAGTTGCTGGTGCTGGTTTCAAACCCGTGATCTGCCTGTCTCAGCCTCCCAATTACTGTGTTTATAGGCCCACACCACACCCAGCTGATGAATGTACTTTAATACAGTTCTTTAGCTACCAGCTACCACCCGCAACTGTGGATTTTTAAGGCTCCCCTCGGAGCACTACAGCACAGAATTTCATCATTGCTTTTAACCCAATTCCCTTGTGGCTGAAGCCGGCATGTGTGGAGCGGCTGAAGACACAGAAGCTAATGACTCTCTGGCTACATCTGAGCCATGCTCTAAGATGCCCCGTAGTGGTCCTCCTCCAGCACTCAGCTACAAAGGGGCAGTGCAATCGAAGGTGAATTGTCTCACTACCTTTAGGACCATAGACTTGGAACTGTGGCATCCAGAGACCAACCTGTGCAAGAAGATCCAGAAGGAAGACAAAGGGTTTCCTTGTTATCCGCTAACGTGGCCTCTGGGGGCCCCGAGTCTTTACTGAATTTGGTGTGTGTTCTTTTGGAATCTGCACATGTTCTTATTGCTGTTTATTTAAGCCTGAAGCGGTCTTGTCTCCCTCGGCTCACTTGCTCATCAGAGGCTGATGGATGCCAGTTACTGCTTAGTTGCTGGTAGGATGCTATTTGAGCGAACCACATCTGAGGACGCTGGTGCTGGTAAAGCATCTTTTTAGTTGAATAATGCAAGACAGCACATTTGGGGAGGTGGAAAGCATGCAGTGGCAGTTCAGAAGGGAGACAAAGAGGAAACAGACCACTGACTCTAGTGGGAACCAGGGTGGTATGCGGCGTCCCTCACATAGAGACAAAGATCCCAACAATTACCACAATGCCAAACAGAGGACCACGGCAGACACAATGGAACCACAGCCCGCCTTTGTCCAGAGATTAAGAGAAAAATCACAGTAATTTCTTTTGCTGTTTTCAGCCAAGAGCATTAAAAGATATGTTTAGTTTCCCCTTAAAATTCTTTCCAAAAATTCCCAAGGTGAAGAGTATGGAGAAAGCAAGCTTCAGAGGGCTACAGCCACTGTCTGCAACTGTTAGTATTTCTTATTAGGATTGCTTTCTCCTCACGTTCTCACTGACCAGTTTCTCCAACTCCTGATGTGGGCTACTGGGACGTCTTCGAGTAGCTCACTCTTCTTTCCTCCTGTCTTCTGCACAAGGGGACTCCACATGAATCTTTGGGCTTTCCAATCTGCCCCAGTGGGAGCGAGGGGGTGCCAAAGGGACAGATAACCACCCTTGCTTAAAAGCTGCCCAAGTCATTCATTTGGTCATAGGTGGCTGCTTGGCCCAAGCAAGAAGAGAGCACTTTATGTGCATGGCTTTGCACAAGTCCCCTACCAGTTCTGGCAGGAAGCTGGAAGGAAGAAGGCAAGAACACCTGAGCTTTACTGTGCCATAAAGAATCCAGATGGCTTATAAAACCCCTCGGTAGATGCCAAGGGCCTCTAGGCTTGTGCATAAATTGTTATACTCATCTGAGCTTGTCATAAACTCCCCCTTCCTCTTCTTTCTAAGATACCTCAGTTCTGAATTTAAGATCAGCCTAAAAAGACATTAGGAAGGTAGCTCCAAAGGATACACAGACAAAAGCATACACGATGCTAAGGTTCTGCTATTGGAAACACGAGTTTTTCAAACTTAGAAATTAAAAAAACTTAGGAAAAGTTTTAGGAATACAAGGATTTTTACTGTCTTAAAACAATGAGAACCTGGATGTGGTGATGCATACCTGTAAACCCGGTACTTAGGAGGCTGAGACAGGAGGGTTGCCAGTTCAAGAACAGCCTCAGCAATGTAGGGAGACTCTCAGTAACCTAGGGACCCTGTTTCAAAGTATAATAGAAAAAGACCTGAGGGTGTATCTCAGAGGCACAGTGCCCTTGGGTTTTGTCTCCACTGCCCAAAAAAGAGAAAGTAATGAGGGATCATTTTTGCAAAAAATCAAGTTATGCCTTTGACAATAAAGCACAGAATATATACACTTTTGACCTAAAGTGTCCCACTGGCAGTCCACAGATGTGCAGAATGTATGACAAGCCAAACTGAGGCAGGACTCACCAGCGACTGAAGTGGAAACACAGTGTATTTCTCAAAACAATGCCTTGTGTTATAAAACTCTGGGGTGGTCTTCCTCAAAACAATCAAGATGACTTTGGGACACAATAAAATCTAAAAGAAAGGAAACCTAATAAAATCTGAAGGATCATTACATGGTAAGAAGAGAGTTTAATGCTGGTAATTTGAGTGTTCTGAACCCTGGCCATACCAGAGTCTCTGTTCTGGAGACTCTGTCTTGTCCTATGTAGCAATATGTTTCTGGGTCACCTTGATGAGATTAATTTATTTATTTATGAATCCAGTTAACTCAAGACATATTGACTTGAGCACCCTCTATTTTCGTGCCTGGTATTGGATCCTGTTGGGCTTCCAAAAGATAATAATCATATGACAGGCAGGGTGGCGCACGCTTGTAATCCCAGCATTTGAGAGGCTGAGACAGTTGGATCACGGTTCGCAAACAGCCTCAGCTACTTAGTGAGGCCCTTTGCAACTCAGTGAGACCCTGTTCCAAAATAATGAATAAAAAATAGGGCTACGGTTATAGCTCGGATGTAGAATGCCCCTGGGTTTCATCCCAAGTACTGCAAAAAAAGAGAGAGAGAGAGAGAGAGAGAGATAATAATCATTAGCTAAGATTAATTGAGATGCTAGTTATCACTGTTTTATTTGCATTTCTCATTTAATCCTCACAATTTCACCTTAAAAAGTAGGTGTTGTTATTATAATTATTGTCAGTAGTAGTAGTAATAGTAATAGTAGTAGTAGTAGTAGTAGTAGTAGTAGTAGTATTTCAACTTAAAAACTGAGGCATAGATTGGCTGATTTTCCCAAGGATACAAATCTTGTAAGAGTTTTTTTCTGCAATACAAATCCAGATCATCTGTCTCCAGGCTATCTCTATCTATCTATCTATCTATCTATCTATCTATCTATCTAATTTAGGCACTGGGGATGGAATCCAGTGTCATTCTACCTTCGAGCTGTACCCCCAGCTCTATTTTTTATTCTCTATTTTTGAAACAGGGTCTCAATAAGCTGCAGAAGGCCTCACTCAGTAACTGAGGCTGTCCATGAACTGGGATCCTCCTGTCTCACCCTCCCAAATGCTGGGATTACAAGAACTACCACTCACCATGAAACAGACCCCTGAGAAGTCTACAACTTGGTGGAAGAGATAAAGCATGTAAAGATGCATGTCATGTGTGGTTGGAGAATGCTTGCACTTTCATAGTACTGAGGGTGGAACCACAAATCCTTGAGGTAGCTGACCAAGGGTAGCTGGAGAGAGAGAGGTGAGATTTGACCTACACCTTCAGGGACATGAAGAAATTTATAATTGTGTCATTATCTCAACTAAAACCCAAGTGAAACAGAATAATTTGTAATTGTCCTGCTCTTCCCCATACCCAGTCCTAGGACTCGTTATTAGCTCATCTTTATCCTTCACCAGGTCTTTGGGAAAAACATTTGAAAAGACTCCTGCATTCATTGCCTCCTCTGTTCTCAGAGCTGCAGAACTGACTGAAGACCTGGTTAATGCTCCCGTGGTCATGTCTGCGTCAGGGTGCTGCCGCCCCTCTTTGATGCTCTCCCTGCTAAGCAGGATGGTGTGGACTGGGGGGTTGTTCTCCACATTACCAGGTTCCAGGGAGGAGAAGAGGGACTGACATATCAATGAATAGGAAGCTTATGGCAGTTGCCAGAAATAGAGGTTATGGATTCATTCTAAGACCTAAATAGTCTACCAAGGGAAGTGATGAAAATAGAAGAAGCAGACTGAGTGAGTGACTCATACTGGCGTATGGGAGACGGAGAGGTATTCTGAACAGAAAAGACTCAGATTACAACTTCACATGATTACAGCAACATGAGAAGTCAAGGCATGGTCAAAGATGAAGCAATGGCCAAAACTCCAGGAGCAGAATGAGTGACACAAATGCTAAGTGAAACGGTCACTTGGAAGAGGAACATACTACTCACAGTTGAGGTGGCCCATCCATTCTCAGAGATTTCGGTTTCAGCAAAAACTTGAAGGATCAGGATTTTTAACAGTATGTGAAAGATATTTCAGGGAGGAAAATATATTTATTCCAGAAATCTCAAAACATTTACTGTGATTATTCACTGCCGACAGTTCCTTGCCATGGATGGATATGGGGTTGCTAACACCCACTTTTAAAACTGCTAGCAGTCTACTATCTGGGTATTGGAGGAGGCTGTTGAATGTCAAGAGAATCATTTTATGTCCACAGATATTTCCCTTCACAAATTGGGTCTGTGATCATGGTAACCTTGATTTTTTACTACTGACTATCTCAGAGATGTCTCATCAATTGCCAAATGTGAGAAAGCTATATTCCATCTACTTTTCTCCTCAATTCAGAAATACAGTATGCAATGATTTCAAATCTTGACTGCGAGTGTTTCATAACACTCTCTATTGCCTGTGTATGCATATGTACTAAAGTATTATCACATATAACATATAATCCAAAAGGCAACTGGGGCTCAGGGCTCCTTAATTCAGTGATTCAACATTATCATATGAGACCCAGGTTCCTTCCATATCTCCATTTTCATATCCACAGAATGAGAAGTGTAATGAGTCTGGCTTCCCTCAAAGTCATGCTTTACTCATCAGAGAAGCAACTGGGGCCAATACTTTCTCTTCACTCCACTGGAAAGAGAGAAACTTAGTTCTGTTTCCCAAAGGATTCAGATAAGACTCATCTGGTGTCTCACTAGCCCAAACTGGCTTATATTTGCCCATCTTCAAACTAGTCACTGGCAAGGGAGTAGGATAACCAGAACTGACTGGACAATATACACCACACGTGTTTTGAAAACAAGAAATTTTATATGTAGAAGTCATATGTTGGCAGTCTTGTGGAAAACACCCAACAGGATGCAAGAGGATTAAAAAGAGAAGACATTGTAAAACAGCAGTACAGGAGTGGGAATAAAAATAGATAATGTTGTGCTAAGGAGTGCCAAAAGAAAGACTATTTCAAGAAGCAGTAAAATCTGAGCATGGTGGCTCATATCTGTAATACAAGTACTTGGGAGGCTTAAACCTGAGAAGGATCACAGGTTCAAAGCCAGACTCAGCAACTTAGTGAATTTTCTGTCTCTAAAAAAGAGCCATGGGGTTTATCTCAGAGGTAGAATGCCTCTAGATTTTTACTCATGTAGTGCTTTGGTAGCAGCTCTTTCTCAGGGTCTTTTTTTTTTTTCTTTTTTGATTCAAGTTTCATACTTTCTTTGCCTGGGTGTTGGTTGCTTATTTCTTCTTTAGTTACATGCTTTTCAGTTCATCTGACCTTGGTCCCACCATGAACATCCTCACATACCCACACACCTGTGTGTCCAGTCTTTTTCTCCTTGTTGTCTCATCCTTTGGACTTGTTGAACCAGAGTCGACAATTAAGCAGAGAACATTAGTCACTGAGCTCAGTATTTTAGCTTCTAGCTCAGGGAGGTTATAATTCAGGCTGTACATTTGAATCAGCCAGGTACCAATTGAAAAATTCTGGCTCCTTATTCCCACCCCAGACTTTTTAAATGGGAATCTCCAGAGATGGAGCTCAGACAGCTCTGTTACTTTTAAAGCCACCCAAATCAACCTATACTATCATTGTGGTACTAGTCTGGACCAACTATCGGGAGTCACAACACTAGCTGCGGCGTCATTCTTCCATTATTTAGTCTGCTTTTATGGGCTTAGAGAACAAATCATTCACCCTTGACCATGGATATTTTATAACCATATCTCTCCTGCTTGCAAAGTTGTCGCCTGTGGCTTGGGGATACTATGGGAAATTATTCTAGATTGACCCTGAATTTAACTGCAATTTAAAAATCATATCATAATTATATCCTATCTGTTTTCTACACTTCTACTTCCCTTGTCTGGATCCTAAATCTCTTTTCACTAGGTCATTCACTTTTTTCCCCCCTTTTCTTCTGTTTTGGGTACTAGTGATTGAACCCAAGTACATTCTACCTCTGAATTACACTCTAGCCCTTTCTAATTATTTATTTTTGAAACAGGGTCTTGCTAAGTTGCTACGGCTGACTTCAAACCTTTTATCTCAGCTTCTTAAGTACTGGGCTTACAGGCATGCCCCACAATGCACCACATTCATCTGTCTTAATCCAAAAGGAACACTACTCTCTTCTTCTCTATTCTTGTAGTCATTTAAACCCAAAGTCACCTATTTCTGCCTTTATTTAGTCCTTGCAATTTTTCTTGTATTTTAGCTTCATGTGCTCATTCTTGATCTCAGTGGTTGTCATGACCCACTCTCTGTAAATGTCCATTTTTTCTTCACTTGAGATATATATTTACCAGGGACAAAAGTCAGAGTATACATTGGTATATAAAAATCCGGTAGGTGAGGATGGAAAGTACAATCACCATATGACTCTAAGGAAACAAGAACTTTCTTTTTCTTTTATTTTAGTGGTACTGGGGATTGAACCCAAAGCTTCATGGATGCAGAGAAAATACTCTATTACTGAGCTGTATCCCCAGCCCTTTATATTTTATTTTGAGACAGGATCTCACTAAGTTTCCCAGGATGGTCTTGAACTTGACATCCTCCTGGGTCTGCCTTCCCATGTCTTCTTGATTTTAGGCATGTGCCACCATGCCTGATTTATCTTAGGGCTTTTAGTTTCTATTTTATTTTGTTTTGTTTTGTTTTCGGCAGTACTGGGGATTGAACCCAGAGACATTCTATCTCTGAGCTATACTCCCAGTCTTATTTTATTTTTTGAAACAGGGTCTCACTAGGTTAATGAGAGTCTCACTACTTGCTGAGGCTGTCCTCAAACCTGTGATCCTCCTGTCTCAACATCCAAAGTACTGGGATTATAAGAGTTTATAGATTATAAGAGTTTAATAGATTATACAGCTATTCTAGAGCTTCTAATTGTTTTCTAGTGACAATTATTGTTTCATTCAAGTATATTCTGAACATTGGGAGATTGGGGAAGCAGAGCTCAGTGGTTTCCTAGGGATGCGGAGCAGCTGACCAGAAGTCTTAAAAGTTTTTGCTATGGTTGGCATTCCTAGGGAATAGATCCTGGATTGGACTTTATTACTTTTAGGCCTCTAGGGCAGATCTGTTAAATGAACAGAGCTGGGAATACTGAGGAGTAGGGAACTGGCATTGTGAGGGAGAATCAATGTGTAATAGAAGGTGGAGTTTAGAAAAATGCAGGTCTGTTCTATATGAATACAAGACCAAGTAAAGTTACGATTTGTGCGCATGTTGTACAAAAAGGGTGTATGCTGGTGATAAAGGCCAGAATCTAAGACAAACAAGGGAAGAGACCAAAGGAAAGAGAGTGAGTATTTTGCATAGGAGCTTGCAGGACAGGGAAGGAGGGAGCCAAGAAAATCCCAAAGACTCCGAGGATCTTTTCTTCAAGTACTCTAGTTAGTGCTTAGTGTCCACACACAAAAAGTTGGCTAATTAGACTTTGCTCAGATACCTGACTACTAATTTCTGATTGAGGATTTCTCTTTTAATAGATATTATCTCTGTCTGCCTTTTTTAAATTACAAGAGAATTTTACATGAGCCTTTTAGGCATACAAACCGCAGAACATTTGCCTTTTTCCACGTTTGCATTTTATCTATTATCCCTTTGTAGAAATTCCTCAGTGACCACTTCATAGCAAATGTCATTTTACTTCATTTTTACTTCTTCTGGAATTATTTCTTACTCCCTTTGATTTAATATAAAACTAATTATAATGTACAAGATATTTTGGTCATCCAATCAAAAGGATGCTAATAGAAAGTGATGGTATGCACTTGATAATGGAGAATGATTATCATATGCTAGATCAGAATCCATAAACAAGTAAAATATTTTAAAAAAATGTAGTCAAAATCTCAACTCCAAACTCATGGGATCAGAGTGTTGAAATACGTCCTGGTTTCAGCACATCAGTTGTCCTGGGATCAAATAAAATCCAGCTAAGAACTGAGAAATTAAACATCTAAAATGAAAATGTTTCCTTTTTTTTTCTCTTAAGAAAGTGATTTGTTTAATTCATTCAAATGGGCAGGGAATTCCTATACTCAACCACTACAATGCTCCTAATTTGTTAAAGATGTTCCTTCCTCTGATGGGGAATCATCAGATCCAAGAAAGTCAAAGCTAACCTAAGGTTTATTACAAAAATAAGCATTGCTCAATGATCTCCCCACTTCCTCTCCTTTTGGTTTCTTCATGAATAAAATCCTTTGGGGAGAAATATTGCAATGATACTCTCTGATCTCTTGATAATATAGAACCAAACCACAGAATTAAAGTACTGTTCAATCCATGATCATTTCCTCTTGGTATCTTAAAACTTTAGATCAAGCCAGTCAATCTTTTGCATTCATTTAATAAAGAGTGAACGAGTCATAACAGTTTACAATTTACTATAAGAATTGAATTTTTATAAAAGGCCTTTATTTTAAAACTTTGGAAAAAATTTTAGTCATTTTCAATTAAGGAGAAAGTAGATGAAGCACAGCTTTTCACATATTTGGCAATTGGGGCCACTCAGTTTTTCCACAACCATGGGAACCCATGCAGCTAAATATCAAATAAGTCTGGGATTCTGACTGATAAAGTCAATGTTATGATTATCACAGATTCCTGAAGAGAAGTATTTGTGGACATAAAATAAAATTTGTGATATTTCACAGCCCTCTCTCTTGTCCAGATAGTGGACCAGTCTTGTAGCAATCTTTTAAGTGGGTAGAAACCCATATAAGTAACAGGGAATTATAGCAGTGAATAATTATAGTTAATTTTTTGCTTAGCCACATATTCAGCACCATAAAAATAAGTATTTTAGCTAAAGGACTAAGTCATATAGCTAACTGGGAGCTTATACAATTAATAGATGGCTTGATTACTGACCTCAATCTGAACATAAGGCCATGAGCAAAGGAAATAACACATCTGCCATCAGAACTATAAGCATCCATATGTCGAACCTCCCCTTTTGACTCTTATATGCCTGCAGGAAGCTGTCAATTAAAAGAATGGAATCTTGATCATTAGCATTTACCTTAGTTCCTTGCAGAAGCTCTGTGGTGTTGATGTAGAACTGTGCCTGTTTGCTTCTAGGATTACATAAGCTGATATTGTTGGGAAATATTTAACAGCTATGGCTAGAGCACTCTTTTCAAGGGCATGGCAATTTTCCCTTTTCATGTACCTTCCCTCAAATGTTCTTTTTCTCTTCTCATTACATTTCCATGAAATAAGCACCACAGCCTTTATGTCTAGAATGGTTCTCTTACTAGCATACTGGTGATTAAGAACAATAAAAAATATTATATAAAGAAATAATACTAATAAATTAAAATTCAAACCTGCTAGGCTATTAAGGACATGCTATGAGTCCAGCTTTAAGATCGATGGTGAGGAAGCAAAGACAGATAAGACAGGGCTCTTGTCTTAAGCAGTCCACCATGGAGAAATTCAGATTCTTATGCAATAGTATGAGAAACACTCAAATAGTTATAAGGTCATAGTTTTATGAGATGAGCACAAGATGCACTATTTTTCCATCCTATTCATTTCTCTTGCAAGGACAAAGAGAAATCAAATCCAAGAATACTCAATCTGATGGAGGCAAAGATTTTTATTTTGTTTTAAGTAGAGAATGTACATCAGGGGTCTTGTTTTTATTTTTGCCAGGAGTAGAAATTAAAATCAATCAGATAATCAGCTAGGATATATCACCACCATCTACTTTTGTTATCTCCTGCTGCATAACAAACCACCCCCAAATGGCTCACAATGGCAGCAGTTTATTATCGCCTGCCATTTTAAGAGATAAGTAAGAATGCATGCCTCATTTGTTGTCAGCTAGATGGATGGAATGTCGAAAGGAACCTCTTATGTGAGTTCAGCAGCTAGCTAGGGTTATCATCAAGGACTCTGTTTTTCCTTCATATGGACCTCTCAACATGGCTGCTTGGACTGCCCTCAGAGACAGCAGCTGTATTCCAAAAAGAAACATTCTATGAGATGAGAGTAGAAGCTGAATATCTCTGAAATTCAAACCTCGGAAGTTATTTAACCTCATTTCTACTATAGTCTGTTGTTGAATATAAGTGTTATGGTTTGGACTTAAGAGGCCCTTAACACCTCATGTGCTAGACACAGGCACCCATATTTGGAGGTGGGCCTCTGGAGGTATGGCGGGGGACAGTGTTTCCTCAGGCCCAGACTGCTACAGTTTTTCCCTCTCCCTTGATGCCGTGAGCTGACAACAAGTTCTCACCTTCCCTCTTTGCTCCAGTTTGCCACCATTAGCTGAGGGTGACTGCCCTTCCTCTGCCATGCCCTGAGCTTTGCATTTGAAACCTGGACTAATGTGGATCAAAATCTCCAGCCCTGTAAGTACCTAAATAAAATTCTTCTTTCTTTTAGATTTGCTTGTCACCTATGTGGGTCACAGTGGTGAAAATCCTGATCAAAGCGTAGGGCCAGCCAAGACTCATGAGGAAGGGAAGTAAAATCTGCTTTTTGATGGATGATAATGAAGCAAAATGCAAAAGATGATGTGGAATGGGCAATTGTTTTGTGTGTCTGTGTTTGGAAACACTATACTACCACTTATAAATAAAAAAAGAAGTGATATTTTAACCCTGATACTTTTAGAAGGACATAATCTGAGATTAAAGGATGATCAGACTAAAGACTAAAGGATTTAGACTTTTTTTTTTTTTTTTTTTTTTTTTTTTGCGGGTCTGGGGATGGAACCCAGGGGCATTTGACCTCCGAGTTACAGCCCCTGCCCTATTTTTTATTCTTTATTTTGAAACCGGGTCTCACTGAGTTGCAGAAGCCTCACTAAGTAGCAGAGGCTGTCCGCGAACCACGATCCTCCAGATCTCAGCCTCCCGAATGCTGGGATTACAAGCGTGCACCACCACGCCCGGCTGGATTTAGACTTTAAAAACTAAATGATTTAGACTAAAGACTAAAGGATTATTAAGTTGAATAGGCTTAGCTTAATAAAATTTCACTGAAAAGAGAGCCTACAGAATTTTAAAAAATCTTTGCCATCTATTCCTCTGAGAGAGGACTGATACCTAGAATATACAAAGTGCTTAAGATACTTAACACTATAAAATTGAACAACCCAATCAAAATAGGCAATTCAACAGAATACATTCTTCTCAAAGGAAGAAATGCAAATAGCTAATATATGAAAAAAACGTTGAACATTCTTAGCAATCAGAGCAATGCAAATCAAAACCACACTGAGATTCCATCTAACTTCAGTTAGAATGGCAATCATCAAGAATACAAGTAATAAATCATGGTGAAGATAGGGGGGAAACAGGAACATTTCATATAGGAAATAGGAGCATCTCAGAACGTCAAGGGTCATGTGTGTTTTTTTTTCTCATATGTGAAAGCTGGAAAGAAAAATAGGAAATAAAAGGGACATAAAAGGAATTTTAAAATAGGAAATAATGAGAAAGGAGATAAAACAATAGAAGAGTGGAAGGGGTTTGGGAAAGGAAGGCATGAGGGGAGTGTATATTACTACAGTCATTATGGAAATCAGTGTAGAGGATCTTCAAAATACTAGAAATGGGACCACCATATGCCCCAAATATATCACTCTTTTGTATCTTTCCAAAAGAATTAAAATCAGATTATTATAGTGATACCTGCTTATTCATGTTTATAGCAGCACAATTCATAGTAGCCGAATTATGGAACTGAACTAAGTGTCTGTGAACAGATGAATGTATAATAAAATGTGGTAAAAACACAAAATAAAACTTTATTCAGCCATAAAGAAGAGTAAAATCATGTCATTTGCAAAAATAGATGAAGCTAGAGAATATTATGCTAAGTAATATCAGCCAGTCTCAGAATGTCAAGGGTCATGTGTTTTTCTCATATGTGAAAGTTGGAAAGAAAAGTAGGAAATAAAAAGGACTCAAAGGGAGAGAACAGTGGAAGGGGTTTGGGGAAGAGAAGCGTGAGGGGAAAAAGGAGGCTCAATGAGGGAAACAATTCAAATAATGCCATGTCCATATTTGATGATATCACTACCAATCTCACTAATGTGTATGGGGAAGAGGGAGGAGTGGGGTGAAATCTGAAGGGAATCACACCCAGGGCTGTGTGCATGTATATTTGTATCAAACTGAACCTCACTATGATGTAAAATTATAATGCATCAAGCTGGGCGCGGTGATGCATGCTTGTAATTCCAGTACTCGGGAGGCTGAGATAGGAGGATAATGGTTCACAGCCAGCCTCAGCTGTGCAGGCTCTCTGCAACTTAGTGAGACCCTGCTTCAAAAATGAGGAATAAAAATAGAGCTGGGGACATAGATTGGAAGTAGAATGCCCCTGAGTTCCATCCTTAGTACCACAAAAAATATAATTTACCAATAAAATTTGAAAATGTATTTGTGTTGCTTGTATTTTTTTCTACTCAGTAAGTATCAGAGATAACTTTATCAAGAAGCACTACTTCAAACCAACCACGGTTTGGAGACCAATTCTTTAAGCCAATAGCTTTCATATCTATGTAATGACCACAAGAAGTACATTTTCACAACCTGGTTAATACATAAACATATATAAAATAGAATCAGTTTCATCAAAGTTGTACTTCATATAATTTCTCTTCTATTTTTTCTACTTCATTTAAATATAATGCTAATATCTTATGGGTTAATTTCATGACCTAATAACTGGGAAATACCCATGGTTTGTAAAAAAAAAAAAAAACAAAACAGTGTTAAACCATTTCCTCAGCATTCTTTCTCTTTTGAATGCTGTTCTGATTTGGAACATTGTTATGGTTTGGGTCTAAAATGTTCCCCAAAGTCTAATGTGTTCAGAGGTGGGGCTTTTGAGAAATGACTAGACCATGAAGGCTCTGACATCTTTAGTGGATTAATCCATTTTTGACTGAATGACCTACTAGGAGGTAGAAGATAGTTAGGAGAAGCAGGTCCCTGGGTATGAGCCATGGAAAGGTTTGTCTTCTCTCCAGCTACTTTTTCTCTCTCCCTGCTTCCCAACTGCTATGAATTGAGCAGCTTTACTCCACCACACTCTTCTGCCATGATGTTTCTGACCATGGACATAGACCTCTGAAATTGAGCCAAAATAAATCTTTCCTCTTCTAAGTTGTCCTTGTCAAGTATTTTTGACTACTATGCTGAAAAGCTGACTAACACTAATACCATGAGTAATGGGAAGAGGACTGTCTGCACAGGTAGTCCTTAGTAGCTTAAGCAATTCTCTTTGTTGGAAAGTCATTCTTTCTCGTTAGGTGATATGTTTCCCTATCTCTTCTGCACATTCTCTTTGAACCCAAGTGTAAACTTTTTCCACCTGCAAAGTCTTCTAGCATTTGGAGACAGCTCTCCTCACACCCATCATTCTGCTCTTCCTTAAGGTAATTACTCCCTGTTTCTTCACAGGATCTTCAGACAGTAACCCCTGGTTCAATGGGGAAGGAGACAAGAAAGTGGGCCTAGACGTCAGCTGGCCTAAATTTGAATCTTGGTGGCATCTCTAATTAGTTGTGTGGTTTTGTATAAGCTACTGAACTTTTGATATTGTCAGTCTCATGTAAATTGGAGAATAATTATTATGCCTGTCTCATGAGCAACTAGGTTGGTTAAATGAGAGAATATAGATTAAATGCTTAGCATAAAATTCATGTGTTAAATGTTAAAAAATTATTAGATATTATTTTCTACTTATCACTCTACTTGATTACATTCTACATTTCATGTGGGTCATTCAAGACAATGTCTTTACATGATATGTGATTCTGTAGATGTGAAATATCTAATTGGATACCCAGCACTCAATACTTCCAATGTAATCTGTCAAATGCAGGATAAAAAGAGAAGCATCCCCTTCTCAGATGAGCATGCTAGTCTTCTGTCAGTGCAGAGTAAGGTGGCATAACTTCTGTGGTGGCCACTATTTGTCTCCAGCCCAGTCTGTCTCCATAAACCCCTCCTTGCTTCCTCCGGGCCTCCACTCAATGGTACCTTCTCCCATAAAGCTTCTTTAACAAACCCCATTTAAGAAGCACCACCTGGTGTTCAATGCCCGTAACCTAAATTATTTATTCCCCTGTTTCAACAGAATTTATTTTTAGAGCAGTTTTAGGTTAACAGCAGAACCAAGCAAAAACTAGAATTCCCATGTACTCCTGTTCCTCACATGCATGGCCTCTCCCCCACTGTTCACAAGCCATGGCAGACACTGTATTTGTTACAGTGACTCTATACTGACACATCGGTACCACTCAGAGTCAGTAGTGTATAGTGCAGTGTACTCTTGATGTACATTCTACGGATTTGGACAGATGTGTAATGAAATGCGCCAATTATAGTACAATAAACACTAGTTTCTTTGTCTTAAAAATCCCCTGTGTTTCAACTAGTCATCCCTCCTGCCCCATAACCCCCGAGAACCACTGATCTTTTCACTCCATAATTTTGCCTTTTCCAAAATGTCATTAAGTTGGAATCACACAGTGGGTAGCTTTTTCAGATTGGCTTCTTCCACTAAATAACATTTATGACTTAATAGCTCATTTATTTTTATCACAGTATAACATCCCATTGTCCAACTGAACCAGAATTTATTTACTCATTTACCTACTAAAGGACATCTTGATCACTTTCAAATTTTGACAATTATAAATAAAGCTACTGCAACCATTCGTGTGCAGGTTTGTGTGGAAACATATGTTTCCAACTTCTTTGGGTAAATTTTTGGGATTTCTTTTTTTTTTTTTTTTGGTGGTACTGGGGGTGTAACCCAGAGGCTTTCTACCTCCGGGCTATACTCCCAGACCCATTTTATATGTTATTTGGAAATAGGGTCTCACTAAGTTGCTAAGAGCCTCACTAAGTAGCTGAGGCTGGCTTCGAACCTGAGCGATCCTCCTGTCTCAGCCTCCTAAGCGCTGGGATGACAAGCGTGCGCCACCACGCCCGGCTTTTTGGGTAAATTTTTAAAAAGTAAAACTACTGGATTATTTGGTAAGAATATGTTTAGCTTCTATGAAACTTCAAAAGTGTCTTCCTTAATCGCTGTTCTACTTTTAATTCCTTCAACAATGAATGAGAATTCATGTTGCTCCACATTCTCACCAGCATTTGCTGTTATCAGTGTTACGGATTTTGGCCTTCCTAGGAGGTGTGTAGTGGTAACACTGTTATTTTAATCTGCATTTCTCTGATGATCTATTATGTGAAGCATCTTTTAATATGCCTATTTGCTACCTGTGTGTCTTCATTGATGAGATGTCCTTGCAGATCTTTTGCTCCTCCACTTTTTAAAATCAGGCTGATCTCAATTAATCTTTGATAAATTGTGTCTTTACAGTTTTATCCACATACAACACCATCACTTTACTGTTGTAACCACTACATCACTACATACAAGGTTATCTAGAGTCCTGTCTATGTCATCTTCTAGGAGCTTCATAGTTTTGCATTTATATTAGGTTTATGGCCCATTCCAAGTTACTTTTAATTAGGAAGAGATAAAATCTATCTCTAGACTCATTCATTTTGCATGCAGATGTCCAGTTCCTCCAGCACTACCACTTATGGAAAAGACTTGCTTTACTGCTCTGTAGAGCTTTTTCTCCTCTATTAAAGATCTACTGACTAGCCGGGCGTGGTGGCGCACGCTTGTAATCCCAGCATTTGGGAGGCTGAGACCTGGAGGATCGTGGTTCACGGACAGCCTCAGCTACTTAGTGAGGCCCTCTGCAACTCAGTGAGACCTGGTTTCAAAATAAAGAAAAATAGGGCAGGGGGTATAGCTCAGAGGTCGAATGCCCCCAGGTTCCATAAAAAAAGATCTATTGACTATATTTATGTGGGCCTGTTTTAGATGTTTCTATTTGGATTGATATATTTTTTCTATTTTATTACCACACTGTCTTGATTATCATAACTTTATATTAAGTCTTGAAGTTGGGCAGTATCAATTTTCTATCCTTGCTCTTCTTATTCAATGTTGTGTTGGCCATTCTGAATCTTTTCCCTTTTTTTTGGTCTTTTTATCACCTTTTTCAGCAGCTTCACCAGAGTTTGCAATACATATTGGCAATTATTCAAATCTATTTCAGATAACACTATAATTCTTCATGGGTAATACAAGTACCTCATGCCAATAAAATATTCCTAATTCCTTTCTACAGTTCTTTCTTTCATTGTTGTTATTCATTTCACAAACATGCACATATCTATTTATCTATCTTTACATATATTAATATATGTAACTGAATATATTGCTACTATTATTTGGGGCAAACTGATATCTATTAGATCAATTCAGAATAAGAAAAAAGATTTTCTTTATTCTTATGTATTCCTTCTTTAATGTTATTCCTTTCTTATATAGATTCAAATTTTTAATCTGTATCAATTCTTTTTCTTTGAAGAATGTCCTTGAACACTTTTTGCAAAGCAGGTCTGCAGTCAACATACCCTTTCAATGCTTGTTTACCTGAAAATGTCTTTATTTCTCCTTCATGTCTATATTAAGCTAAGAGTGATTTCATAATCCTGTCTCCAGTTCTAATCCAGTATCACATGGTTCATTTTTGCCATGATGGCTTTTAATGTTTAAACTGTTATCACTGAATGAGACTGATAAAAGAAAAGCTGTAAGATAGCTAGGGGTCTCACTAGCCCTGGTGAGAGATTTTGGAGCACTCTTTTTTTTTTTTTTTTGGTACTGGGGTTCCTGGAAGCCCTTCTACCTCTGAGCTATACTCCCAGACCTAATATATATATATTATATATATATATTATATATATTATATGTTATATATTATATATAATTATATATATAATATATTTATTTTATTTATTTATTTATTTATTTATTTATTTTTGAAACAGAGTCTCTTAAGCCACCGAGGCTGGCTTCGAACCTACACGATCCTCCTGTCTCTGCCTCCCAAGCGCGGGGATTACAAGCGTGCGACACCACGCCTAGCCTGGAGCACTCTTTTGAGCAGTCCCTTGAGATGGAATGAGGGAACCCTTCATTCAGTAGGATGACTTACTGATTGCACCTAACACAGCATGGCAGACATGAAATAAATGCCCACTGTATGTATTGGCACTAAACAAAATACTAGAATAGATTAAAAAATATAGTTGTTACTTTATTGCCCATTTATTTATCATAGGCTGTCAAATATTTGTTGACAGCCCACTGTGGATGAGGCATAAGACTATGCTCTGAAAATGTAATGGTGAAAAGAACAGATATGCTCCCTGCCCTTGGGGCACTAGACCATAAATGGGGGGGAGAATAAATACACATATAAATACACATAAATACACATATAAGCAAGCAAATAAATACACATATAAGTATATGGTTGCAGACTGTGATGTGGGACATGAAGGAGGAGAATCTGAGTGAGATTAAAGGGGGGACCTAAATTGGACTTGCAATCTGGTTTCATGTTCTTTGTTTCCCCAGAGAACCAGGGAGAAAGGCTTCAATTTTAACAGAAAGATTCACATTTGGGCATTTCTAACTAGAAAGAATGTTAAATGTTAGAGTGCTTTACCAAAGAGCAGCAGAGTATATTTTACTCTGTCTTTTTGAGGAGGGCTAATTGGAAGGGATGAGTTCCTTTATTAATCCTTTTACTACAAATCATTTTCAGTTCTGCATTGCCAGGGTGGGGGAGGTGCCAGATGCCACTCTGGTGCCTGGATTCTTCATGTGGTTTGTCTCAAGAAGACTGAAAAACAAGCTGTTTTTCCCCAGCGTTTATAAGCATCTCCACTGAGTTACATAAAAGGAGAGATTCATCTGCATCCAGCAACATATGAATAGAGATGACTCCTATCTGCTGACAGGAAAGCTTAGCCTAAGGTCACTTATTATAAACAAAGCAAAATGCCTTTTGTAAACTCCCAACACATCACACACACACACACACACACGCACACACACACACACACACACACACACACACACACACACTATATGTCTGTATTTTGAAAAAACTTAGGGAAGTGGTTTGATAATTACAGCCCAGACTTACCATAGTTTACCCTCTTCCCCTCCAAATTCAGTTCCAGTTTTCAGATTCCCACTGCTTGTGATGGTGCCCTGTGGACCATCCTGACCACATCTTTGCCGTCTGGGTACTTATTTTTCAAGCCTAGCAATTATCAGCCAAATCTTCACTATAACCTTGGTGTTTGTAACCTCCTGACCTTAAAGACTTGCCAGGATTCAGCATTAAACAGTCTTTAACAGCCTTTCCGATGAGCCACTGAGAGCTGTGTCCCCTACATTAGGATTGTGCAAACCATGTTCCAAAGAATGCTCTGTCCAAGCTGCATGCAGCATTTACTTACTGATAAATTTATGTAATATACCTTGCCTTTTATATTTTCTCTCTCTCTTTTTTTTTTTCTTCTTTGTTCAATATCAAGCTTACTATGGCTTAACCTCTGCCTTCCAGGGCACGTTTGCCCTGCCTCTGAGCATTTTATTTACTTTTTTTTTTTTTTTTTTTTTTTTTTTTTAGTGATGGTATACTGTTTAATTTCACCTTTAAAGGAAAATAAAGTTATTTTCTAACAAATGAAAACCAAAAACTGTTTACTGGCAAAACCCACACTAAAAGTATACTAATGGGAATTCTAAATGTTAAACATCTTTAGGCATCAGAAAAATAAAAATTAAAACTACAATGAGAGTCCATCTAACTCCAGTTAGAATGGCAATCAACAAGAACACGAATAATAGTAAATGCTGGCAAGGTTGTGGGGAAATAAGCACCCTATTTCACTGTTAGTGAAAACTTGTACAGCTGCTATGGAGATCAGTGGAAGTTTCTCAGAAGACTGGGAATGATTTTCTGATTACTAAAGGTGTTTAACATTTTTTCATATATGTGTTGGCCATTTGTATTTCTTCTTTTGACAAGATTCTATTCGGTTCAGTTGCTCATTTTTTGATTGAGCTACTTTTTTTCTTTTAGTGTTACACTTTTAAGTTATTTATCTATTCTAGGTATTAGGCCTTTGTCTGATAGGTAGGAGAATAGTAGATTAAGCAAGTAGAGCAAGTCTCAAAAAAAAAAAAAAAGAGATGTATGTTTTCTCTTATATGTGGAAACTAGAGAGATATTGGGAAACAAAGGGCAACATCAGATAGATGAACAGAGACTCCAAGGGAGTGACTGAGGGGGATTAGGGAAGAAGTCATAAAGAATGTAACAGCTGAAATAATGCTGTGAATGTATACAAAACTACCAATTTCAATATCAAAGATATATGTGGGGAAGGGAAAGAAAGGGGGAGAGACTGGATGGGGAGGGCACCAAGAATGGCCAGATGATTAATAAATAAAGATGCGGAGGGTTCCATTGGCGCACAGATACACGCGGGAGTCCCATATAGGTGATATGGATGCCTTTATTCGTCCAGAGTCGGCTGCCCGCCCCGGCAGGCCCGCTGGGGTGAGCGAGAGAGAGCGCGCCTGTCTGTCTCTGTCTGTGTGTGTCTCTGTCTGTCTGAGGTAGCAGCGTCTACCTTAAATCGAGGGGAGTGGTCTCCTCTGTGGGAATCACAGAGCTCTACCTCCTGGCTTCCGGCCCCGCCCCCTGCACTGGCAGGGGACTCAGACCTTTCATCATGCATGTATTTGTCTGACACTCTGTACCCAATATGATGTAAAATACACCAAATAAGAAAAAAAAATGTATAGTGACACATTAAAGAGGCTAAAAATTTTACTAATATCAGCTAAAGATATGCTGATATTTTTATGAATGATTGTATTTAAATAGTCAATTAAAACATGAGAAAGTATTTTGGGTCATTAATTTCTACAAAATAAAAACTAAACTGCAGTGAGATTCTACTGTATAGGCTCCAGATTAGCTAAAATGAAAAATAAATCTGATAATACTAAATTTGAATAGGAATTAAGACATTTGGAACTCAGACACTGCTGGTAGAGTTATAACTGGTATAGTCAGATGGAAAATGACGAGGTGGTATCTACTAAAGCAGAATATATCCCGTTGATTCAGAAACTCCAATCCTAAGTATGTACTCAACAGAAATACAAAATACATGTACAAGAGATATAAATAAGAATGTCCATAGCAGCATAACTTCAAATGGTCAAACAACAACCTATACTAGAATATATTTAAAAAAAAAAAACAATTGTGGTAGCCGGGTGTGGTGGCGCACACTTGTAATCCCTATGCTTGGGAGGCAGAGACAGGAGAATCACACAAGTTCGAAGTCAGCCTTACTGGCTTAAGAGACCCTGTTTCCAAATAAAAATATAAAATAGGTCTGGAAGTGTAGCCCAGAGGTAGAAGGGTTTCCAGGTACCCTAGTACCACCACCACCACCACCAACAACAACAACAACAACAACAACAAAACAATTGTGGTATACATCAATTAATGTAACTAAAGTATTGCTATTGAAACATCTTGCCTAAATAAAAAAATAATGATTATCTTAGGAAGGGTGTTAATGATTTAAAGGACACAAAGGAGGCTTTTAGAATATTGGTAATATTCTGTCTCTGTCTCTTGATTTGGATGGTGATTTTATATGTATGTTGCTTTTTTTTTTTCAGTGGCACTGGGGTTCCTGGAAGCCCTTCTACCTACGGGCTACACTCCCAGACCTATTTTTACATTTTTATTTAGAAACAGGGTCTCCTAAGCCAGCACGTGCGGCTGGCTTTGAACCTGCGTGATCCTCCTGTCTCTGCCTCCCAAGCGCGGGGATTACAAGCCTGCACCACCACGCCCGGCCTATGTATGTTCCTTTTATAAACTTCATTTAGCTGTGATCCTGTGATTTGCATACTTTTCTGTACGTCTGTTATAGTCCAAAGCTAATGTTTATAAAAACAATGTATGTGTGTTCGTTATTTATTGCTCTGTAATTCAGTTATCTGAAAACTTAGCTAAAGACAGCACACATTCCTTATCTCATGGTTTCTATAGGTCAAGAATTCAGGCGTGGCTTATTTGGGTCCTAGACCTCTAGGTCTCTCACAAACCATGGTCAGCTCAAGGCTCCATGAAGAAAAATCTGCTGTTCTAGCTCACTCATGTGCTGTCAAGAGGATTCAGTTACTTGCAGGTTGTTGGAAGCCTCAGGTCTTCAGGAGCCATGTCTTTCCTCCACTCTTTGCCACAGGGACCTTTCTAGAGAACACTTCACAATTTCACAATGCCACAGCAGAATGTGTCCACTAAGAGATAAAAAGCAAGATGGAGGGTTCCGTCCTGCATGACCTCGTTGTGAAGTGACATCCCATCACTTTGGGCATCATCTATTCATTAGAATCAAGTCATTAGGAGGTCCAGCTCACACACAAGGAGAGGAAATACAAGAAGGTATGTATGGTAGGGAGCTGGTATCATCAGGAACTATTTAAGAAGACTTTGTACAGCTGGCTGCAGTGGTGAACACCTATAACCCCAAACCTTGAAAGGCTGAGACAGGAGAATTGTAGGTTCACAGTCAGTCTTAGTAAGCAACCTAATGAGACCCTCAGCAACTAAATAGGACCCTATTTCAAAATAAAAAAAAAAGGGCTAGGGATGTGTCACCATGGTAGAAAATTCTTGAACTTAATCCCAAGTATAAGAAGAAAGAAGAAGAAAGAGAGAAGAGGAAGAAGAGAAATAAGAGGAGGAAGAGGAGACAGAGGAATTACCATGATATTTTAGTAGTTGGAGCAAAGAACAACAACAAAATACATATAAATATTTGTGCATTGCTGCTCTTCCTTGAGCATTTCTCAGTGCACAGGATAAGGTCAAACAGAACTCTTGTGCTGAGTGAGAAGGTCCCTATTCCTGTTTTACTTTGGTTGTGCAGATGAAGTGATTGTGATTTTTAACTGACCACTGGTCTTCTCCCTAAAGAAATTAAATTATATAGAGAAAAAAACCTATCCCCACATAAAGAAAGGGCAGAATACTTTGTTTTAATGGATTTGAAGAGACTCTTCCCAGTAACAAATGTTCCTAGTTATCCCACCACCCACTTGAAAAGCAACTGGCATTCGAGGGAAGGATACTGTTGTCTGGCCTGTTGCAGGAAGCCTCATTTTATTGGAATGCAAGCATTACTGTGAAATAGGAAAGAAGAGAAAGAAAATGAGAAAATGGCCATCAACAACTGCTTTTAATGGAAATGGCATGATGGCCCCTCACCCTCTTCTTCATGGTTTTAAGTCAATGATCCCCAGAGAGCAAATCTGAGGCTGCAATGGAAAGACTTCATTTGAGAAAGCCTGGTCTGCAAGTTCCCTCTCTTTGATGCCCCAATGAGAGGGAATGTTTCCATTGTGTGTAGGTTTTGATATGTAGCTTTGAAAAGAATACTAAACCCTTCCATAAAAAAAGGTTGAATATTGTGCTATTTATTTGCTGAGCAAAGAGAGTTGTTGGTTTTGCGTAAAACTGCAATCCCACTCAGGTTTCTCATTTATGCAAAATCTGCTTTTCTTAAGGAAGGAAAACAAATGTACCCTCTGTTTTGGTTGGTTATTTTCCACAGAAAAACTGAGCATTCCACTCTTTAATAAGAATAGAAACATCAGATTAGAAGAAGAACATGAAAATGCAGGTAAAATTTTTCAAAGGATGAGAAAAAATGAAGAGGGTTTATGTCATTTCACTAGACTCTAGATATGATATACTGGAAATGATAAATGGAAATTGTAGGCGCTCAAGAGGTTGGAGACTGCAAAGATCACTATATCCTAAATTCTTTCACTCCCCGTATGAAAAAAAAAATCTAGTGGAAATTACTTTACTATATTATCACACAGAATTCCAGTTAACTGGATCTTTTAAAAACTGGAATGGTTTGGTGCTTATTATTGCTAGGAAAACAGTTAAGAGAGCAAATAAAAGAGTATGTTTAAACCATGTGTTGTATGCCCCATCTCAGAAAAATGACACTGTGGTTTTGTGCTTCTCAAAGTGGGTTGCTGGTTGTAGTGGCCCACACTTGTAAGCCCAATACTTATGAGGCTGAGACAGAAGGATCGTAGATTCACGGCCAGCCTCAGAAACTTGGCAAGACCCTGTTTCAAATAAAAAAGCACTGGGGTTATATCTCAGAGATAGAACACCTCTGGGTTCAATCCCCAATACCACCACCAGAAAAAAAAAAAAAAAGAAAAAGAAAAAGTTGCTGAAAATCAAATATTACCCAGAAGACTACTTCAAACTTGGGCCATTATGGCCTTGTCTAAATCTTCTAAAGAAATGTCTAAAGGTGAGGAGTAAGCAACTGTGTTTTGAAAAAGGCCATTCAAGTGAGGAATTTTAAGTATTTAGTAGGAAATACAAAACGTACTTTCACTGTGGTTACATTTACCCATGCAAAGTATACAGAGATTTCCAGGTGACAGTGACAATTGACATTCACAAACCTTCCACCTGGCAGGTCCACTTATTGAGGTGAAGTAAGAAATTTCAGATATGCAAATAATCATGTCAAGCATTTGTTTTATGCAGATGAGGTCCAGAGAAAATAGGGTGCTTCTCATTTTCAAACTATTTTTTTGTGGTACTAGGGATTGAACCCAGGAGTGTTCTACCTCTTAGCTATATCCCCAGCCTTATTTCTTATTTTGAAATAAGGTCTCACTAAGCTGCAGAGGGCCTCACTAAGTAGCTGAGGCTGGCTGCGAACCTGTAATCCTCCTGTCTCAGCTTCCCAAGTACTGGGATTGCAAGCGTGCGCCGCCATGCCCAGCCAATTTCCAAACTTTTGCTAATAATTTCTTTCATAAATATTTCTATGCCACTGAACTGCATTTTGTCATGGGCCTTAAAGGCTTTCTGTTTTTCAGAATATGTGCTATTATTTGAACTGCCTATTGAAGGGAATAATTAAGCCCTCTCTAATTACACTTCTCATACAGTTGTCATCTCTGAGTCTCCCAATTTCCAAATGAAAGCAATCTGTCCCTCTCAGTTTTCCTCATGTGTCGGGCAATTGGAAACAGAAGTGATTTTAACTTTCCTAGAAACGCAACATTTACTTTTCGGCCTTTAGCCCTCACTCCTCACTTCTCACAGTGAGAACAGTATAGGGGAGGAAAGATTTCTTTTCCTCACCCATAGCTAGAGTCACAGCAAGAGAAGAGCATATAAATATATTGACTGTAAGTTTTCTATGCAAACCCTATAAGGAAATGAAGACCAAAAGAAGCAGGGAAACCTGTGTATCTTTATGTTGTTTGATGAAGAAGTCATGACTAGCCACGGAGACATGTGACTGGACAAAGGAGGTGTGATCTAAAGGAAATAAACTGAGAGGAATCCTGCAAGGCCTCCCTGTTCAAACTCTTTTCTATGACCCTGTGATCCGACATAAGGACACTCCTTTCCTCTGAGTATAGAGAGGGCACCTCTTAGGTGGGGTTATGGAGAATTGCAGAGCACTCTTCCTAACCTTACTGACCTGCTCCAGGATAGAAGCACCAAGGTAAGGTGAGCATGAGCGTCCTGCTTCTGCTGTTTCCTTAAATGCCCTGGTGCCAGTTCTTGAAGCTGTGTCCTAAATGCCATCATTAGTTTGCTTTTCCAAGGCTTGTGTCTGCAGAGTTAGCTGGAGGAGACTCCTTTTTTTCTTTTCTCTCTCTTAGGAAAACAGTAGGCCACAAATACTCTGGGAAACTTGTATATGAAGTCCTTCTTAACACCTATCAGGAAGATCTTCCCTCTCTCTAAACCTGATGACAACCACATTCAGGAGAGCCCTTCTCCTCTCCCCCTACCAAACATTACCCTTCCTTCCTTCCTCTTGTACTGAAGCTTGAATCCAGGGAGATTGTACCTCTGAGCTACACCCCAACTCATTGATTGATTGATTGATTGATTGATTGAATATTTATTATTTTGGTCTTGCTAAGTTGCTGAGGGCCTTGCTAAGTTGCTAAGGCTGGCCTGGAACTTGGAACCCTCCTGTCTCAGCCTCCCAAGTACTGGGAGTACAGGCATGTACCACCATATCCAGTTACATCACTCATTCTTAAGAAATTCACTTAAATAATTTAAACATATGAAAGCAATGTCTTTCATTTATTTCACCTCTGTTGGTATGATTCACCTGCTGATAAACTTTATAAAAGTTCTCATCTTTATTCATTCATTCACCACCAGATTACTCCTCACCAGAAGAACCCATTTTTCTAATCAATCTCAACAAATTCATGCTCGGAATCACTGCTGATCCAAAGCTGGAGCAATTTTATACATTGAGCACTGATGTGGAGGATGCTTCCTCACTAAGCACCATTATAAATATAATTCCAGTGCTTCTTGAATTCAGCAGCTGCACCAATCTCAAAGTTACTGGCTACTTTGGTGCAGCTGCTCAATTAAGAGAGATAGAAGATGTAGAAAACAGTCTTCATTCTTTGCAAAGCATTTTTACTAGGTTCCATGCCCCTGGTACATTGAGAAAAGGCTAAAGATATGAGAATGTCTTAAATCCATTTAAAGTCCTATTTTCTCCCTTCTTTCTGTGAGACCAAGGTAAGTAAGTTTATCTCTGTAAATCTAATTTGTAAACTCATGACAGTTGACATGCTCATGAGAGAAAGAGTTCGGGATAATACTATCTAATCTGTAAATCTAATTTGAAAAACTCAATTAAGTGTTTTTCAAAGGATACAATTAGAAAATCAGTGTGAGAGTGCCTTATAAACTAACATCAAAGTATACAGAATTGTAATTGCCCACCTGCTTGGGGTCTCAAATATACTATTCTATGATTAGTGCTGGTGAATAAATTTTCATAGTAAATACATATTTTCAAGACTTCATTAGCAGATTTTTTGAGCACAAATTATATACTGAATGATAGGATGGGGGCTTAGATATGTACAAGTGGGATATCATCTACCACTTTACTGGGCAATACTTTACTTGCCAGTAGATCCTCATATGAATCTGTCCTCCATCAGTTGCGCAATGCAGTAAGTATTTATTGAACACTTCCTATGTGCAGGCACTGTCCTTATTCATTGTATTAGTAATTACACACATGTGTATGTATATATAAAATGTGACAAGTGATAAAGGCAAATAAAGAAGATAGTGTTAAGGGCTATTTCACACAGAGAAATTATGGAAGGCTCTCAGATATGATATTTGAGTAGATTTCTGAAGAAAGGTGAGCCACATAGCTATCAAGTAGTAGGGTTTTGAGAGAAGAAGGAACTACAAGTACAGATGCCTGAGTCCAGAAGTGTTTGAAGTGTTCAGGGAATGGCAAGGACGCTGAGGCTGTGGTGCATTGAGCAAAGGGGAGACTAGTATCTAAGGAGGTCAGAGAAGCAGCTGGGGTGAAGAGTGGTAGGGCCAAATAGGACTTTCTAAGAACTCTGCTTTTCACTCTGATAAGACAGAAGTCACTAGAAGCTCTTGAACCAAGGAACAGCATAATCTGACCCAATTTGAAACAACTCTCCAGTTGCTGTGTGGAGAATGGAAGCTGGAAGGTTAAAAGGAGCCATTGTTGTAATCTACGCAGCAGATGATAGTGGCTTGGAGTGGGATGGCAGTGGAGGAGAGGATGAGAAGGTGTTAGGCTCTGGATGTCTTTGGTTTGGCAGGATTTGATGACAGTTGACATGCTCATGAGAGAAAGAGTTCGGGATAATACTATGATTTTTGCCTGAGAATTGAAAAGTTGATTTTATAATTTACTAAGAGGAGAAGACTTGTTGAGTAGGTCTACAAAGTAGAAGGAGAAGCATGATTTCCATTTTGGACATGTTGAATATGAGATGTCTATCTATGTCCATATCATGAAGAGTAGACCATTGGATGCAAGTCCAGAATTGAAAATAGATCTGAGTTGGATACAGGAATGTGGAGTTTTTAGCATCTGGATATCTTTAAAGCCACGGAGCCAGATGAGATCAGATAGGAAGTAAGAACTAACAGAAAGAAAGGAGATGCCCAAGGGTTTTTCTGTTTCTATTTCTCAAATTCCATTTATTTTTTGTCACAAAAAAAGAGAACCATTGCCATGTTTTAGGGACTCCTCCATCCAGTACAAGACTTTCTTCACATTGACACGGCTCAAATTCCCAACCCTACATCTCCTTTATTCTTCCTTGTGAAAGCACCTCAAACAGGCTTTGCTGGCAATTCTGTAGTGTCATCTTACACTTTCTGCACCTTTGTTCTTATTTTCTCACCATGACCAGTCACCCACATTCTGCCCATTGAGATACCATCATTCTCCCGAGGCCGAGTTCAAATCTTATGTACATGGTGGAGTTATTCTATTCTCCCACAACCAAATATCACCTCCTACTCTTCCTTAGCAACCACTGTACTTGTCTGTGCCTGTGGCAGATACTGGAGATTAGATCAGTTGGCACTTCATTTTCCAGCCCTCCTCTGAACTGCCTTTTTGTATTGAAGAAGCTGGAATGCTAAAAACAAAAACAAAAACAAAACAAAACAAAAAACCACTGATTCCAGACTCCTTCTCACCTGGAGTTACTTTTTATGACTAAGGTTTCTCACCTGAAACTTGGAAGGTTGAAGTGGCCCTTTTGAGGTAAAGAGGAGCACACTGGGAATTTAGGTTCCATGTTGGATTCTTTTGTTCTCCTGAGGCACTGTGTAAACCCCCACCCAGGTCTTGGGTGCTGAGCAGGGGCTGCAACTGTGAGTTTCCCTGAACAGTTCTGTGGTAAGCCTAAGCCTCTTGTACGTGCACCACATTCAACTTTATTTCTCTGGCCTTTCTAGAAATTCTGTAAGCAACTTAAAACACCATCATAAGCCATTTTCCACTTTAAGTCAGTTCAGTGGGCTCTATCTTCTGCAACTGAACATCTTCCCTGATAAAATAACTTTTATTATGGCATAGCATCTTGATTTTCTCTATAACACGCTTTTTTTAAAACAATAATTTTATTATTTTTCCACTAGGTTAAGTCCTTTAATACAGGATGTAACTAAATTAAGGTATTTGACACAATGACATCTGTTGAACACTAAGCTAATTACTGCTATTGAATGGTTTGGACCCGTTCACCTAATAAAGGACACTTATTTATTCATATCATTAAAATATTACTGAGTGTTATGGGCATCATGAGCCAAGAAAGTTTTGTCTAGCACCTTTATTCTAGGTTCTTGGTGGAAATAAATATAGCTTGTATACTTAGATGAGAGAAGAAAGTATAATCCTTTTTACTTGAAAACTCTGGCCCATGTGGGATCCAGGCAAGGAATGGAAGATTAAAAATGGGGTTTCATTTGGAAGCAATCTTAGGTTGCATCTCAGATATGGTGCTTTAATTCTGGCTCACAATCATGAGAAATGCTCCAGTGCCTACAGCAGGCAGAGGACTCTTAGTCATCTTTGCAACAATGATGCTTTTATGGTCAACCTCCTGGAGTCCTCTTGTCACTTTCTTCTTTATCTTTAATGTCCCTGCATTGCAGCCTTCTATTGGCTAATATGAAGCAAAGGAGCCCAGAGAGGAGGTTAAACACAGGCAGACAGCCTCACTGAGGCTGCAATGGAGATGAAAGGCTATTTTCTGATTGTTAGTATGCCAGCTCATATCTTTTGCCAAATAATATTTATACAGCTGAAAAGAGCATGTTAGTTTCGTGTTCCCTCTACACAGGAGTCACAGCCATTTTCTCAAGAGGAAGGCCCTAAATGGAATGCATATGTTTTATAATATATAAATGAGCTTCCCATCCTCAGAGCCTTAAGGCCCTAAATACTGCGACTATGGCTGAGCCAGTAAAGTCCTTCTGGCCAGAATCCTGATTTGAATCCAAACTTTAGCTAGTTCTGTTCCAGAATCAGACTTGAATCATGTTGGGGTTTTATAGTGTGTGAATCCAATTCATTTTGGTTACTGAGGTTTTGGATTTATTGGAGAGGACTAGAATTAGTGTGAGGAGACATTTTATCAGACAGGTTTCAACTCAGCCAAGTTTTCCTGAGAGCTCAGGAATTGTGGTCCAAACCTGGGACCTCGTCCACCAAAAGCATCAATTAGGCAGCTGCAACACAAGCCACTAAGTCCACTTGGATTTGCCTAATGGATATGTGAGTCAGTGTTCTCTGGGAAGCCGCAGCCAGGTCTGTGGGCCAAAGAGTATATAGACCGGGAACGTAAGGCATTGACAAGCAACTTCCATTTTACAAAATGAAATAAAGTCACAAGCAAGTTGTTCTATTAATCAGGGCTCCCAAAAGGTGAAAAAGTGTCAGCACCTAAAGCAACCATTACAGAGCTTTCTGTGTTTTTAAAGACTTAACCTAACATCCAGTTAAACCTGAGATGTGGAGACTAAAGATGCACAGAAGAGAGGATGGCGAGGAGTACTGGAAACAGATTTTGTTGTTTGTTGGAAATAAGTGTAATCTTACAGTTGTTATCTCTTGTCCTCAACTTTCATGGATCAGTAGAGAGTGGATGATAGGCTGAGAACACTGCAGAAGGTAAAGCAAATGCTGCTCTTTTTTCCCTTGAGAACCAAAGAAGGGGTTGCTCCCTGAGAGATAAAACATCCCATTTATAAGTATCCTCTCTGTGGCAGAGGAAAGATGTGGGTGATTACTCCAGCTCAAGACATGAAAAGAGAGTTCCAAAGAAAAGCAGAAATGAAGCATGCTATTGTTTACTCCAGCAACATTTTTGCCAAGGAGGGTACAATATTTGTGTTGGTGATGTTTGCCGCTTTAAGGAGTTTATCTTGAAACACTGAGAGCAATCTAATCTAAAATCATAAATAAAACATTGGACCAAATCCTTGATAGGTCAGTGGTGTTGATAACTTGAAAAAACTTTGTATTTATTTTTGTTCAGGGTCTTTCTATCAGGTCTTCATTTTCCCTCCCAGAGGATCATCCATATAACAAAACAGGCATTATGGTTTGGATCTAAAATGTCCCTCTAAGATTGTGTTTCAAAGGCTCAGTCCTCAGGGTGGCAGTGGGCAGAGGTGGGACTTTGGAAGGTGACAGGATCATCAGGGCTCTGAGCTCATCAGCTCAGATGACATTTGTAGGAGTTGCTAGAAACTTTAGGAGGTGGAGTCTATTTGGAGGAAATAGGTTACTGTGGGGAGGGTCCCTGGAATAGAGGCTGCCCCCCCTCTTCTCCTCCCCCCTGGTTGTCATGAGCTGAGCAGGGCTCCTCCACCACACCCTTCCACTATGATGTTCTTCCCACCTCACACCCAAAACAATGGAGCTGGCTGACCATGCACTGAGCCCTCTGAAACTGTAGCCAAAATCAATCCTTCCTCCCTTTAAGTTGTCTTTCTCAGGTATTTTCCATAGTGACACAAAGCGGGTTGTTTTGGAGTGGAGAGAATTCTAGACAAGGCATCACTGAACACAGGTGACCCCTCTGGCACTACCTTTTGTAAGATATACCCATAGGTAGGTCTGTTCTAATTTCATCAGCAACAGGACAGGTCAGAATGAATGCTTTCTAAGGTATTTCCCAACCTGAACAATTGATTTTAAGATGAAGAATTCACTCTTTGTGCCACTGGACCAGCCTCTTCCCATCTCTCCTCCCATTTTTCCGCCATCAAAACACACTGCCACACTCATGTCAAAAGAACCTAGGAGATGTCTTTTTTTTTTTTTTTTTTTGGTGGTACTGGCGATGGAACCCAGGGGCCTTCTACCTCCAGGCTCCCAGATCTATTTTACATTTTTATTGGGAAACAGGGGCTCTTTAGCCAGCTGAGGCTAGTTTCGAACCTGTGTGATCCTCCTGTCTCAGCCTCCCAAGCGTGGGGATTAGAAGCGTACACCACCACTCCCGGCTGGAGATGTCTTTTGATTTTTCTACAAGACACCAAAACAACTGCCCAATTTTTCAAACTAAATTAAAGATGTCAACAGAATGAATAAGTCACCGAATGCTTGAAAGAAATGATTATTTGATGATTAAATTGAGTGGCAATTGTCCAATCAGCTTCCCTGTTGAGGCATTTTTCATCAGAGTGGAAGGATTGGGAATGGTGGCCATGTAGGAGGGTGGCGGGGCTCATATATGAGTTTCAGTCACACTACTTAGTAGCTATATGGCCTTGTGGAAATTGACATCAATTTATCCGGTTAGGGTGCCCAAAAATAGATTGGAAACAATCCATAAATGGTTGAGTTCTTCAAAGTTATTAAAAACTTTCAGAAAACCAGGCATGGTGGCGCACGCTTGTAATCCCCGCACTTGGGAGGCAGAGACAGGAGGATCGCGCAGGTTCGAAGCCAGTCGCGAGTGCTGGCTTAGGAGACCCTGTTTCCAAATAAAAATGTAAAAATAGGTCTGGGAGCATATCCTGGAGGTAGAAGGGCTTCCAGGAACCTCAGTACCACCCAAAAAAAAAAAAAAAAAAAAAACTTTCAGAAAATTTGTGGTGCAAATCTAAAGCCCACATCTATTGCCTTCATGTGTACTAAGTGATAGTAGTGTGATCGGTGAGGAGCAAGAGGACAGTGGCTCTGAATACATCTGAAAGAGGAAACGGAGTGTGGTGAGTGCTTCCAGCTTCAGGCTAGCTCATGGCTCCAGCCCTGTCTTGCTGCCAGGTGATTTGTCTGGAGGTAAAGTAGGAAGCTTCCTTAGGCTTCAGCTTCCCCAGGTCTTCTGGGTAATCAGCGCTGATGGTGGAGAAATGGCAGAACAGCTGGTTTGATCCTGGAGCCGCTGCCCCTCAGGTTTCCACTGCTGCTCCAGGGCCTGTTCACCCCTCCCAGCACAGCTCTCCACCTCTGCCTGGCAGAAATTCCAACCTTGGAGCTTTTATAGTGGGTCCCAGCCCTTTTGTGGTTATACTAACTAATGCTCTATTTAATAAAAAATTGTTGTTAAATACAGATTTAAACCTAGAGAAATATTTTATTTCAAGAAAATCTAAAAAATTTTTTTTATAATTTATATCTTGAATCACATGGTTTTTTGTGGCGACACTATTGCATTGAATTTTCCTCTTTCTTTTACCTTTCTGTACACTCAGAAAAGTTTTCTAGAGGGATAAAAACAAACACATGCTAGTTAACATTGTGAACTTTTATCAGGAAATAAAATCTTTTCTTCTCACTTTTCCCTCAACCCACAGTAAATGCCCAATGTCTCATGATGGACATAATGTTCAAAGTCTTAGTTAAAGGACAAATAATACTTCTGATCCTTCAGATAATAATTTGAAGTATTCAACATTGTATTAGTCATCTTTCCATTGCTGTAACAAATGCCTGAGATTAACCAATCTATAAGAAAAAAGGTTGATTTTGGCTCATGATTTCAATCCATAAAGTTTCAGTCCATGGTCACTCAGCACTGTTGCTTTTGGACCTACTATGGAAAAGCAGTATGAAGTGGTGGTGGGAATGTGAAGCAGAGTAGGCCACCCAGCCCATAGGAGCACAGAAGTACAGAGAGGAAGATGTGGGGCTGGGCCTCAGTATCTCCTTCAAGAACATCCCCCAGCCCCAATGGCCTGACTTTCTTCCAGTAGGCCCCATTCCCTAAAGAGCCCATCACCTTCCAATAGTGTCACAGCTAGAAACCAAGCCTTTAACACATGAGCCTTTAGAAGACATGTATTCAAACAGTAACAAACATCAATTCAACAAATATTTAGGGAACATTTTTTATGAACCAGGCATTATTCTAAGTGCTGGTGACAGAGAGTGAACAGAACAGAGGAAAATTTGTATTTGGACGGTAAGTATTGTTATGGCTTAAAGTGTTTCTGAAAGTCTCCTGTGCTGAAGGCTTGCTCACCTGAGCAGCAGTGTTTGGAGATGGAGATTTTGAAAAGAGATTGGATCATGAGACTTTGACCTCATCAAGGGGTTATCCACTGAGGGAACCAACAGCTGAATAAACTACTTGGGAGGTGGTGGCAACTCTAGGAGGTAGAAGCCAGTTGAAGGGAGTGGGTCCTTGGGGGTGTGCCTTTGGGAACTATGTCTTCTCCCTGGCCCCATTCTGTCTCACCTGAGTGCCATGAGGAAGCAGCATTCCTCCACCACATTCTTCTGCCGTGATGTGTTTGCCTCTTTTTAGTCCCAGAGCAATGAAGCTGGCCGACTGTGGACTGAAAACCCTAAAACTGAGCCAAAATGGAACCCAGGGCCATTCTAACTCTTAGCTACACTCCCAGTCCTATTTTTTATTTTTTACTTTGAAACAGAGTCTCACTGAGTTGCAAAGGGCCTCACTAAGTAGCTGAGACTGTCCATGAACCATGATCCTCCTGTCTCAGGCTCCCAAATGCTGGGATTACAAGCATGTAATGCCTGGCTTTTTAAGCTAAGTTTGTTGGGTATTTTTTCACAGCAATTAAAAGCTAACTAGTACAAGTACTAAGAAGAAAAGAAAAGAAGGACATTAAGTGCTTAGAGAGGGGTAAAATTTAGGGCAGCCAGGAAAAGCTTCACTGAGGAAAGACATGGAGGAAGGAGGAATCTATCCAAGCAAGAAAGGAATTTGAAGCATGAGGAGAAGTGTGGCTGGTGCAGAAGAAATCAGAAAGATTGAAAAGAGATAGTAAAGCTGGGCATGGTGGCACATGCTTGTAATCCCAGCATTCAGAAGGCTGAGCCAGGAGGAGCACGGTTTGTGGACAGCCTCAGCTACTTAGTGAGGCCTTTTGCAACTCAGTGAGACCCTGTCTCAAAGTAAAGAATAAAAAATAGGGCTGGGGGTGAGGCTTGGAGGTAGAAGGCCCCTGTATTTCATCCCCAGTACCCCCCCACACATGCATGCACACACACACGCGCACACACAAAGAGATGGTGAGGAAAGGCCAGATCTTGTGGGCTTGCAGTTCATAGGAAGGATTTGGGGTTTATTTCTGAATGAAATGGAAAGCCATTGCAGAGTTTAGAGAAGACATGAACTTATTTCTGCTTTATCAGACTAACTCTAACTACTGTATTAAAAATATGTGTCTGGGAAATTGTGGAAGCCCCCAGGTAGGTGACGAAATGATCCAGGTGAGGTATGGTGGGACTGGGGATTGAGTTCAGGGGCATTCTACTACTGAACCACAACCCCATCCATATATATATATATATACATATATACATATATACATATATATATATATGTATATATATATGGATGGGTATATATATATATATGGATGGGTATATATATGTATGGATATTATATATATGTATATATATGTATATATATATATATAAATAAATTTTGAAATGGTGTTTCAATAAATGCATGCTAACCTCCAACCTGCAATCCTATTGTCTCAGCCTCCCATGTATTGAGATTACAGGTGCCTATCACCACACCCAGCTAAGCCCCATGTGTAGCTGAGATATGGGAAGGTCATTTGGAAAACTTGATAGTACAAGGTCCAGTTTAGAAAATACTGGGTGAATGTACAGGACAACATTTCAAAACAATAGGCAAAATAATAATTATTCTATGCCAGGAGCAGTGGTGCACACTTGTAATCCCCGTGCTTGGGAAGCAGAGACAGGAGGATTGTGCAGGTTCGAAGCCACCTATATAAAAAATAGGTCTGGGAGTGTAGCCCGGAGGTAGAAGGGTTCCATCTCCAGTACCACCAAAAATAATAACAATAATAATAATTATTATTATTCTGAAAGTCACTTTAAAATTTTAGCCATATCAAAAAAAATGCTAAAAATAGTAATAAGATCAGTAATTTTAGAATAGGTACAGATAAATAAGAAAGATGAAACAAGCAAATTTTTAGATGCATGAGCCCTTCCCCAGTTCCTGAATTAATTATTTTTTTCACTCAAAGGAAGGATCAACCTTCAAAGTCACCTTGATGTTTACTTTGCCTTCAGTGGGTCCCATTGTCCACCAGGGCTGGGATTCAGATCATTTTGAGAGAGCTGCCATTGGAGAGAAATGAGAAACAAATTTATTCATAAGGCATTTCTCTTTAATTGATTCACACTGATTCCAACTTGTTCTCTCAACTATTCTTTTCTAAATTTGTTAAAACAAGATCCCCAACCCCTCTTTACCAAGGATCAGACAGGCCTTTCTCACAGCTTCCCATAAAAACAAGACAAAAACAAACAAACAAACAAACAAAAAAAAAACAAATTCCAACCCTCTCAGAAGTAGGTGCCATACCCTTTTGTCTTCTATTAATTTGCATTTCCACACTTTAGGTCTCTAGTTTAAGAATGGGTGCCAAGCCAAGTCTGTTATCCAAATGAAGGGAGGTGATCAATATTATTCTTGTTTTTACAAAAATTCTAAAAGCTAGTTCATTGGTTAATTTGAAATGGAAGAGGAGAGAGGAAATCCAGGGCAGGATTGCCTGGAGTCTATATACCACAAGTCAGCCAGGCTCACACTTAGGTTCTGCAGGAGGAAAGCAATAAAACCCATGACTTCCCGCCTCTACAATTATCTACTCACACCAGATAGACTTTAGGAGCTACATGGGGAGGAAACATCTCAAGAAACAGTATTCAAATTCTTATTGCACCCAATCCACATTAACTTACATCTCTTAAAAATTAGAATGGGTGATCATTTGAAGAACTAGGAAGTTTGCTAAGTAAATTGCAAATATAATTCTGATCATAAGAAGATACAAATTAAATACTATTAAAGTATCCTTTCAAAAACCAAGTGAAAATATTAATATGAGCTGAGTTTCTTTAATTCTTACCATCTTCTTAACATATACTTGAATGATTTCATTTACATTTTCTCATAGGATCCTCATGGCTAATTCAGGAGAAAATGTACCCAGTCTGGAAGTTGAAGGACTTGTCCAAGGACATAGGTTTTTACACGCAAAATTGAGATTTGCTAAAAGGTCTTCCTGGGTTCAATATAATATTTGGCCTCCCGACTGTTATGCTAATACTGTAGGCCTCCTTGAACAAATATTGCTAATACTTTGTAAATGAGTCATATCACTATACGCTCTTGAAAGTGATACAACTGTTTTCATTTTTAAATGAATATAATCTGGAATTTTCACCACTATTCTATTTAATTATTTAGAATTTGTATGACTCTACCATAAAACTCACATATGCTAGCCAAAACACAGAAAGAAAAATAAATGAATTTCATAAAAACGATCCAAAAATTAGTGTTATCTTGTTTTTCTTCAAATTGTGCTCCACTGGTTCTAATAGCCAAAGGATTCAATTGCCCAAATACACATAGAGCAGCTCCAAACATTTTAAACAGAAAGTAAAGCAGACAGGACTCCTGCTCCCTACAGTTTAAAATAGAAAGTTCAATAGGGGAACACAATCAGGCAAAGAATGTAACCGCAAACCCCTCTGCCCAAGAGGAGGGTACATGGAATAATGAATGCCAAAAGGACACAAATGATCACCACGTTTAATGACCTTCACGAGTCTTTTAATGTCAGGGGCACTGTGCAAAAAAGAAAAGCAGCTATCACTCAGATCAGGGAGAATCCAAGAAGAAATGAAAGGCGGGAAAGAACCTTTCCTAATAGACAGCTAGATGAAGCCTACGAATATGAAAGAGGCGTATGCTGAGGAGGCAGGCTTCAGAAAAATGGAGGGAGTACAAAAGGAAGGAAGAGATTCATTACAGACTCCAAATATCAGATAAAGAGTCCATTTCAGGGCCCCAGCAGCCAGGCCTGAAGAGGAGAGACTCAACCGTAAGTGTAGCTGATTTCAAAGGGTGAGATAACCAGGTGCCTCTGGTGGAGGCTCTGGCCTGGCTCCATCACTTGGGTGGTCAGAGTCTAAGGGAGGAGAGTAAGCCGTGAGAGAGAATGGCCACAGTGAGGTCTGGAAACAAATTACTCTGTACATAAATCCCTTCATCCATGTAATGACACTTCAAACAAACAAACAAACAAACAAAAAAAGCAGCATTTCATTCTGTTAAGACCTTTCTCCCATTTAGTTCAGATTTTCAGGCTAAATGGAGTGGGTCCAGGGGTGGAGAGATGAAAAGTCAGTGTGGTCAGGGAGGAAGGAAGGACATTTTATAAATGAGAGGAGATTAGTAGTAAAAACTGACATAAAATATACTCACTGCTACATTTTCGTTTTCTTGTGCTGTTCTTTGGTTGTGTTCTTCATCCATTTGAAAAATCCATTTTTCTTCTGCCAAACATCACTGTTAATACTCTCTTCCTTTTTTCTGTGTCTTTATAAAAGCACGTGGATTTGGTCACTACCATGGTGTCCCTTGTTTCTATACTATTTGGTAGAAATTTTTTCTGTCATTTGTAGTGGTTAGGAGCTAAGGATACAGAACCAATCAAGCCTTGGTTTAGATTTTGTGTCTACTGCACCCAAGTTGTAGAATGTTGGGAAAATATTTAATGTCTCTAAGACTCAATTTCCTCATCTGTTAAAGAAATAATGATGATATCTACTTGCATAGTTACATTATTGTGTTATCAAATAAAACAATATATGGAAAACATTTAACACATGGCTAGCAAACAATACTGAAAGAATACTAAAGATGGCAAGTTTTTTTAATGTATACTTTTGTTCCAGATAGATCTGTCTCTTAAAAGTAACAGATACCCTGTCAGAATATTGCATCTTGTCTTCCACAAACAGCAGGGGTTTAAAAGTACTGTGACCATGGCCATGTTATGCACCTCAGCAATCTAATGGCAGAAAGTAAATATTTTTGTTCATCATTCATATGGCAACAAATACTCAGTTAATGACTGGCTGTAGTCAGGGGTTGTGAAAAAAGTGATTTAGAGACGGCTGTGGGTTATTCAGTTGAAAGCATGGGATATTTGGCAATGCTTGATGAGGTATGGTGGTGTTTGATATTATTTTATTCATTCTGATGATGAATTTACCTTCTTACATTGCATCATAGCGGTAGTCTATTTGAGAGGACTTTTCATCTGAGTTATGACATGCTAATAAATTTAAGCCTTTTTATCTCAATAGACTTGATTTTTAATGACAGCATTTTATTTTATATATACATCACTTGAATCTCACTCTTAGATGCATAAAAATATCCCTCTTTTTACTTTAGAACTCTATTAAATCTTTGTGAGCCTCATCACAATGGTTCAGTTCAATGTCCCTCCTCCACTGAATACATTAAAAACAACACAAAACACTGTCATCCATGGAGGAGTTCATAAACTCCAGCCTAAGAAAGACAGCTAGCACTCGGTGCAAGTCACGTCCTGGCCTTTTTTGTTTTATCGACTTTCCCAGAATATTGGCTCAATGTTAATGGAGAAGCCATACATAAAATTGAGAAGAGAAAAGGCCAGTTAGTCTATGGGAGGAGAGAAATGACTGCTGCCCACACCTCCAGGAAACACCGAGTTGGCTAAATCTGCTATTGTCAACAAAAATCATGTGGCTGATAAAAAATCATGAGGCTCTAAAGTATGCATACTCAGCTTCATGGAGTTATTGCTAAACAGGCCTATAAGGTGCTCTTTTGTTTTATGCATAAAATTCAAATGTAGTGGCACCAAAAAGCAGCCACTTGTAAGCACAGATTCCTTTGCCCAACAGGCCATGTACTATTTTTAATTTCTTGAAACTGTAATGGAAGAATTTGAAGCCCTATGTAAGATTATTTCCTTACTATTTGTTCACAATTATTTTATGTTCTTACTCAGCATTATTAGCTAAAGGTATGCACAACAATTAAATAGCTCTAGAACTAAAAATGTTCTTAAAAGAAGCTCAGGTTGAGGGAACTTAAAATCATCTGTTCACTGGGCATGTTGAGGCACGCCTTGAGACAGGAATGCAGGTTTGAGGCCAGCCTCTGCAACTTTGAGAGGCCCTCAGCAACTTAGCAAGACCCTGATTATAAATAAAATAAATAAAAAAATAGGACTGGGGGCTGGGAGTGGTGGTGAACTCTTGTAATTCTAGTACTTAAGAGTTGAGATAGGAGGATTGCAGTTTCTTGGCCAGGTTCAGCAATTTAGTGAGGCCCTTAGCAACTTAGGGAGACCCGGCTTCAAAATAAAAAATAAAGCCGGGTCTGGTGGTGCATGTTTGTAATCTCAGTACTTGTGAGGCGGAGACAGGAGAATCACGTAGGTTTGAAGCCAGCTTCAGCATCTTAGTGAAACTCTCAGTAATTTGATGAGATCCTTTTTTTCAAATAAAATATAAAATAGGTATAGGAGTTTAGCCCAGAGGTAGAAAGCTCCTGGTTCCATCTCCAGTACAATAAATAAATAAATAAATAAATAAATAAATAAATAAATAAATAGAGCTGGGGGTATAACTCAGAGGTAGAATTCACCTGAGTTCAATCCCCAGTAATAAAATAAAACAATCTGTTCAAAGACCCTCAGTCAATGAGGTCTGTGGTTAGGCCTCAGTTCTCCCATGCCCAAGTCTAGTGTTGATACCATGCCATGCAGTCCAGCTTCCAACAGCAAAGGAATCACAGTGTTCCTACATACTCTGGACTCTCATACACCTCAAATTTATAAAACCACCATCTTTGCCTTTCTTTTAAGCATGTCCTCATGTGTGTGTGTGCGTGTGTGTGTGTGTGTGTGTGTGTGTATGTGTATGAACACTTATATTCTAAGGTAATCAGATATAATTTAAGCAGTTTCAGCACATTTCACTAATGCACTAAAATCATTACTTCTTTTTCAATGGCAGTAAGAGAACAAACAAAAAAACCCAGGTATTTCCAAGGCAAAAGATATTAACACAGTATGAATCTCCAATCTAGAAGCAAGAGGTGAACAATAAAACCTAGCAGTGTGGTGGGATGGGGACAGGGGCTACTATGGGGAACAGAAGAAGGGCCCTGGATGGAGTTCACAGAAAGCTTCCTGAACTGCTGACCCCAATGCAAAGGATGCGAAAGAGCCGGGCTCAGCCTGGATAGAAGGTATCACCACCATTAGGATAACCAGATTTCCCCTTTATTCCACCACTCACTAATTATAAGCCGACGGGCAAGCTACTCCATGTCCAGAGCTTCAGAGTTCTTATCTAAAATTGGTCGAATCAACAGTAATATCTTCCTGAAGTTCTGTGAGGTTTAAGTGATCACAAATAATAATGTTCTTGGGAAAGCATTGGGCACATAATAAATATTCCATAAATTTCAGCCAGGATGTTGTTAATGATGATGGAATCATATGTTCAAAAAATTAAAGGTAAAAAGAGGCATAGTCTTTCCTGAATGTTTCAGGAGATGCATATAGTTTTCAAGAGCAGGAGTAAAGAGGATGAATTTCTCTAAACTGAACTGTACACATCTCACCCAGCCTTTGGCTAGATGAGAAAGCTCACTTCACTCTAGCTAACAGAGCAGACTATATATTGAAGTGTGTTTTCCCTCTCTTCACCCCTAAGACACTCAAGGTAGCTCTCCTTCAGACAGTTGATGGTGGGTTTATGGCATCTCCATTAGAAGACATGTGTGGATTGAGGATAGTCACTAGGAAAAGGAGGCGGAAAATATTAAACACTAAAAGAAAGAGGTAGTGGAGCCCAGGGAGTAGCTGTGGGGATGGGCAGCTGGGGCTGACTTAGATCTGTGATTAGATAGTTGAGAGTATTCCTAATGTAGGTCTAGGACCCAGAAAGTTCCAGTGTCACTGCCTCACAAGATCTTCCTTGAGCAGCACCATTTAAATGGCCCAAAGTTGTTGGGCTCAGAAAACAAATTGCAACTTGCAGTTTAGGGATGACCCACCTGAGTCTCAGGCTGTGGGGCCATTCCAGACGTGGGCTGTTGGGTCCACACGAGCCTCAAGAGCCCACTTGCTTATGAAGGTGCTATTATATAGAACTGATGATAATAATGACCTATGTCATGGGTAGGTCAGTTTAGTAACAAAAGCTGATGTTTTTCTAATGCAGAAATGTTAGTTGATTGACAGCAAATAACTTTCAAGTGTCACAACAAACCTTAGGAAGAAGTTTTGCCAGTAGGCAACATATTATGCTTAACAGTCTCAGGACCGGTAGGCATGGTGGTCTATAATCCCAGGACTTTGAAGGCCGAGACCAGAGGATTGCAGGCTAAGCCGAGCCTCAGCAATTTAGCAACTGTCTTGAAATTCAAAATGTAAATAAATAAAAATAAAAAGAGTCGGGAGGTGTAGCTCTGAAGTAGAAGGCTCCTGGGTTCAATCCCCAGTACCAAAACAAAAACAAAAAAAAGAACATAGAGCCATGTCCTTTGGCAAGAAAGGATGATCAGTTCAAACTACTTAAATAGGTATTCCTTTTATTTCTTTTAAATAAGCAGAATTTAAATTCTGAGAAAGCTATCTGTGTTTGAAACATCAAAACAAAACGTGCCAGCAGTACTCATGCATTGTTTCTCAGTTGTGTGTCCCAAAGGCCCTAAAACCCTAAAAATATGTGGCGGCAGATAAACCACTTCTGCTGAAAGACCACCTCTGTTCACATTTCCAGGCAGATGAGGAATTTAGACTCTCTCTTCTGCCCCCTCTACCCCTTTTCATTCCTTTATATCCTAGAAGGTTGTTTGGACTTCTCAATCCTGCTTCCTCTCAAACTTAAAACAGACTCCCCCACCTCCCACTTGCCGGCATAGAAAAACTTTGATTCATGATCTGGGTAGGCATTGTATTGAGCTGTGTTCATCTAAAGAGCAGGATGTATTCACGCTGTGACCCAGAGCATTATATAAAAGCCTTTATTAATCACTCCATGGTGCCATCAAATGACAGGCGTTTGGTTCCCAAAAGCAAATACTCCAAACCAAGAACCTTAATATAGTGGTGGATATAAAATTATAATGGCCAAGTGGCAAGTCTTTGGTGCATTTAGAGGATCACAAGAGGATAAAAAGAGCTTCTGGTGCCTCTCTAATTGTTTTTAAATTTTTATTTATGGTGATATTAAGCAGTTCTCTAAGAGCTCCAGCCATTTAAATTATGGTGATTCTTTCTGAAGGCTTTTAACTGTAAGGAAATTGGGAATTAGTCCCCGTTTAGAGGAGACATAGGTGCTTGAGTGTTTCCTAAAGGATGGTATTCTTCCAGATCTGCTAAATGGATGCCTTACCAGTGGTTTGCAAACTTTGTCTGGGAGTGTTTGTGGTTTTTTTTTAAATTCAAATTGCTATGCCTCCTCCCGGCACTTCTGATTAGTAGGGTTGGGGTGGGGCCTGAGAATTGACATTTTTAATAAGTTCCCAGGTCATCCTGATGCTGGAACCATACCTTAAGAACCACTGCCATAGATTATACTGGAGCTAAATGCACCACAAAACCTGTTATGGTTGAATAGGGCTTTAAAGGATGTGGGACCTCTGTTACAGTTTGGATCTGAAATGTTCCCCAAAGCCCTACATGTTAAAAGCTTGGTCTCCACTTTGGTACTAAGGAGAGGTGTGGAACCTTTAAGAAGTTAGGCCATTGGGGAGTACCAATGAAGGGGATATTGAGAAACCAGTTCCTCATCTTCCTGTCTTTTTGCCTTCCAGCCACCATGAGGTAAGTAGCTTGCTCCCCCATATGATCCTTCCATAATAAAATGTCTTACCCTAAGCTCAGAAACAATTGGGTCAATAAGCTATGGAGTAAAGCCCCCCCAAATTGAAGGCCAAAGTAGACCTGTCCTCTTTATAAGTTGATTATCTCAGATATTTTGCTATAGTAACATGAGCTGACTAACACAATCTTCCAAGAAGCACTCAGTCTCTCCTCCATCATTTTTATTCCAGAAAGATGATAGTGTTCCTTTCTTATACCCTATCTTCACACTATACTTTTCAAATTGCCTGTAAATTAGAATCTGCATAAGAACACTCTTAATGTTATTAAAGATAACATTAAGAGTGTTCATTCCTAGTCATAACCATGGGGTTAATATAAACATAGGGCTAAGGCAAGTATAATTGTATGATGATGTGGACCCGGTTAAAATGCTCCTGGATTATTTAGGAAAACTAAAAATAATTTCATTGACGTTTCCAGAAAAATGAATGATTTTTTCCTCCTAATGAGTTCTATTTCAGCATGGGGAAGAAATAACCACATAGGATTTCAGGAATAATGTTACAATAAAGGACAAACCTCAGCATCTGAAAATAAACATCGGTAGGATAGATTACAGTCTTCAAATTCACAGACTCCATTCCAATTCCATCGTCATTCCCTTATGCTCTTTATAAACAAAAGATCCTGCTCAGGGTTTTCTGTTGTATTTGGTCACCATGGCTTTTTAGTCTCTTTCAATGTGGGACAGTGTTTCAGCTCTTCTAGTCACTTATGAAATTGTTTTTGTTTTTTAATAGCACAGGACTGTTGTTCTTGTAGTGTAGTTTTCAATGTAAATTTCTTTGTGTTTTCTTTTGTAGTTGTTGTTGTCCTGGGGTTCCTGGAAGCCCTTCTACTTCCGGTCTACACTCCCAGACCTATTTTATATTTTTATTTGGAAACAGGGTCTCTTAAGCCAGCGCGGCTGGCTTCGAACCTGCGAGATCCTCCTGTCTCTGCCTCCCAAGTGCGGGGATTACAAGCGTGCGCCACCATGCCCGGTGTTCTTTGTGATTTCTTTATGATTAGATTCAGGTTATGCTTTACAACAACAACCACAGTACTGACGCTGGGTTCTTGGAGAATCAGATGAGAAAGTGCATGATATAAATTTGTCCGATTGTGAGTGCTGTGAACTTTGGCCATTTGGTTAAGATTTCTATCCGTCTTTTGTACTATATATCAATAAGTTATTAACAAGTACTTGATGAGACATACTTTAACACTATAAATATCTTGGATTTCATCAAATTAAAATCTAGTGAATCAAATAACTCTTTTTCCTTAAAGTAAATAAATAGATAAAACAGAGGAGCTAAAATAGATAAAAAGGAAAATATCCATAATCAAAAGAAATGACAGAAAAAACATGAGATGATAAAAAATAGTGAGCCAATTAATAAAAAATGAAAAAGTGTGGACCACCGAGTCTCTGCTGGACGTGGTGGTGCACACTTGTAATCCCAGGACTTGGGAGGCCGAGACAGGAAGATTTCAAGTGTGCTGCTAGCCTCCCTACTTAGTGAGGCCCTCTGCCACTTAGTGAAACTCTGTTTCAAAATAAAGAATAAACAATAGGGCTGGGAGTGTAACTAGGAGGTAGAATGCCCCTGGGTTCAATCCCCAGTGCCACACACACACACACACACACACACACACACACACACACACACACAAAATGAAACTGGCTTTCTCAACATGGTTACCAGAACTCTTTTATCATGTGCAGAAATATCAGGTTCTTCTTGTTAACAGTGAACCAACTGTGAAATATAATAAAAGTCTCACACACAACAAGTAGCCTACAGGGCTAGGGGAAACTATTTCATACAACACAATGATAGATGTGATCTATTCTGTGTGATCACATATAGTCTGTATTATGGAAGTGTACAGTAACTAAGAGAGTAAAACTGCAAATTTCATGCTCTCAGATAAACAGAATTTGTCCTAATTGTCATTTTATTCATCTCTAAGATTTCCTATGTAATGGCTTAATTGAGTGTGTAAGTGGCATTCACAAACCACAATATTTAGGATTATTCTCAAGACCTAAAATTCATAATGCAAGTATGTATTTTATAGCTCAGCTTGGTATTCTGAACAGATTTATTTTTTTTTTTACAGCTTTGGGGATGGAACCCAGGGGCATTCTACCTCCCAGCTACACCCCTGCCTTATTTTTTATTCTTTATTTTGAAACCTGGTCTCGCTGAGTTGCAGAAGGCCTCACTAAGTAGCTGAGGCTGTCTGGGAACCGCGATCTTCCGGTCTCAGCCTCCCGAATGCTGGGATTACAAGCGTGCGCCACCACGCCCAGCCTGAACAGATTTTAATTTCTCTCTTTTTTTATTAGTCCCCATATGTATCAACTTAGCTTCTAAAGATAGATTTTTTTTATCCCTTCTTTGTCTCAGAGTCATGGTCAACTATAAAGTATACAATTTGAAGATGCAAGGTGTGTGTGTTTAACAATTCAGCTTACTTAATTAAAACTAGTGATGTGTTATATAATATAAGGGTTAGAAAAGGAATCACTCAATGATCACTCCTTGAGGAGCTTGAAGTCCACTTGGGAAAGTGAGTAATACATGAGAAGTAGATTCTGCACTCTATTGTGAACTATGGAGCTGAACTGAGGTCCCTTAGCTGCTGAGTGGAGTATGAAGAGGAGGGTGGGTCCTTCCTCAGGGGCAGAGGCTTGGGTTTCAAGCTGCCTGGGGAGGAGGGAGAATTCAGCCTGGAAGGAGAGTAGGTGTTGAGGCAAAAGTAAAACATTTTTCTGTAGATAGTGTTAATAATGGGGCGATTATGCTTGTAAGGAAGGAATATGAAAAATTTCTGATTTTCCACTCAGCTAATTTAGTGTGAACCTAAAATCCCCCTAAACATGAAGTCTACTTAAAAAACCATCAGAAATATAGCAGTGCACCCCAAGTAAAGCACTAAAAGTGGGAATGTAATCTCTATCAAAGCAGAAGTATTTTAATCTGAGGGAAATGAGAATAAAATCTTTATGAAACTGGAAACCCATTTGACTGATTTTCCAGGAGCACATGCATTAACATATAATAAAATTCATGAACTAATCAAACAAGAATATCAGAAAATATTGTATGACAGTAGTCCCAAACTTGTAATGATCAAAAATTTACTTTATTATCTTTTAAAAATTCCTATTATGACTCATCATAATTTTTCATTTAAATAAAAAGTATTATCATTTCAAAGTGACTCCTTAAAATCTTGTCCAAAGAATTTTGATAGCTAAGTTAAACTGAGCAGCTTATTATGATACAAATTCCAATTTTATTTTATTAAATTTTTCAAAACATTAAAAATAATTTGAATATTCTCTATGTTTGTGGACTTTTAGAGGTTAGAAATGCCTGGTCTACTTTAATACTTAGATATCACTGATAAGGAAATAAAAGGCCCAGAACTACTAAGGAACTTGCTTGAGGTCATATAGTTACTGATGGAAATTTAGAACTATACCCCAAGGCTCAATATTAATCCAGAAAACTGTCATTCTCTCTCATTTTTCTTTTGTGGTACTGGGGATTGAGCTATATCCCCAGCCCTATTTTATTTTTTAATTGATCCAGTTCTACTATGTTGCTGAGAATCTTGCTCAGTGTGCTGAGGCTCGTCTCAATCCCATGATCCTCCTATTTCAGCCTCCCATACCTGGCCCTTTTCTTTCTTTTTAATTGAGAAGTTCATTATATTCAAATTGTAACATTGAAATTGAGTTGGGGGTCACGAAGAATGCAAACACCAGCCAAGTTATTAAAGGCCTCTTTAATCAACCGGCACCTTTAGGCGAGGTCTACCAACCATTGGGGAAGGTACTGATGACCGAGCAGCAGAGTCACATGGTCAGCAGAGTCATGCTGCAGAGAGGAAGTGAGGGTATTTATGTAGCTGGGTGTTGGGGTGGGGCTAGTGGCAATGGAGTCTGCCCCGAGGTGTCTAGAGTATCACGATGTCTCTGCTTCTGGCTCTGCCTCCTGTCCCCGCTGTGGGGTCCCGTGAGGGAAGGGAGGGACCTGACCTATCATCTTGGCCTTTTGGTGATATTGGGTGATGACTGAGTCAATAACTACTTCCTGCTGTCAGGGGGCATTGTAGGGGGCCCCATGGCCAGGAGAGGTTGGGTCATTCAGAAGTGGGCAGGTGGGAGTATGGCTGCAGCAGGAGTTGATTGAAGGTTACCCTGAACAACTCGGGAATGCATGTTTGAATGACCTTTAGTAGACAAAAGGCTATTAAAAGAGAAGGCAAATCATGAGAACAGGTCCCAGGAGAGGAAGGAGTGCAGCAGCTACTGGTCCTTGGAACCCTTCCAGATATGAGATAGATTGTCAATATCGTATTTTTAGATTCTCACTTAACCTGGTCAGAGTTTAGAAATTTTCCTCCATTAAATCAGATTCATTAATATACTAACAGCATTTTTCTATGAAAAAGAGACATACATACACTACTCTTTTAGGCAGTTAGTAAGTATGGGTCAGTCTGGTCAAATGGAAAAACATGCTATTGAGTCAGGACCATCAGTAACAGATTTTAGAGAGTTTGATACTTACGGCTGTCTGGCATCCATAGAAGGAGAGCACCATACAGATCCCATCTTGTGATCAGTTCAAAGTTTTATGGAGGGGAAGCAAATAGATCACTTACATGTTGAATTTCCCAACATAAACAAGTGGGCCTGTGTAAAAGGCCCAGTCCACTGTGGTTGAAGATGTTTTTTGTTGAAGCGACTTGAGGAGGCCTTGGTCTCTTGACTTAAGGACCTTGGCTGGCAGGTGTGGAGCTGCTTCTTCAGTCCCAGGTTGGGGAAGATATTGGTCAGCATGTTCCCTAAGGAGATGCCTGAGAAAAGACAAGTAAGGGAGATAGGGAACTGAAGGAGGGGGATCTCAAGGGAGAGCGTGATTAAGCAAAAAAGGGCAACCATACGGCAATTCAAAGGAGCTCATGAAGGTGGGGCTTCGAGAGGTGGCCTATATGCAGGCCAGTGGTAGAATTTCAGGCCATGATGCCCACAGCTCTGGGGAAAGTTTTGTTAGATGGTTTTTAAGAATCCCATTCATTTTTTCTACCTTTTCTGATGACTGTGGTTGATATGAGATATAGAGCTTCCAAGAAATGCCGAGGGCTTGTGCCACCTATTGAGTAATCTTAAAAATAAAAGCTGATACATTATCAGACTGTAAGGAATTGGGGAGTCCAAACTGAGGGATAATATCTGAGCATAGAACATTGGCCACCATGCTGGCTGTATTGTCTTTTGAGGGGAAAGCCTCTACCCAACCTGTTAGGGTATCAGCCATGGTAAGAAGATATTTTAGATTTTTGTGAGCAGGCATATGGGTGAAATCAATTTGCCAGTCCTGTGTTAGCAAATGTCTTCTTATTTGGTGGGTAGGAAAAGAGTGATGTAGACCTCCTTGGGGAGAAATGGCAATGCAAGTAGAACAGGAGGTACTAACTTTACTAATCATCTGTTACAGGAGGGGAGAATAAAACAAGGGGTTTAGGAAATGTTTAAGCACCATAGGCCCAATGTGCAGGGAATTATGTATTAGGTTAATGACTGCTTCAGCCTGAGCCTCACGCAAGGCAATTTTGTCCTATAAAAGAAGGCCTGGAGTGCATAGGCAGGTGGACTTACTGTCAATCACCTGTATGCAGATTGGAGAAGGAAAACTAGGACCTGAAAAGGATGGAAGGACTGAATAGTCAACCAAAAAGGAGATTGGCTTATCTGCTACACTGATTATTACCCTGGGCTCAGAAAGGTGATAGAGGTTTAGGAATCTAGGAGCCATCAGAATTCAGCCAGGCTGAGTAGGGCCAGCAGAGGGACCTGTCTGAAGGGTGGTACCCTTGTGTTGAGGCACCCAGGGCTCACCAATTTTCTAAGAGCACTATTCCAGTGTCCCTCCTAGCTGCATACTGGGCACGGTCTGGTTGGTGGGCACGGCCTTGCCGCACTTGAGGCAGGCTCCTGGAGGTAGTTGTCATTGCTGTCCTCCAGCTTTAGGTGGCACTCCAGAGGGCTGAGCCACCACCACCAACCGCAGGGCAGCTACCAGAAATCTGCCTTTTGGTGATGTCAGAGTATATGCTCCATTTTAGCCTGTTTCTCTCAGAAATTCAGAAATTAAAGACTTTAAATGCCATGTTTACCAAATCTCAGATAGGTGTCTGAGGGCCATCCTCAGCCTTTCTTAATTTTTCAAATATCAGGGGCCAATTGTCCAATGAAATGGGTTGCCGACACTACAGATCTTGCCTCAGTAGATGGAACTAAGCAAGTATAGAGGTTAAAGCCCCCTGAAGCCAATTTAGAAAAATGGCTGGGTTTTCATTTGGACCTTGGGTGATTTCCTTAAGTTTATTGTAATTAACCACTTTATGGGAAGCAGCCCACATGCCATTATAAAGGCAAAGTATCATATGGTCTCTCATTTTTATCCCCTCACTCCCATCATTAGGGGCTGGCTAATATCTACAGTGGGATCCTCAGAAGATACCATGGCCACTCCTATAGGTAGTTAAATGAGCCTGATCCGACTGTTCTTGGGCAGCCTTTATAATACGATCCTGTTTGTCCAGAGTTAAGGCAGAGATTAAAATAACATGAAGATCCCACCATGTGAGATTGAATGCTTGTATGGTGTATTGTAATTCTTTAATAAAACTGGATGGGTTGGCAGAAAAATAACCCAGTTTTATTTTAATTTGTGCAAAGTCTGGGAGGGAGAAAGGACATGGACATGGACTATGCCTTCTGTATTAGCCACTTTGCGGAGCAGAGACAAGAGAGAAGATGGATCCTTGGAGTGGACAGTAACTTACAGGGGAAGGTGAGGGAGAGGTAAGTGTTGGTCCCTTAAGGGAGGACAATGGCAGGAGGGAGGAAGGAGCAGGTTAGAGTGAGAGGCCGTCCTAGGGTAGATTGGTGGTCGAAGCAGTGAGGAGAGCTCTTGGGGACCAGGGTCCTCAGAAAGTAGCACCTGTAACCCAGCAAGGTCACAATCTGCCAATCACACACTGCCACAATGGGGCAACCAACATGATGACCTTGTGATGTCACCAGGCCATGACTGCACCATCACAAAATGGCAACTGATGGGAAAATGGTGGCTACGGGAGAGAACAGTCGAGTGACCTAGCAGCAGAGTCATGTGGTCATCAGAGCCACACAGTCAGCAGAGTCACACCACAGAGAGGAACTGAGGATATTTATGTAGCCGGATCTTGGAGTGGGACTAGCAGCATGGGTATGCCAGTCCTCTTGCGACATCTGGAGTCTCACAGCATTTGGAGTTTTCTCTGAGATGTCTGGAGCCTCGAGATGTCTGGAGTCTCACAATGTCTCCACTTCTGGCTTCTGCCTCCTGTCCCCACTGCGGGGTCCCGTGGAGGAAGGGAGAGACCCGACCTATCACTAATGTTTTAGTTAGCTTTCTGTTGCTATGACAAAATACCTGAGGAAATCAACTTACAAGAGGAAAAACAGTTGCAAATATGTCAAATCAGAAAATTCTTGCATTTCACAAAATGTTCAACACTCATTACATAGTCATTTCATCTTATTGATCTTGTCCTTTATAGGTCTTTCCCCCACAACAATCATTTCCCTACACACATAGAATGTGTTTGCTTATCTACAAAGCTTACAGGGTAATGATGAGCACTTTAAATAAACAGTTAATTTCTCTAGAAAGTTTAAAGGGTCAAGAGTCAGGAGCAAGGCAGCCAGGCTGGGACCCAGGGACTGTGCTGAAGAGACAAAACCTTGCAGAGATATCTGTCTTGCTGTTAGCCATCTTTGTAAATTTGGTTGTCATTAAAAAATTAGTAAGAGTGGGGATTGAGAAAATAGAGGACACCACAGGTGCATAGAAAGAGAGAAAGTTTTGTTAACAAAGACTCTTGGTGTGAGGAGCACAGTGGATATATAAATGGGACCCTTGAGTATTTAATTGACTGCAGAGAATTTAATCCTACACCATGTTGGAGCTCATTCTCCTGTTCCTGTGGGCTTGAATGAGACCTGCATTGGAAGGAGAGATTCTCCAGAGGGAAAGTGGCCTTTTCCTTCCCCTTCAAGAGTTACCATGTCACCAGAGGCCAGACCCACTGCTCCAAGCACCTTTCTCACAAATACTGATACAACCTCTGGGTCAGGCTTTACCTTTTCTTACCTTCTTTTCTGGCTTTGTTGTTGTTTTATTTTATTTTGTTTTTAACACTTACTTTAGATATGTCATCCTGTGTCCTAGTTTTAACCCTTAGCCATGCATTAAAATCACTTCAGTGCTCAGAAACTTTAACTGGATTCCTCCTGAGTGAGGCCTGAGCACCAGTATTTTAACTTCAAAGGCCAAAAGCGAATTTTAATATCAGCTTAAAATATTAGCTTTTGGACTTAGAACACACGAAAATAAATCAATGAAAAGCCTACCAGACAGTCACTTGTTGTGGGGGGGCACAGAGGAAGCCAACTAGAAGTTTTATTTTTGTCCTATATAATGTGCACTCAGATATGCAGAGAGGACAGTTGGGGATCTTTATCTTTGAGTTCACTCCTGCTCTTGCTGCAGGCAATATTGTAGCATCTCCATCCTCTATCTGGCTTCTAACATTCCTGTTGAGAATGGGTTCACCAAGACCTGTCTGAGAAAAGTCACACAGAGAGGTTCTAAATGTTAGCATCTGCCAAGCTAGTCTCTTGCTGTCATCCGGACATGTTTAACATAAGTGAATCTTCAACTAACTTTAAAAAAGTGTGCCTATTTTTGGTCTCAGGTATGTAAATAGGACAAAAGTCACTAATTTTTGGCAAAAAAGGAATTTTCAAAACATCAATTAGAGTTGGAACACCTTATAACACTCATCTGACAGTAGGGAAGAAATTAATGTTAATTATGAGTATCCCTCATACTTCACCAAGCATCTGTTCATGATTATGCACTGGAAGGAGATGTGTGAGTGAAATCAAGCACATTTTTTTCTATATTTTATTTCTTAATACATCAGTAATAAAGAGTATGTACCAGGCATTGCTCTGGCACTAGAAAGAGAGAAATGAACAAAATTTAAAACAGGCCTTATCTCCTTGAAGCTTAGGTTCTAGAGGAGAAGGTAAAATATAGAAGTCAATAGTGGCCAAAAAGAGTGCATGGCAAAGCAGCTGTTATTCAACGCTGTGGTAAAACATTTGCAGTTCAGAATTCTGAAAAAAAAAAAAAAACCATATATGTGCCCTCTGGATATAGAAAACTGAGGTATTCCCACCAACCCTTCACAAGAATTTTTTCAGTGCTAAGGATCAAATCCAAGGCTTTGAGCATTGCTAGGCAAGTATTCTACATCCCTAAGCTATATATATATATATATATATATATATATATATATATATATATAGAGAGAGAGAGAGAGAGAGAATATATATACATATATATACATATATATATATGTGTATATATATATATATATATATATATATATTCTCATCCTCACAAAAATATTTTTTAATTCACATATCCCCATTCTCTGAATTGATGAAATCAAGACCCAACTAAAAGAGAAAAACATAATATTATATTCTTGTGTTCTCCACTCCTAACAGCTAACAATTCAGCATCAGCCAGCTGGGAGTTTAGGTCATTCAAGTAGACTTTACTTCTTTACAGATGATAAGTGAGACAATGAACTGTGTGTTTATGGACTTAGAGGTGAGAAGAGAAAGGAAAGCAATCTTAAGGAAACCTGAAAAGGAGCCTGGATACTAGTACAGTAATTAATAGAACACTGACATTTAAATCAGATACTTCCATGAAAGAAATATTTGCTGAATATTTCATTGGGCAGCTAGATTCCGTCGATAGGGTGACATTGTTTCTCTTAAGACGTTAGGACTTTGTATGTACAATTGGAGGGTATAGGATACATTTCAGCTCTCCTTTCCAATTGGTAATCCCTTGGAAGAAAACAGTATAATGTGTCTGTGGCTGAGTGTAAAGTTATCTTGAGCAGTGCTTCTGTGGGAGTATTGAGGCAAATGCAAATTGTATCACCTTCTTGGCTGGAGAGTTTCTCCAGGAACAGTTGTAAAGACTGGAAGGCAGCAGAATCCATTGAGAGCCTCAAAGGGTTCTGGCAGCTGAAACCCTATGCTTACGATAAGCGCAGCCTTGCCTAAAATACAACGAATGGCAGCCTGGAGACAAAGAATTCATGTGAAGAGGTGCAACCAACATGTCCTCAGAAAGCCCTGCATTGTGGTCGCATTGCACTGAGTATTTAGAAAAAGTGGAGGAGTACCACGAGTATCGCTGCTCAGGGAAAGCTGGACATTCGTACTGAAAGAGAGATCGGTGAAGAGCTATTATGAGACTAGGAATGCTCTGTTTGTTTGTTTGTTTGTTTATGTAGGTTCTCTTTACTTAAATTTTTATTCTTTATTATTAACTTATTTATTTTTGTGGTACTAGGACTGTAATACAGGGACCTTCCAACTCCAAACTACACCCCCAGACCTATTTTTTTTTTTTAATTTGGAAACAGGGTCTCACTAAGTTGCTGAGGCTGGCTTCGAAACTGTGCTCCTCCTTTCCTACCCTCCCAAGTATTGGGATTACAGGTGTGCACCACTGTTCCCAGCTTAAAAATTTATTTTAACGTGAGAAGAAGTGCTTAGGTTTTAGTCCTTTAGAAAACTATATAGGATAAATAATAAAAATCTTGTTGGCCAAATAACAATAGTGACTTACAAATTGGGGGGAAAAACAGAACTTTTTTTTAAGCACCCACCCATAGAAATGTTAGACAAATATAACGATAAATTTTACCTAAAAATTTTTTTTGTACTGGAGATTCAAACCAGGGGCCCATAGCCCTATTTTATTTTGAAAGAGGGTCTTGCTAAATTGCTAAAGCTGACTTCAGACCTGATTCTCCTGTCTCAATTACTCAAGTCCTGGAATTACAGATATGCACCTCCCTTCTGGCTTTACATGGATATGTATATCCCAGCAATATATATACTGTGTGTGTGGTACAGGGTTTCCTGGAAGCCCTTCTACCTCCGGGCTACACTCCCAGACCTATTTTTATATTTTATTTGGAAACAGGGTCTCTTAAGCCAGCGAGGCTGGCTTCGAACCTGAGTGATCCTCCTGTCTCTGCCTCCCAAGCACGGGGATTACAAGCGTGCACCACCACGCCTGGCTACATGGATATTTTGAAGTACTTATTCATACACCCACATGCTAACTAAATGAAGAAATATTATAATAGATCAGTAGATGATCCCTTACCTGAATGAAAGGTAGCTGTGATCATGCTAAAGTAAAAAAATAAAAAAAAGAATTGCATAGGGTATATGACACTAACAAATTCTTTACTGTTTACCTGAAATTCTATTTTAGCTGAGCATCCTTTGTATATATTATTAAATCTGTTAATCCTAAAAGAGTACATCCAAATTTCAAAGGTAATCACCAAGATTCTAATTTTACGAAGCATGGGATCATAATACTCAACTAGATTATCTGTCTTCTTGAATGCTCCCAAAGTGCTATGGGATGGAATTCCAACCTTTAAAATCCTCATGTTAAAATCTTAATTTCCATGCCAGGTGTAGTGACACATTCTTGTAATCCTAGTATTTGGGAGGTGGAGACCAGAGGATCGTGGGTGGTTTGTGGACAGCCTCAGCTACTTAGTGAGCCCTCCGCAGCTTAGTGAGATCTTGTTTCAAAATAAAGAATAAAAAAATAGGACAGGGGGTGTAGCTCAGAGGTCAAATGCCCCAGGTTTCATCCCCAGACCCGCAAAAAAAAAAAAAAAAAAAAAATCTTAATTTCCACTGTGGTTATATTTGGAGATAGGGCCTATATAGAGGTAATTAACATGAAAAGAGGTCATGAGCTGAAGACTTGATCTGATAGAATTTTTGTTCTTATAAAAAGACAGATCACCTGGGCATGGTGGCTCATGCTTGTAATCTTAGCATTTGGGAGGCTGAGACTGGAGGATCATGGTTTGTGGACAGCTTCAGCTACTTAGTGAGGCCTTTCCCAACTCAGTGAGACCTGTTTCAAAATTAAAAAAAAAAATAGGGCTGGGGGTGTAGCTTGGAGGTAGAATGCCCCTGTACTGCGTGCACGTGTGCTCACACACACACACACACACACACACACACACACACACGTCATTCTTTCCACTGCCACTGAGAAAAAAAGCCTGTGAGGTGTGAGGAATTGGCAGTCTGCAAGCCATGAAGAAACCTGCCAAACTCTGCCATGCTGGAATCTTGGTCTCAGACTTCCCCAAGTCCACAACTGTGAGAAAATAAATTAATATTGTTCAAATGGCCAGTTGATGGTTTTGTTATGGCAGCTTGAGCAGACTAAGATAATTTTGGTGCCAAGAAGTGAAATACTACTGTAACAATTGGCTAAATAGTGGGGGAAGCTTTGGAACCGAGTGATGGGTAGAAACTGGAAGAATTTTGACATGCATACTAGAAATAAGGGTCTCAAATAGAAATGAAAAACATGTTACTAGAGGAATCGGCTGGGTGCAATGGTACCCAAATGTAATCCCAATACTTGGGAGGCTGAGACAGGAGGATCATAGTTTTAAGGCAAGCTTCAATAACTTAGACCCTCAGCAACTTAGTAAAGCCTTGTTTCAAAAATAACAAGGGCTGGGGGGAGTAGTTCAGAGGGAGAACACCCTTGGTTCAATCCCCAGTTCCAAAATAGGAGGAAGGAAGGAAAGAAGGAAGGAAGGAAGGAAGGATTAATTTATTTTCTGTTGCAAAAACAAATTACTACCTCATTTTATATAGAAAAATAAGTTTATGTGAATTACAGTTCTGGATTCTGGGAAGTCCAAAAGCATGATGCCAATATCTCCTTGGCATCTGGTAAGAGCCTCCCTTACGACATCAGAGCACAGGAGAGGGCATCATTGTCAAGGCAGAGAAGCATTTCTCTTCCTCTCTTCTGTCTTAGCAGTCTTTCTTTCACTTCCTGTAAAGACACTAAGGCCAGCATGGGGGATATGATGGCATGCTACATATTGAATGTTGTTTGTGTTCCCCCACAGCTCATCCTAATTCCCAGGTTGGTGGTGTAAGGCAGAGGGAGGCATTTGGAGGTGATTATAAGAGCAGAGCCCTTATGAACGGGATTAGTGACCTTACAAAAGACACCTGAGATAGCTTCCATGCACCTTCCACCCTGTGAGGACACAGGCTAGAAAGCGCCTTCTCTAAAACAGAAAATGAGCCCTCATTACACACCAAATTTTCTGGTCCCTTGGTCTTGGAGTTCTCAGATTCCAGAACGCTAAGAAAAAAATTTTTTGTTTATAAGGTACACAGTTCATGGTATTCTATTAGAATAGCCTGAACAGACCAAGTGAGAGTTATTGAGGGACTTCTATCACATCATATTGCTTTGAGATCATTATTTAATAAGATTTCTGTAACTATATTTGTGTTGATTGGAGTGTCAGCATTTAAAAATGAGGAAAAATATATCCTTCTATAGAAATAACTTGCACCTTAGTTCTGTGGGCTGTTAGTTTTATTGTTTGATGGGGAGTTGTTATTATTTTCAAGGCATATTACTGTCTTTTATCTCAAAAAATGACAAAATTCTGTAAATATAATTCTATTCTTACCACAATATTTTATTGCATCATTATTATTATTATTATTATTATTATTAATTATTATTTTGTGTTTCTGGGGATGGAACCCAGGGGCATTCAACCTCCGAGCTACACCCCCTGCCCTATTTTTTATTCTTTATTTTGAAACCGGGTCTCACTGAATTACAGAAGGCCTCACTACTTAGCCGAGGCTGTCCGTGAACCGCAATCCTCCTGTCTCAGCTTCTCAAATGCTGGGATTACAAACATGCGCCACCACACCCGGCTGCTTTATTATTACTGAAGTTCAAATCAATGGTATTTATCGGGTACCCACTGTCTAGAAGGCATTGTCCCAGGTTTTTAGAACGTAAATAGGGGGATGAATGTCTCTAGTTGTAGTTGCTAGAGAAAGATTTTTGCTCTAGTAGGCACAGATAGCCCTATGAACAGATAATGTCACCACATGTAAGGACGGAGCAAAGCCTAGAGAGAAACTCTGAAACAGAGAGAGAGAGAGAGAGAGAGAGAGAGAGAGAGAGAGAGAGAGAGAGAGAGAGAGAGAGAGAACAAAAAAGAGCCCTTCTGTGGCTGCTGTTGCTGTCCTATCACACTTCCTTTCTCTATCCTGGTTATCATGGTTCAGATGTGTTTGGTCCTCCAAAGGTTTACATACTGGAAGTTTGGTCCTCAGGTTGGAGATGTTAAGAGGTGATGGGATCTTTACGAGGTGGGACCTAGTGGAAAGTAATTTGGTCATAAAGGGCTCTGTTCTCTAAGCAATAGATATAGTTTTCCTAGGATCCAGTTTAGTTCTAATGAAAGGATTGTTATAAAAAAAAAAAACAAAAAAAAAACCAAGCCTAGCCTCCCCTTTGCCATTCTGGCTACCTCCTTCTTGCAATTGTTCCTGAAATGATGCTATTTGTCATGATAGGATGCACCCAAGGTCATCTCACCAGAGCCCACGCCATGCTGTTTGGACTTCCAGCCTTCAAAACTGTGAGCTACATAAACCACTTTCTTTTCAAATTACCCTGCTTCAGAGGCCCGCATGGGCTCTCCTCCCAGAAATGCCTCGGGATTTCTTTGCCCTCTTTCATCCAGTGCAGCACTCACAGCCCTGGTACAAGCAGCCCTGAGCACAAGACATGCTGGCAGCAGACCATGGTGCTGAGTTTGCAGGTGTGCAGAATGCAAGAGTGATGGGCTTGTGGCAGCTGCCACTGAGATTCCAAAGGAGAGCCTGGGAAGACAGGCAGGAGTGTGCTACAGGATTCAAGTCCCTTCAGAGACAACACAGCTCCTAGTGGAGCTCTGAGAATGATGCTCAGTGGGGACACCAGAAAGGCATAACTGCCAGCAACATGCAAATACCTACCAGTAAAGGTCACAGATGGCATACAAACCAGAAAAAGAGAGCAGCTATGTTGTCTCTGACCAGCAAAGCCATGTGGATGGTGATCCCCAGTTCATGGGTACATGCACAGGATCTCCAAGGCAGTATGCACAAGATCCTAGACGTGGAGCTTTAGGATGGATTGTTTGCTTTGCTGAGTTTCAGCTTTTGCCTTGTTCCAGTTACTCCTTTTTACTAACCTATTTCTCCCTTTGGGATTGTGAATGTTTATTATATCCCTCTCCTGCCATTGTACCTTGGAGATAGGTAACCAGTGTTAAGAATTTTACAGGCTCACAACTACAAGAAGTTTGCCTTGAATATGATACGAGGCTTTAGACTTTTGAATTAATGGTGGAGTGAGTTAAAATGTTGGAACTACTGGAGATGGAATGATTGAATTTTGCATTGTAAGAAGGATATGAATCTTGGCAGCCAGGGAAGAATGCTAAGGTCTGGATACAGTTTAAGTATATCCCACAAGGGTTTATGTGTTGAAATTTAATCTTATTGTGAAGTATTGAGAGGGCAGAGACTTCATTTGAGTATGGTATTCAATCACTTTTGGGAGGTGATTAGGATTAAATAATGTCATCAGAGAGGAGCTCCCAATGATTAAATACCAACAGCTTTATGAAAACACCCCACACACACACACGCACGCACGCATGCACACATCCATGCACCCATGCATAGTCCCTGTCTCTTACCATGTGATATGCCCTGTACTGCCTTAAGACTGCCAGCAAGAAGGCCATCACCAAATGTGATCTCTTGCACCTCTAGAACTGTGGGCTAAGGAATCCTCTTTTCTTTATAAAATTAGCCTGCCTCAGATATGTCATTGTAGTATTGAAAAATAGACCAATGAAGACATTCACTCAGGTAAACATATATTAGGGGCTGTATATAGGTCAGAAATTCTAACTCAGGTCCATCTCAAAGTGGATTCACAGGGTCCTCAGTGGCGATTTCCTTATTAAATAAATTTAAAATCAGAATACACACAGTTAACATTTGGAAGAACTTATACATTGACTAGTAGAAAAAGACAAACCAGGTGAACAACCCTAAAGCTTTCAAGGTAATACATTGAAAACACCACAACTGAGATGGAAAAAAAGAAAATTATAAAACTCTCAAAACATAAAGTGTGAATGGGGCATGATGCTTATCGGCTCCACTTAATTCATCAGCCATGAAATGACCATAAACAGACTGACTCAGCCAATAGCTGTCAGTAAACCTCCACCCTCCACCTTATGGCTAAGCAGACCCTGGAAAGCCTGCCTCTGTATGGAGTAAGTTTCATTTAGGAAACAACTGGTATAAGTGGTACAAGGGATAGATTGTTGGACTTCTGTTGGTGGCCTGCCAAGCTCCCTCTTTGTCCAGGCCAGTGCACTCATCCTGCAGCTACTGTAAGTCTGTCTGCTAATGGCTCGCAGCTGCTCCCTCCTCTGGAAACTTGACCTTGACCAAGTGGGAGCTCCTTTTCCTGAGAGGTAATACAACCTCCCCTTAACAGGGGCAGCCCAAAGTCAACGGCTCATTAGCATGAATGGCAAAAGTCTGATACACATCTAAGGTACAATTCATGATCCTGGGCTGTCCATGGGATCTGACTGAAGAGAGTTCTAACTGATACCATATTCTTCTTTAGCTCATCCTCCTGCTCTATCCTGCCTTCCTTCCTCTTTTTCTTCTGGGAACACTCCCTTAGTAACTCACATGCACCAAAAACCTTATCACAGACCCAAAACAGACACTCAACTAGTTCTGGTTGCCTAGAGAATTATTTTAGAGGGTATAGTGCTTAAAACATTAAAGTATGAACAAGTAAAATTAAAGTCAGAAATACATATTAGTTCATGTCTTTCTTTTACATATTTTTGTGCTGAGGGTTTCTCCATTGAAAAAGAGATTTTTCTTTTTTTCTCTTTTAGATTTTTTTTTTATTGGTGTATTGTAGTTTCACATTTTAATGGAGTACGGGATGGTAGAGGCATACATGACCACATCACCCAATTAGCCCTTACCCAATTCCCACCCCATTCCCTCCCCCTCCCTCCTTCTCATGGTTGGCTTACTGACTGACTTTGATATGTTTATGACTGTATATCATGTACATTAGGGAATTTTCATCTTCCCCCTACTTTCTCATTTCTGATTTCTCCTTCTTCATCTAGAGTTCCTCCTAGGACCTGTTTTCTCCCTAGCTTCAGCATATTAAGGAGGACATCCAATTTCTTACTTTTTGTGACTGACTAATCTCACTTAACATAATGTTCTCCAGTTCCATTCATTTCCCTGTAAATGACATAATTTTGTTTTCCTTTATGGCTGAGTAAAATCTCATTGTGTACATATCCCATAGTCTAGTAATCCATTCATCTGTTGATGGGCATCTTGGCTGGTTCAAAGATGATAAAAGTTCCAGTGGGCACTCATGGTAATCTGAAAAATATTTTTCTGTTGATTGCAGTAAAAACCACCTTTGTGGAGTCATCTCTTGGTATGAAATGAAAAAAATGCTCATTTCTTTTTGTGAACTATAAACAAAGTCTTCTATGGTTTTACCCAACAAGTACTTTTTGAATACTGGTTAGAGCCTGTGCTAGGCAGCTTTTCCATCACTGTTACAAAACCATGAGTTGTATTTTGACTCACAGGTTTGGCGTTTTTGGTCCACCAATAGGTGACATGTTGCCTTTGGGCCTCTGGGGGTGACATAGCACTGTGGCGGGAATACATAGTGGAGTAAAGTCACTCACCTCGTGGCCTTGGCCAAGAAGTAGAAGAGAGGGAAAGTCTTGGAGTCCTCTAATCTCCTTCAAAGGCACACCCCCCAGTGACCACAAAGCCTCCTGCTCACCTTGCCTCTTAAAGCTCACAACACCTCCCAGCAATACCAAGCTAGGAACCAAGCTTATAACAACACTTGGGTACTTGGAGAACACTCCATACCTGAACAATGGCAGAGCCACACATCATGTGTCCTGTTAGGGATTCAGGAGGGAAGCAGACTGTTTCTTGCCCTCTCAGATCTTAGCTAACACCTGTGTTCCCCTCATTGTCTGTGCAAAGTTGAGAGTGGAGCATGCTTCTGGGCACAGAAGGGAGAACACCGGTGGCTTTCCAAGAGACTATGAGTAGTTTTCCCATGCAAAAACAAAAGTGGATGCACTCTCTGTAGAGAATTTAAAACAGAGCCACAACAACTATAAATGTGCTTCTTATTATCACTGCGTGCTGAGTAACTCTTAACAATGGTAGTGGTAATGCTCTCTTCTCTCCCACCCCAAATGCTACTGAAGAGAATCATAATGTTACCCTCTTCAAGAGCCTCTGGTCAACCAGGCTTAGCCGCTGCCCAAGACTAGAAATTTAACGACTTCCACCATCACATTAGGAGTGGCTGGAAAGAGGGGTTTAGAGCAACTTTGCTCCAAATAACCTGAAGTCTCTGCTCCCACCATGTCCTCAGGAAAACAGGGGTGGTTAATTCTGATCAGTCTTTCTTTTGTGCAGAGCTGAGATAGGGAACCAGCCAGCACACAAAGAACTTATCTCATTATAAACGTGCAAGCTGGGTGTGGTGGTGCACACCTGTAATCCCAGCATTCGGGGGGCTGAGATCACGGTTCGCAGACAGCCTCAGCTATGTAGTGAGGCCCTCTGCAACTTAGTGAGACCATGTTTAAAAATAAATAATAAAAAAATAGGGCAGGGGGTGTAGTTCAGAGGTCAAATGTCCCTGGATTCCATCCTCAGACCCGCAAAACTAAACTAAACTAAATGTGCATATTTAATCTAGGGTGGAGATGCTTTGAGAGAAGTGAATGAATAAAGAAGGAAAAGCCAAACACCTCTGCAAGTCAGAGGAGTTTGACCTGTGTGTGAGAGACTTGCTTATATCTTAACCTATGCTAGCAAAGACTTAACAACCAAAAGACCATCCATTCACTCCTGGAGATTTAAAAGCAGTAACTTACTTAGATTTTGTTAGTAAAGAGATATAATTAAGGTTCTGAACAGCTACAGACTTCTTCCTACACAGTGAGCCTTTTACAAGAAAAGGCTCTGACTTTTAAAACCTTTACAACTACGCCAGGCGTGGTGGTGCACACTTGTAATCCCCGCGCTTGGGAGGCGGAGACAGGATGATCACGCAGGTTCGAAGCCAGCCACACTGACTTAAGAGACTGTTTCCAAATTTAAAAAGAATAAAAATAGATCTGGGAGTGTAGCCCAGAGGTAGAAGGGTTTCCAGGAACCCCAGTACAGACAAAAATATAAATAAATAAATAAATAAATAAATAAATAAAATAATAAATAAATAAATAAAACCTTTACAATTTACCTGAGGAATTAACATTCTGCCATCTGCATTAATTATCAGTATGGGTTAGTGTAACCAGATTCATGACTTTTGCAGCCTTGAATTTTACAGTGCTCTGATTAGATATAGTATTATACTTGATTGAAAGACATTTAAAGGATATGGAGTGCCAGGGCATATTACAGATGATGGTGCATACCTATAATCTGAATACTTGGGGGGTGAAACAGGAGAATCACAAGTTTGAAGCCTGCCTGCAGTAACTTAATGAGATGCTGTTTCAGAATAAAAAATAAAAATGGCTGAGGGTGCAACTCAGTGGTAGAGTGCCCCTGGGTTAAATTCCCAGTACCACAGAAAAAAGAGAAAGGAAACAAAACAGAAAAGAATGTGGATTACATATTATGTGTTGAGTGAAAATTTCTCACATGAAAATTTTCTTTAGGAATCTAGAAGTAAAAACAAAGGGGAATAAAAATTTATTTGGCATAACTTAGTATAGATCTGCACAATCTAGTACCATAGCCATGAGCCAAGTGTGATTATTTAATTGACTAAAAATTAAATTTAAAATATTTTACTCTAGCCGGGCGTGGTGGTGCATGCTTGTAATCCCTGTGCTTGGGATGCAGAAATGGGAGGATTGTGCAGGTTTGAAGCCAGCCATGCTGGCTTAAGAGACCCTGTTTCCAAATAAAAATGTATAAAAATGTGTCTGGGAGTGTATCCCAGAGGTAGAAGGGTTTCCAGGAACCCCAGTACCACCAATATATATATATAAATAAATAAAATAATAAATATATATATATATATTAAAATATATAAATATATATTATAAATATATATTTATATATATTTAAATATATATATATATATTTATATAATATATAATATATATAATATAATATATTATATTATAATATATATATTATATATTATAATATTATATATTATATATATAATATATATTATATATATATTATATTATATAATATATAATATATATTATATATTATATATTATATATTATATATTATAATATATATAATATATAATAGATATAATATATTATAATATAATATAATATATATAATATAATATATATATTAAATATATATTTAAATATATAATATATTTATATATATTAAAAATATATAAATATATATAATAAATAAATATATATATATATTACTCTATTTTTATTTTGAAATAATTCAAGATTCAATAAATGCAAAAATAGCATATAGTTCCCATCACCCAGTTTTCTCTAATAATATCTTACATAGCCATAGTACAATTGCTAAAGCCAGCAAATTGATGTTGGTACAATGTTAATATACTGAACTAAAGACTTTATTTGGATATTACTAGTTTTAACATATATTTTGGGGGAGTATAGTTTTATAAACTTTTATTACATATATAGAGTTTTGAAACTATAGTTATAATCAAGATACATCATCCTTTTATGACCACATTCTTCCCAAACCCTAACCAGAGGCAACCATTTGATCTGTTGTTTATCAGTATATATATATATATTTTTTTTTTGGTGGTACTGGGGTTCCTGGAAACCTTTCTACCTCTGGGCTACACTCCCAGACCTATTTTTATATTTTTATTTGGAAACATGGTCTCTTACCCTGTTTATATTTTTATTTGGAAACATGGTCTCTTACCCTGTCTCCGCCTCCCAAGCGTGGGGATTACAAGCATGTGCCACCATGCCCGGCTGAGACTTATTATTTTTTACCACTAATTTCAAGAGAATTTTCTTTCTGGAGCATTTTTATAGTAGCTGCCTTAAAACATGGTCATATGATTCTAACCTCTAGCATCATCTTGGCCCTGACGTATCTGTATTATCCTTTTTCCTTTGAGTTAAAGTTTTTCTGGTTCTTGGCATAATGAGTAATTTGGGTTGAATCTCAATAGATTGAATATTATGTTAAGGAGATAAAATCTTATGTTTGAACAGTAAACCTTTGCTCACTTTGGTGGACTGTGGGTTGAATTCAATTTAGCTTTAAATCCTTTGCAATGCTATTTTAGTCTACCTCACCTGTGTGCTTCTCAGAGTCCAGTGAAATTCAGAAGATATTACACAACACACCTCAGTTCTCAAAGTTTCTTTTGTATTGATTCTGGCTGATTTTATGCCTATGAGCCATTTTTTTTTCATGGTGGAGGGGAGTAAGCTATGAATTAATCACAGAGTTAAAGTATCACTTTGTCTAGCTTATTTTTCTTCATAATTTTTCCCCAGGCTCAAGTTTTCCATCATTGCTTAGTATGACTTTAACCATATTTTACCTTCTCAATAGCTGCAATAGCTGCATATGGCAAATGAATTCTGTACCGGACTGTGCAGATACAGAAAATTTTCATCATTTCAGAATTTTTTATTGCATAGGGAAGGTATGGACAGAGAGAAAGCTTCATTTATGAGGTTAAATTAGTCCTTCCTCTTCTTCTTTTTTTTTTTTTTTTGTTTATGGTGGTACTGGGGATTGAACCCAGGGGCATTCTACCTCCCAGGTACATTCCCCAGCCCTATATTTTATTGTTTTATTTTGAAACAGAGTTTCACTAAATTGCAGAGAGCCTCACTAAGTAGCTGAAGCTGGCCACAAACTACTATCCTCCTGTCTCAGCCTCCCAAATGTTGGCATTACAAGTGTGTTCCACCACACTCAGCTCAGTCCTTCCTTTTCTAAAGAAGATATGTACAAAGAAAAGAAAATCATAACAAAAATGGGTATGGTGAGACACAAAAGAAGAATAAAATCAGAAGCTACTAAAAATGTGGTAACAAAAAAGATATAAACAACACTAAAAATATCCAAATAGAATAAATTGTGATCAAAACAGGGTCCAGGCCAAGCTCCTATTATACACAGGGTCTCCCTGTACTTAGGTTGCTTTACATGCCAAAGACCAGAATTTCTTCTTAGAGGTATGTTTCTAAGACATAGGTTTTATCTTACATTGCCATTCCTTTACTTAATTCTCTGCAATAGAAATATTAAATAAAATCATAATTTTAGATAACAAGAGCTACTTTATTTTTTATTTTCTCCTTTATTCTATTTTTTCTTTTATTTTCTTTTTTCATATTTTATTTATATGTGGAACATATTGAAAATGGTGTACATTTAGATTGTGCTTCATGCCCTCTCCCTTCCATTCCCCTTCCCCTCTCCCAGAAATGAGTGTCCAGATTAACCATGCTATATTTATACTATTACACATATTCGGATGTAGCTTCTCCACTGAACAGCCTCAGCTTTCTTCCTCTCCTATCCTTCCATTCCAGCTTTGCTGAGAGTTCCCCTCCATCATCTGGAGTCCCTCTGGTATTACTACTACTCCCTAGCTTGGGCATATTAGAGAAAACATACATCCCTTCTCTTTCTGTGCTTGATTAATCTCACTTAACATAATGTTCTACAGTTCCTTCTATCTTCTTGCAAATGCTGTTATTTTATTCTTCTTTATAGCTGAATAGAATTCTATTGTGTGTATTTCCCATAATTTTGCAATCCATTCATCTGTGCTGCTATGAACATGGGTATGCATATGTTAATGTAGTTCTTTGATCTCAAGCCCTTTGGAAAGATACCCAGGAATGCTATAGCTGGATCAAATGGTGGATCTATTCCTAGTTTTCTAAGTAATCTCCACACTGATCTCCATAGCGGCTAAACTACTTTGCACTCCCACCTACAGTGTAAAAGAATTCCTCTTTCCCCACCACCTACAGTGTAAAAGAATTCCTCTTTCCCCACATCCTCGCCAGCATTTGTTGTTGTTTGATTTCTTTATGCTTGCCACTCTGGGATTAGATGGAGCTAGATGGAATCTCAGGGTAGTTTTGATTTGCTTCTCCCTGATGGCTAGTGATGTTGAACATCTTTTCATGTATCTATTGGCCATTTGTATCTCTTCTTTTGTGAAGTGTCTATTCAGTTCAGTTGCCCATTAGAGCTACTTTAAAACAATGTAAAATTAAAATGCTATTTTAAAACATTTTGCATGTGTGGATACAAAAAATTTATGTATAAGAAATGGCAAGGCTAGTTTCCTTACTAGTTTTAGACTTGTGAGTTATCAAAACTCAAGTCCCCAGAGGGACTCCCAGGTACTGAATCTTTTCTATCCATCCTTGATGAAGACATTACATCTCCTCTCTCAGCTCAATGAATTTTTGGTCATGGGGGCAGAATTATTTTTCTGCCCTTATTCATCCTTTAGCTTGTGAACAAAAGAGAGAAAACTCAGATACAGTCCTGAAAGCAGGTCAAAGTGTAGGGCCCAGTGAAAAACCAAAGGTAGCTTAGAGCCTCAGAATCGAGAAGAGAAAAACTTTGGGCAGTATACTGAAATTAAAACTCTGAGATACCGAGAAAGAAGTAATCCAAGGGTAGGGCATAAGGTTATAATGAAAACTAACAGCTTTATTTTGATGTGCTTACTAAGAAGTCATAAGGAATCTGGTCATAAGTTTCAGGGTCAACAGTGATTTTTGCTAAAATAGTGCCAAGGTGTGGTATAAAAGTTTAGACTGGGAGTCATATGAAACCCAGCTGGAATTCCTGTTCTGTCATTTAGTGGTCCCATTACTTTGGAAAAATGACATAAACTCTCAGTTTCAATAAAATGAAAGCAATCATAATGCCTATCTTGCAAAGTCATTATTAGGATTAAATGAGATAGTGTATGTAAGGAGCTTAGCATAATTTTGGCATAAAGTTGGCACACAATGAATGACACCTTTCTTTCTTTCCTCCTTCTAACCTATAATACTATCTCTTGTAATGGGTTTTTTTCCAGCCTGGCCGCTGTCCTTCATCCACAAGCCTGGCCAGTTGCCCTCTTTGCCTCTTCTTAGATTCCCAATTTCTTGAATAAAACCCAAATGATGATCAGTATTTTGTGACTGACTATTGTTTCTATTAATTAAAATAATGCACTTCAATACATGCCCAGGGAAATAACAGATCCGGTTCATGGTGAGCCAGAGTTTTGATTCTGGTAGTGGCCTCACTTGTCCACTAGATTAACCACTTAACAGTTGGATCAAATTTGCTTTATCGACTAACTAAGCTCTCACACTTATTTTGCAGTGTTTATCTTTATCCTCAATTATTCTAACCCACAGAAAGAAAGCAAGGCCCTCAATAAAACAGAGCATGAAGTTTCAATTTTCACATGAGTCACACTTGTGAATAGTACGTTCTTTTGTCTGGAGCTCAGCACACACTGCAAATCAAAAGAGGATGGGAAGAGCTTTGTGTTTGCAAATGGCTGGAGCCCAGTGTTAATCCGATAGTCTAGAAGAATCTGAAGTTTATTTTCATATGTGTGGGGAATAAAACTAGGAAGAATCATTTTACACCCCTGGGAAGGATGTACGGGTTTATAAATATGATAAGCTATTCTTAATACTGGCCCTTTGAACACACTGAGCACCTTTCAGCAGTGGCTTGCCAAGCACTTCACTGACAGTGCTCTCTGGGGCCCTCAGGATGGAGATACTGTTTTCATTTCATAGTTGGAGAAATAGATGCAAGAAGTAACTTGCTCAATAACATGGAGTAAGTTCCAAGTAAACTTTTATCCCCAAAACTCAGACCAAATCTAACCTCTGGGCTGCTTTTGCCCCCACACATTTATTTTACAAAAGGAAAATAATGATTACAACTGTATATTCAGTTAAACACTAGGATCAGCCTTTCCGTCTGTTTTAACATGTCTTTGAAGCTTTGCTTATTTCTACGCTGGCAGGATTTTTAGGTGATTAGCTCTGAGTGTCTTATTTAAAGTGTCTCGTGTAGAGGATGATCACGGCTCTGCCCACTGCTTAGTCACCACTTCAAGTTCAGTCTAGTTGAGTGGAGACCCACGTGCTGAGAGAAGTTGGTTGTCTAAACCTGGTCCTGGGGTTTGGGGGTGGGGTCTAAAATGAAAAATGATAGAATAGAGATCAGGTCATTTGGGATTTATATAAGAGAATTCCACAAACATCTGTGAACAGCAGTGGAAAAATGCAGAAGAGTGTGTTAATGCTTGTCAGTTCTCCATCACTGTGACAAAATTCCTGAGAGAAATAAACTTAAATGGGGAGAGATTTATTTGGGCTCACAGTTTCAGAGGTTTCCGTCCTTGTTTGACACTATTGTTTTGGGCCTGTGTCAGGTTGGAATACCCCAGCAGGGAGTACACAGTGGAGCTATGTTGCTCCCCTTATGGTGGCCAGGAAGCAAGGAGAAAGAGAGAAAGAAGGAGGAGGAGAAAGATGAGGAGGAGGAAGAGAGGAGAGGAAGAGGAAGAGAAGAAAAAGAAGGTAAAGAAGAAGGAGGAAGAGAAAGAGGAGGAGGAGGAAGAGGAGAAAGAGGAGAGGATTTAATATACCCTTCAAGGTCACATGTCCTACTGACCTACTTTCCCCAAAGAAGTGAGGCCACACCGAACAAAGTTTCTACCACCTCCCAATAGCCCATTAAGTTACTCTTCTATTAATGAATTAATGTGATGCTACACCAGAAATAAGCCTTCAACACACAGCTTGTGAGGGCCATTTAAGATGCAACCCATACTAATACTCCTAAAAATAGGAAGTAATGTTTCTTTTAAAGAAAAAGAAAAAAAACCTGTAGGGTAATTCTATTGGAAGAAGAGACAACAGAGAAAGGTCAGGATTGGGGAATGACAAGTTAACTTAAAAGCAATTTCAGAAGATCAAAGGGAATAGGCAGCCAAGTAACAGTAGGTTCAGGAGAAACAATTTTATCATACTAATGTCTGAAGAATAAAGCAAATAAAGCTTTCCTGATTTGTAAGTAAGGATTTGCATCTATTTGGTTATCTAGTACAGATGTCAAAGATCTAAAAGTAACTATAAATCTTTAATATAAAGGTCAACATTTAAACTATCAAACCTGTAAATGTAACAATTAAGTTGTATTACCTATCCAGACTACTGTATTAATAAAGGGTTTCTAACACTTCTACCCAACCACACATATACAACAACCTTTGAGACAGTCAAATGTCACCAGCAGCTTCAGGTGCTGGCAGTTTGCTTCCTGATTCTTCTTTCCTTCCTTACAGTTTGTAAAATCTGGAAAAAGGAAGTGGTATGTACTCATCAGTGTTAATAGAACGATGATGGATCCAGAGGATGTCCTCCACTCTCAGTGTTGACCACAGTAAGGAAACATTACCACAGGAAAATTTATAAAGCTGGTTCTTTCAGTTTTAACCATCTAAGTGATTTTTTTCTGTGAGATTTTTAGAGAAATTAGGGGAAATAAGGCATTTTAGTTAAAGGAGCAATAATCCTCACAGAGCTAGACAAGTCCACATGACCCGTTTTGAATAAATTCTTAGTTTTGAGCCTGGGCCTAAGAGAACGTGTACTTTGACAGTGCCTTTACAAATGGGACCATATCTAGAAACAACCTCACAATTCTATACAACATAGAGATGTGACATAGAACACTTTTGTCTGTGTGACTGTATAATCTCTGTTTGGGGTTTAAGTTTCCATTTTATTGGGAAGTAAAAGAACACTGTCTTAAAAAAGCTTCCAGAGCTCTGGCACCTGTCTTCACCATGATTTCTCTTTGGAGAAAGTGATACTTAGAGCCATAATTTCTATACTTATATAATGGTAATTTATGCCTCAGTATATAAACAGGAAAAATATCATTACATTAATATATTTTTACGTAATTGATTTAGAACATTAACATATTTTTATTTAGAAAATGAATTGAACTCAATATTTGTATGTGTGTGTGGCACTGGGGATACTACCTCCAAGCTACACCCCCGGCCCTCTTTTATTTTTATTTAGAAATAGGGTCTTACTAGATTAATGAGAGTCTTATTACTTGCTGAGGCTGGCTTGCAACTTTCGATCCTCCTGTCTCAGCCTCCCAAGTGCTAGGATTACAAGTGTGCACCATCACATCTGGCTCAACACAATTACTATTTTGATTTAGAAAATAATTGAAAATTGGTCTTAGTATTTCTTTTTCCTTCCTTCCTTCCCTCCTTTCTTTCTTTTTCTTTCTTCTCTTTTGCTGAATTTTGATAAAGTATTGAAAAATATTCTTCAAACATGTATGTCTTTACAAATGGTGGGACTGCGAAAGAGCTTCCTTTGCAGTCTCGACATGCTTTTCAATGGAAGTGATTACTTCAAAGGAGCAAGGAGAAACATTTCATTGCAGACACTGAATCTCCACCAATAGGTTAAAAAAAAATGCTCCTCTTCTCTCATAAATATAAAAATTGAAAGAGAAACATTCAAAATTTATAGTAATCCATCCAAACTCTATTGAACAAACTAGCTTGTCATAGTTATACATGGAATAGAGCATGTTCTAAACAGATCCCTGGCCTTGGAGTTTAATGAAGCACATTATTTGTGTACTATTTTTACAATTTCATCTCAGTAGATGGGATCAGTATCAACCTTTTTTTTTTTTTGGTGTGTGTGTGTGTGTGTGTGTGTGTGTGTGTGTGTGTGTTACTTGGAATGGAACCCAGAGGCATTCTACCTCTGAGAAACACTCCCAGCCCTATTTTTATTCTTTTTTTTTTTTTTTTTTTTTTTTTTTTGGTGGTACTGGTGTTCCTGGAAACCCTTCTACCTCCGGGCTACACTCCCAGACCTATTTTTTATATTTTTTTATTTTAAAACAGGGTCTCCTAAGCCAGCATGGCTGGCTTCAAACCTGTGCAATCCTCCTGTCTCTGCCTCCCAAGTGCAAGGATTACAAGCGTGCACCACCACACCTGGCCTATTTTTATTCTTTTTTTTTTTTTTTAAACAGGGTCTCACTGAGTTGCAAAGGGCCTCACTAAGTAACTAAGGCTGTCTGCGAACCATGATCCTCCTGTCTCAGCCTCTCAAATGCTGGGATTATAAGCATGTGCCACCATGCCCTGCTCTCAAACTTTTAAATGAACATTTAAGTACCATTAAATTTCTAACCAATGGCACATTTAAGAGAAGAAAAAAACTTCAGAAGAAGGCTGGAAAAGCTGTATTCTGTGTCTATAAAAAAAGAAGATAATCAGAGAGCAGAAGTTAAGGCATCAGTGGTATCTAAAGTGTTAAAATTGAGTTAATAATACATTGAACACACATACCATTACATTAAAAAATAGCTGAAGTATACATCTAGAATAAAATTCAAATCAAGCATTTGAGGCTCCATGAAGCACTTTGCAGAATTGCACTAGTCCCTGGCACAGAATAGGTCATAAATATGTGTTGAATGGATAAAGGATTCTAGCTTGAAACTTTCCTGGCATGACCTAACAAAAGTTTCTTAAGGCCTCTCAAGGGGAGGTAGGACAGAAAACTAAGTCATTCCATACTGTTATCTACACTTGGGACTTAGCCACCCTTAAGGTTTATTTTTCATGGCCATTTTGCAATGGAGATTTTCACATGTATAATAGGAGGCCTGCAAAGGAAGAAGTATTACCCCGATTTAATAGAACAAAAATCAAGATAAAACAGTACTTACTAGGGTCTATTAATGTGTTTAATTGCAATTCATGGGCCTCAAAGCCTAGTCTTTCTTCTTCCAGTCTTTCTGTCTTTTGGGGTCTCTACCTTTCCCTCCATTTTCCACCTCCCCACCAGCTCAAGCAAGGGATTATGTTTAACTTAAAGCGTAGCTGGATTTTGATATTGGTAAGATAAAACCATCATGGCTACTATGCCCATATGTAAAAGGTTGAAATAATAATGTCTATTATACATAAAACATATGTACTATAAGATAGATAATACAAATGTATATCTCCACCTCATGCATGGAAAATAAGCTTGTGAAGGCTTGGAATGAAGTCTCTTATCATATCAGGACATTTTTCAGGAAAAGGACCTTCCTATTTAGAAATGAACATTATTCTTCCCTTTGTAACTTTGTTTAAATAAAGTTGCTTAAATGTTAGTTCTGTTTTCCCTAGAAAATGGAGAGTGGACTAGCCAAATAAACACAGAGTGTTATAATGGCCCTACTGATAATTTTGCTAAACCCTGAAAATCATCTTTGTTATATAAATAAGACTGGAGACAATAGTCAAGGATCAGAGTTTCTCAGCACACAATGTTAGCTTTGTACAGTGGATGTTTTCCTTGGGCTTTTTTCTGTTCGATAGAGTGGTAACAAAAGTTGAGTTTTCCCACTCTGTCCCAGGAATGGGGGTTTTAAGTCTACTGAGGGCAACTTTGTGCCTTATCTAAGCCTCTCACCGTGGGCCACTTAGGAGGGAGGACCCAGCTTCATTGGTCCCTGGACAGGAAATAGGGGCCATCATGGGGACAAGGAGCAGGTCTCTGCTAAAATGCATCTGACAGCTTTGCATAAAGGAAGATGTTTATCCCTGTTTATGGCATATCCTTCTCCCTTTATAATTCCCATGGCTGATGTTACTTTTTATAGCACGTCTGACTGTCTGGGAAGGAGTCACGTTGTTCCATGCCTTAGAAAGCAAAGAGAAGGGTGAGAAACCTTCAGGAATGCTATCTGCTGAAAGGATTTCTTTTCTTTAGAACCTCAGAAGATTAACTCTGTATGGTGTGTGCGTGTGTGTGTTCATTCAAGATCATATATATAATGGATAGATAATATATAGACTTTGAATGGATGATTTAATTGAAGTAATTTAAGCTTTTCCTATATATGCATCTGCAACTTCTTTAGAATGTTAAATATACTGTTAAATTAATATTTATTATTAATAATCAGTTAGCTCAAAGTTATATTCTACTGTCATTTTGTGGCATAATAAACGCAGAAGATAGCCTGGCGTGGTGGCGCACACATGTAATCTCAGCATTCGGGAGGCTGAGACAGGAGGATCATGGTTCAGACAGCCTCAGCTACTTAGTGAGATCTCTGCAACTCAGTGAGACCCTGTTTCAAAATGAAGAATAAAAATAGTGCTGGAGGTGCAACTTGGAGATAGAATATCCCTGGTTTCCATCCCCAGTACTACACACACACAAAAATGAGGAAGATACCACTTTTATTCAATTTTAAAATACTGTGGAAATATATTATCAGTATATAAGAAATACTTATAATTTATTTTACTTTTTTCCACTGACGTTATAATTTTTTTTCGGTACTGAGGATGGAACCCAGGGGCATTCTACCTCTGAGCTACACCCTTAGCCCTATTTTATTATTATTATTTATTTTGAAACTGGGTCTCACTGAGTTGCAGAGGGCCTCACTAAGAAGCTGAGGCTGTCCGTGAACCGCGATCCTCCTGTCTCAGCCTCCCAAATACTGGGATTACAAGTGTGTGTCACCACGCCCAGCCTGACATTATCATTTTAAGAAGAGAGGGAAGAAAACTTCCAAGCAGAATTTAATTTTAAAGAGGATTCAGGGAATCTTTGATAAAATTTTCTTAATCATCTGGATTAATCCTGGGTTTCCACTCCAGCTAAGAAATAGAATATTTCATAAATAGGATTTGCAGCATGTAAGGACATTTTTTTTTTTTTGCCAACCAAGAAAAGGCTCCAGAGGTCTTAGCTGTTAAAGTTACATTTATTGATGATTATGTCAATTTCCTGTATAAGATTAAACTTCTAAATAAATACTTTAAAAGGTCTAGAGAATTAAACTCAACGGCATGGTTTTATAAAGTAAAAATGGCTATTCTCAGAAGGCCTTATATAATTTGGCACATCGAATAACATACATGCTTGACAAATGTTGACACAGTTGTAGACACACACACACACACACACACACGACAAACTGCCCAGAGATAACATAGTTTTAATCCCATCAAGAGGCACTTGTGACACTGTAAAGCAAGGACCTCGAGTTTGAGTAGTTGAGGCTGTCCCTAGGTCTTCTGGATGAGATTAATTTCATGTAATTTTCTCCAGCCTTTTCTAATTGGCTAAGACGTGTGAGACACCATGCAAAACGGTATCACTTAGCCATCTGCATCTCACACAGGCCGCTTCTGTAGGGGAAAAAAAAAAAATCTTGAAAAGAAGAGAAGTCAGAAATTGGTCCTACCTTATAGAAATACTATGCATACCTTTCTTCTGGACACTATGATAAATCAAAATCCTGCACTCCAAAGCTGCTACATTAGCCATTCTACATCGAGTATAAAGGGCAGTTATAATGTAAATGAGCCTCTATGCTTTTGAGCCAAGTGCCTCTCTCTATATATATGTAGTAATTTAAATTTTGGTAAAATAAAAATTGACATTAATAGCAACTATATCAAGTCTTGCACAAGTACATATATATTGGTTTTGTCTCATAAAATATATCTTCAAGAAGTTAAGTAGTGGCTAAACATGGTGGTATATACCAGTAATCCCAGTACTTGGGAGACTGAGGAAGGAGAATCACAGATTCAACGCCAGCCTCACAATTAGCAAGACCCTCAGCACCTTAATGAGACCTGCTTTAAAAAAAAATGCTGGGGATATAGCTCAAAGGTAGAATGACTCCAGGTTCAAACCTTAGTACCAAAAAAAAAGTGATAACAAAAATAATATCCACTAGACGGGACACTTATCCAAGTCTGTCCCTGCTACCTACCAAAATGTAGAATGAGTCATTCTGATAATCAGAATTACAAAATCATTGGTGTAGCCAAGTGTGGTGGTACACACCTGTCATCCCAGAAATCTAAGAGGCTGAAGCAGGAGGATCCCAAGTTTCAGGCCAGTCTTGAAAACTTAGTGAGACCCTGTATTAAAATTTAAAAATTGTAATTAAATTAAAAGGGCTGGGAATGTAGCTCAGTGCTAGAGCACCCCTCCCAGTACTGCAAAGATAAAAAATAATAATAATAATCAGTGTGATGTGAAAGTAATGCTATCTGCTAGTTGGCTGGATTCTTAACTTTTCACTGTTTGTTATGGTGCTGTAAAAACACAGCAGGATCCCACAAGTCATTATAGTGGCGCAACCCAAACAACAAGGTCCTTCAACACTGCATAAGAATGACTGCACAATGCTTCTTCCATATTTTAAATGAATACCTCTGAATGAGAACTCGGTGTAATTTGGCATTGGCAATTTGTTAATAGTGATTTGATGCCTGGCAGTGAGCATGGGAAATATTACTCTTTCATTTTATCTCAAAGGAGAATTTTTTGTTATTAACAAAGAACTAAACTGACTTATATGAGGTCCTTCTTTACCCCAACCATCCAGCAGCCTTTTAAATTTTCATAGACTCCTTCCAAAGCCACATTCAATGTCATAGAAGAATTCTAAACCACATTTCCCTAATCCAAGATGTCTCACCAAAGACAGGGCCTGTGGAGATATTTTTGGTAAACTTTGTCTCCACCACTAGAAAGCTATATTAAGCAACATGAAGAATTGGCCACCCAGAGACAGAGCCCGGGAGGGCGGCAAGTGGCCAGGACAGCAGATCGCACAGTGCTGGCTGTCCCCTGAGCCTGTCTTCTCTCTGCTCATTGTAAGTGCACTGGACCTCTCTTCTCCGTGTGTCCTCTCTACAAATACCCCCAAGACCCCAGATGGTTTCTCTTGGCATCCTCCCTTCTGGAATGCTTTCCTCTCACTGCCATCATGTTGCTACCCAATTATCACTCAATTATCAGAAAGGCCTTCCCCGACCACCCTATGCCAACCAACGCTGCACACTGTCTCTGTCTTCACACCCTGGTTGTTCTTCCTCACACCCCAACTTGCTATTTGTTGGCTGCTTCTCCCCCTAGAGTGTCAGCTACCTAGGGACAAGTTTTGTTCAAAGCCACATCCCCCAATACCTGCCACAATGCCTGGCAAATAGCAAAACTCCATGAGGCATTGGTCTTAGGAATTTATAAATAAATAACCAGAAGTTTTGGCCCAGGATTTCAGAAGAAGATCAAGCCATTTATTGAACTTCTCTAGTAGGTTGCTCTCAAAATCCATGTGTGACCCAAAGGCAGGGCAATAAAACACAGCAACTGGGGGATTTCCTTTGGGCTATAAGAAAGTCAGGGTTAATAATTGATGAAAGAATAAAAAACCCACTCACTGTAGCTTAATAACAGATTTAAAGTCTTCAGTCTGTGTTTAAAGTCCTCTAGAGGATGGCTGCACTAGTCTCTACAGGAGTGTGTGTGTGTGTGTGTGTGTGTGTGTGTGTGTGTGCGTGCATACATTTTCAAGAACACTGCTCTGTTTCCACTAGAATCGAGTATAATTATCTCTGCTAATGTGTTCTATTTATATTTTATTTGTCCCCACATGTCCTTTGCATCCTTCCTGTCCTTCCTGGTACCCCGTTGCATGGCCACACATCTAAATTTCACCTCACCTACCTAGTAGTACTTTTCGAAAGCTCATTCCATCATTTGCAGCATCACCACTGCCACCGCCCTGCTAAATGGAATCCCTCCCCTCCACTCACACTCTTCAAAGCCTCCTTCCCCCCTTTGCAATCACACTCTGCTGTGTATTTGGAGGGTCTGATTACTTGTTTTGTTTGGTTTTGCATGAGCCTTAGCTTTGCTATTGGACCAAGAAGAGGTTTTCCTTGTTTTTGTTAATCTATCTCCACCTAGTTCAAAAGCCCAGAGCGTTCTTTTTCCAGGCTCTCAGCTGCAGAGCAGTCATCCCAAATGGAGAAGAAAGAGTGGGGTTGGCAAGTTTCTGGCCTAGGGTGGAGGAGAATACACGGAGCTAACCATGGTCCTTTATCCTGCAATTTCTAACATACCAAGTAACCTTCTTTGGCTTAAGACTCATCCTGCTAGACTAGCAACCCATGTGTTGGTCACCATTGCAAGCCTGACAGTGCTCAGCAAGGTGCCTTGAATCCCCTGGGTACACAACATCTGTCTGATGAAGGAATGAATCCCTAATCCCAGGTCTGAAACCCAGATCCTTAAGGTAGGCTATAAAACACCCTCATCTTTAATCCTTATCCCCCTTCACAGCCACCCACACCCTCTGACCAGGCATTAATCTTAGGGCACGCAATGCCCTTTGCCTGCTGATCAAAGGCTGTGGGAATAGGCGGCAGGAGCAGCTGCCTCAGATCCTGCCCACACCCTTCCTGTTTGCAGCAGCCCACCCCAGGGACTATTATGTTTTCAGCGGGCTGGGCAGGGCCCCTCCTCTATCGCCTCCTTCCCAGGTCCTTGCAGACACTGCGTGGGTCTGAGGAGCAGCTCCTTGCCTGCCCCTGGAGCCTGCTTTCAGCATTTCATTGTCCCCAGGCAGGGCACAGATAGCGGCCAGACGCTCCTTTCCCCTTTCCTGGGACACTGATAAGGCAATGAAAACAGTTCTCTATTTTCCTGCACAAAAGCTGACTTAGAAGAATGAGGTGGAGCATAGTGATAACCAGCAGAAGTTGTTGCTTTTTGAAAAAAAAAATGTAGTGGGAGGGGGTGGAGGGAAACTAAGAGTTTGGGCTTTTGCTCTGGGTTGTAGCAGGCAAGCACCTTCTCAGCCTGGAGCCTTATTTCGTTTCTGGAAGGGAAACTGCTTTCCTCAGGTCACAAGGCCACAAGGGACTTCTCCCGAAAGTGGCCTGGCCACCTGGGAACCTCTTGTGTGACCCACTTACCCACAGTGTAGCTTAAAAGTCAGAATTATGACAGAAAGATGTGAATGAGAATGCCCTCCCGGGCATTCAGCCTATGGCAGTCGGGACTCCTACCCTTTGGAACCCATCTGCTTGGTCCATTTCATCTCGAGAAGTGTGCGTGTTAATGTGGAGGGCGTCATAAACTCCACATGGTCTCAGTTTACTGCAAGTGTCCCTGGTCAAGGCCTCTCTAAATAAACACAACAGCCTGGAGTGTCCAAGTTATTGCGCAAGAGAAATGCTTCAAAGATGGCGTTGGTGTCTGCTAAATGCAGAGGTGAAAAAAACAGAATGAAGAAATACGGGATCGTCATTACCATCTGGAACCAAAAAATAATGGGATGGAAGAGAGAAGATCGACTTTAAAACAATGTTTCCTGGTGTGTGTGTGGGGAGGGTGGGGATACAGCTCTGTGCTGCCCTGCCCTCACACTGCTGTCTCTTGCTCTGGAATCTGGGGCAAACCTTATTTGCTTTATCAGAAAAATGAGGGTGCTTCCTGGGACCACTTCAAGGAAATTAACTGCTCTGAGGCAAAGTCCCAGTATTGGTACTGTTTTTATTTAAGCATCTGAGATGGCTCTAATGTATATCCTCTGGTTCTAAAATTTTATGTTTCAGCCAGGCGTAGTGGCGCACGCTTGTAATCCCAGCACTTGCGAGGCTGAGACAGGAGGATTGTGCAGGTTCGAAGCCAGCCTCAGCTACTTAGCGAGGCTCTCAACAACTTAGTGAGAACTTGTTTCCAAATAAAATATAAAATAGGTCTAGGAGTGTAGCTTGGAGGTAGAAAGCCGCTAGGTTCCATCCCTAGTATCACAAAAAATAAAAATGAATAAATAAATAAAATGTTATGTTTACATAATTTAGGGTCAACATTTTCATTTGTGCTACTGGTCTGTTTTCGGCATCTAGGCCCTTGCACAAGCGAGGCAAATGCTTTAAGTCACACCTCCAGACCTGGGTCAAGACTTCTTTAGCAATTCCTGTCTTTCATTTACCAAAATAAAAAACAAAAACAAAAACAAACAAACAAACAAACAAACAAACAAACTTGAATCAGAGCTCCTTTCTAGCCCCTAAGTCATTTCAGGAATTTCAGGATTGGTGGAGTAAAGGAATTCAGCACCTGGCCTCTCTCTTTTCTTCCACTCTTGAAACATAAGAACAGGTAGGCTAGTGCTTGCCCAATCACTCGGGAACCCAGGACTATTAAGTTTGGAGGACTTTAGGAGAATGAGGATGTAGAAAGGATGAGTCATTGATGGAAACACTCGAGAGTCGCTGGGCAAGGAAAATTTTTATTTTTGGAAAAGACTGTACAACTGGCAAAAAGTCTGGTAAGCAAGCACACTGAACAGGAAATCCACCTGGATTTTATCCCTGGCATGATCCTCCTCTGTGCCCTAGCTGGTGACGTTTAGGTTCCCAATTCTGTGCAAGTGGTTAGTTTAAAGACAAACAGGAGTTTTGGATATTTTGGTCTGTCAAAAAATAAAACTTAGCTGGGCGTGGTGGCGCACGCTTGTAATCCCCGCGCTTGGGAGGCGGAGACAGGAGGATTGCGCGAGTTCAAAGTCAGCCTTGTTGGCTTAAGAGACCTTGTTTCCAAATAAAAACATAAAAATAGGTCTGGGAGTGTAGCTCGGAGGTAGAAGGGTTTCCAGGAACCCCAGTACCACCAAAAAATAAATAAATAAAGCTTAAAATTTCAGAAAACCAAAAGTTCTATAGGCTACAATGGCTGCCATCCAACCAACCTGTTGGATAGAAATGACTTTCCTACCTCTTACAGGAAAAGGACCATTTTCATAAGCTTATGTTACTCAAGAAAAATACAAAACCCAGTTGAAATAGCAGAAGTGAGGAAAAGACACCAAAGCAGAGTCACCCTGTAAGGCAATTTAGACTCTTAATCCATCTTTCTTATGAAGGCAGCCTTAAACAAGTGCTACCCATGGATCAGAGTGGGATGTACCCACTTTACTTTCTGTGAGAAGTCACATGACTGTCTTTGCCAGTCCAACTCTCTTAGATTTTTACTTCTGAAATTACAGCTCAAGTCATTCTTGTGACCTCCCCATTCCCACTTTTGCCTCCTTGTATCAAGTTTTCTAGACTGAGTGTCTAGGATCTTTATTCCTGTTATCACTGTGGACTGACTCATTTTTGCCCTAGTGTGACTCTTCTATCACTGAGTATTCTTGTGAAAACTACCTATCAAAATTAACCAATTATCGAGCCAGTTATGGTGGCGCACACTTGTAATCCCAGCATTTGGGAAGCTGAGACAGGAGGATTACGGTTTGCAAGCAATCTCAGCTACTTAGTGAGGCACTCTGCAACTCAGTGAGATGCTGTTTCAAAATAAAGAACAAAATAATAGAGCCGGGAGTGTAGCTTGGAGGTAGAATGCCGCTGGTACCATCCCCAGTACTGAAAAGAAAAAAGAAAAAAAAAGAATTAACCAATTATCAAGTGGTTTTAAAGCACATGCTGTGCATAGTGGTCATGCCTGTAATCCCAGTACTTGGGGGGCTGAGATAGAAGGATAGTAGGTTCAAGGTCAGTCTCAGCAACTTAGTGAGGCCCTTAGCAACTTAACGTGGCCTTCAGCAACTTAAGGAAAACTTGTTTCAAAGTTTTAAAAAAATGGAAAAAGAGCTAGTGGTGTAGGTCAGAAATAGAATACCCTGGGTTCAATCCCCAGTACCAAAAGAAAAAAATCAATCATGTCCCTGCATACATAGAAAAGGAAAAATAGTATAGAATCAAATTTAAAAAAATCTCATACATATGGAATTGTTAGATAATAAAAGCAAAGGATATATATGATCATATCAACTTGGAAATGATTTTTATTAAGTTTATAGGTGAGTCTTCTAAAACAAGCTCCCCTTAATATCCTGAGCATACAGATGCACAGCATCTGCAGTCTGCCCTGGGGAGGACTCCACTCTCTCAGAGGGCATCTCATGCCAACTTTAATCTATTTTAATTAAGATCCAATTGAAGTCAAATACCAAGCCACAAGCATTGTGTGTAATATATAGTAAAGCCCTGGAAAAGACATCAACTTTAAGCAGAATGAAAAAATAAATAAATAAAAGACCCACACAAACAAATCCAAGGCTACAGAATGAAGAACAGTGTCTAAGATATTTATTTTCTCTCAGAACTGTTTTTAAGAGACTGCACATTTTCACGGCCTCTGTATGTTCTCACCAAGAAGGACTGAGCAGTTCTCTTCCTGTTCAGCATCTTCTGCTGTTAGATAAGGAACTGATGTAAACTTTCCCCAAGTATACTCTTCTTAATAAGGAACTTATTCTATTAGCATTCTTGGAAACTTCGGCCCATTTGTTTCTCAGACTTCCATAGCAGCTACAACAGTGCCTGGTTTAGTTGAATTAAAGTCAATTTCTGTCAGGTGTTTCTGCTGTACTGTTCTTAATAAGGAATTTATATATAAGGTATTTTGCCAACTAGTCAGCAAAATACCTCATCTTTGTATTTGAGTAATTTAAGTGCTATGAATAAGTAGGAGGTATCATAGCAATCTTTGCTCCCCCCAGATCCTGTCTGTGGGAAAACCGAAGTAAATATTTGTGGCAATTGTCAAACCAAAACCATTGGTTTGGGTTGACAAACCAACGATACCATGAAGTATGATTTTCTAAATGATATGGTATCCAAGTGATACCAGAAATGATTATTTTAGATCTGACTCTCTTAAAAACCAAAGTTTTAACCCAAGGTATTCTAGGTAAATGTTATTCATTAAAAATGAGAACTTATTGAGGAATGAAATATAAGCAACTTGCATTTTGCGATTTGTTCCAGATTTTAATGCATGGGCTTAACTTCTTCAACCTGAAAATAATGTATTTTATGGCTTTGTGTTAATCAAGATAATGACATCCCACACAGACTCCGAGTTTTCAGTATAAATCAAAACAGGTTTATATTTATGTGCAGTGGACCCCTATGGTACTAAAAATGTTTATATGCTTGGGACTGTGCTAAGTGAGAGCTGTACATGTATTATCTCACTTAAAGGAATAGTCAGGACTGGGTTTCCTTGAGGCTGCTTCCCAGGTACAAGAAAACAGAATTGGAGAGATTATGTTTCTGTGGCAATTTAATCTTATAATTTTATATCTATAATTCCTTTGAAACCCTCTGTTGTAGATGGAGTAGATACTGATAAAATTAAAAAGATATTGAGTAGAATTGCCTAGGGCAATCAAATATGGAGTAGCAAAGTTAAATAAAGAAGATAATTCTACTCTTCTAGTCTTATAAAATGAGAAAAACTCAAAAGTTGCTTTCAGCTTTCCTCCTAGTTTCAAGATCCCGACCTTATATGTCATTGTACAAGTCAAAGAGGTATTCGGCTCTGCTACTTCCAGAACATTTAGAAAACAGTTCACAATGCATTTTAGGTTCATATATACCTTCAAACATCTAGAAATGGGTCCTAATTTAGAAATTGATTTTTTTGTACTGGGGATTAAATCCAGGGGTATTCTACGTCTGAGCTGCACCCATGCTGTTTTATGTTTTATCTGGAAACATAATCTTGCTAGTTGCTGAGGGTCTTACTAAATTCTTCAGGCTATCCTTGAACCTGCGTTTCTCCTGTTTTAGTTTGCCAACTACTGGGATTAAAGACATGTGCCACCATGCCTAAAAGAAATTGGCTTCAATTCAACTAAACTAGGCACTGTTGTAGCTGCTATGGAAGTCTGAGAAATAAATGGGCCGAAGTTTCTAAGAATGCTGTATATCCTTTAGAAGACTGAAAGAGGGAGACACTTCCAACTGAGGGAGTTAGGAAAGTCATCAGTAAATCCAGTAAGCAGCATATACAAGAATTGATTTACATCATGATGAATGAAAGTAGCTTTGCACAGGGCTGATTTAGGCAGGCCAGCTTTGTAAGCTTTGGGAACTATAGCAGAAAAGCATATTCATTCTAATAAGGAAGCTTGACTTCCCTGTTCCCTTTACCTTATTCTTCATGCCTGTCTAATGCTTTGCTCAGATATGAGAGTCAATATGCAGTTATGTGCTTTTTTAAAATGATTAAATGTGCAAATAAGATACTAGTTTAAGCTGGGCGTGGTGGCGCACAGTTTGTAATCCCAGCATTTGGGAGGCTGAGACTGGAGGATTGCAGTTCACGGACATCCTCAGCTACTTAGTGAGGCCCTCTGCAACTCAGCGAGACTCTGTTTCAAAATAAAGAATAAAAATTGGGCAGGGTGTGTAGCTTGGAGGTCAAATGCTTCTGGGTTCCATCCCCAGACCTGAAAAAAAAAAAATTCAGCACTGTTCTAAATGTATTTATTCACCACTCAACAACTATTTACTGGATCTATCTCTGGATGCAGTCTTCACCCATGGGCTTTGTAATTTAATAAGAGGGGTTAGAGTTGATAACTACTCTATAGATAGATAGATAGATAGATAGATAGATAGATAGATAATCTAGTGGATAATCTACTCTAGTAGAAAGATAATCACACATTTTTTCCTTTACTCTAAGACCACTTCTGGCCTCAGATCTGCTTTCCAGCTCTCTAGTTGGCCACTGCTTCTTGAGCTGATGGCTCCTTCTTGTTCCACCCAGAGCCTCGGGCTGCGGCACACCTGCTGCTGACCTTGAGGGCCCTCTGTAGGATTCTGAGACTCTCTTCAAAGCCCACCGAGAGGATGCAGGAGTCTGAGGTTGGCCTCAGCTCCATTTGCTGCCCTTTTCCTTTCTCCATAACCTTAGCTCACAAAGTTGCATACTTGTGTGGATATCACTGACCAGTTGGGAAAAATAAAGAGAAAACACAAAATAGGAAGAAATGTCAAACTACATGCTAAACATGGCTTTTCGGAGCTCAAGGGGACACTTCCCCCAGAATGAAACCATCTGCCAGGGAGCATGCTCTGTTTTGAATCGCATCCTCCCAGGGCTCAACTGGCCCTTCCTTTCACTATGAGGGCACCGTCCCCAAGGCTTCATTGGCCTGTTGTGGGGAAAATGCCTATACTACTACCACATTGAAAAAATAGCAACGGATATATGCAAGAAGAATGCACCTAAAGTCCATATTGTCTCTATTGGTGGTGGCTTCGGGAAGATGGCAGCAGGGATCCGAGAGGCTGTGGATACTACTTTTACCCCTGGCCACCTTGGATGATGCCCTGTGTGAATCAGCTCCATTAGGGTGGGAGGGGCATCTCTTCCAAGACTGACTGCTACAGGAATGTTAGTGATGGCAGGGCTCTTCCAACAGTGGTTCTATTCCTCACTTGCTAAATAGGTAGGGAGTGGGCAGATTTTATTGCTCTACTAAACCCCTCCCTTGCTTAGAAGTTTCTGGAAGAAAAAGCAAGAGAATGCTGCAAGAGGCCAAGAAAGGTCACCAGGAAAAGGTTACCAAGGATGAATGGGTTCTACCCGCAAGCAAGAATTCAGGTGGGGAGTTCCACAGTCAAACATCAGCACCCCTTTCCTGAGGAACCCCTAAGTGCCCTCCCTGTGCTGAGGCCCCTGATCACAGCCTGGGCAAGCAACAATAAGATCATAGAGTCTGTGGGCTCCTTAATAAAGATGTCCCCTGGGCACTGTAGGGTTGCTGATAAGAGGCAAGGGAGGCAGGGATCCATTGGAGAGAAGCTAGTTCCTGAAACAGCATGAATAGCACACCAGTCAGGAAAACAGGGAGTCAAGCTTTCATCAAAAAGAGAAGTACTAAGCTGGGTGGTGGTGGTGTACCACTGTAAGCCCAGCATTTGGAAGGCTGAGACAGAAGGACCGAGGTTCACGGACAGCCTTAGCTACTTAGTGAGGCCCTTTGCAACTCAGTGAGACTCTGTTTCAAAATGAAGAATAAATAATAGGACTAGGGGTGTAGCTTGGAGGTAAAATGTCCCTGGGTCCCATCCCCAGTACTGAAAAGAAGAAAAAGGGGGAGAGGAGAAAAAGAAGGAGAAAAAGGAGGAGGAGGAGGAGGAGGAGGAGGAGGAGGAGGAGGAGGAGGAGGAGGAGAGAGGAGAAGGAGAAGGAGAAGGAGAAGGAGAAGAAAGAAGAGCTGAGTAGAGGGTTCCAGATAAATCCCAATTACTGGAAGCTGCAGCACCAGGCTGGGTAACTCCCTGCTGCTGGAATGGACCGGTGAGGCAGGGCAGAGGACTTGGGAACAGAAAAAATTAAAGCAGCCATCTGCATCTTCTCCTTTGTGAGGTTGGGAGAGGTAAACTGGAAGGTGAAAACCTGGTGGGCATCAGGAAACAGGGCCCTGACCTGCCCACAGAGTATCATTCAATAAGGGTAAAAATTGTGCAAAAGTCATTGATCCCCCCCCAAACCCAATCTGACTGATCGTAAAAGAACAAGTAGAAAACCTGAGGATGGTTTAAAAACCCACCACTCCCTGAGGGCTTGGAGATCACTCTTTTTTCCGGGACCTCCCCCCACTTTGGTGGGGGAAGAGCTGATTTGTCTTCCATCTTTTCCTTTTCCTGACTTAAAATAAACTTTCATATTTCTATACCCTTCGCTAGTGCTTGGATTTCATCCTTCGAAATCCACTGGATGAGATCCCTAAAAGAAGAGACACCCCTTTTTAAGGGGAGGTGGGAAGAGGGACAGATGGGGCCAGGTAGGTTGTTCCTGACTCCAGTGGGAACTTGAGGATCCCTTGCCAGAGATTTCAAATGTAATGGGGTCTATTTATTTCCCGGTTTCTTTCATATCCTGTCTGCTGCCTCCTCCTGCAGCAGCCCCTACACACTGGGTCAGGGAGGTGCCTTGGTGCAGAGGTCACTGGCTGTGCCCTTTCTGGCCCCCAGCTGACCACATCCCCCCCGCGGGCTGTATTGCCAGGCTGTGTTCTCAGCCTCACCTTTGTTTTCCTAGTCTGTTCCTCCTGGGCTTGTTTGTGTAAGAAACCCTCTCTCCTGTTTCCTGTGTCTCTGTCGTTTCCGCCCCCTGCCATTCTACACTGTGGCACTGAGGACCATTGTTTTTCTTTCTAACCACAATTCTGGGCCCTGGGAAGGGCAAGTAGGTGCGCGCAGCAGCTCACAGCCAAGAGGCACCTCTGCAGCACCAGACTATCACCACGAGCTGGCTGATGGGAAGGAGTTTACTGTCCGCTGGGGAAGGAAGAAACTCAATACCAGGAGACAGTTTCTTGCCTGTTAATCCTTACGCTATCTAAATGAAGGCGTGTTCCCAGGAGTTCAGACAGGAGAGGTCTGACAGTGTCCATAAACATCTTTTTCAAAGGAAGCGGGGACTGTCCCATTCGCTGGGGGTTTTGTTTTGTTTTGTTTCTGTTGCTGTTATGTTCTTACTGCTTTTAAACGAAATAAAAAATCATTCAGCCATATTTTTGAGGGAGATAAAGAGAGATCCCAGACCAGGTGCAGAACAGGTTGACATCCATTTACAAATGAATTTCCTTGCAGTTCTATTCAGCACTACAACCTGTTACCCCTTTTGAACAGCCCCACTGTTCCCACAGCCCCCACTGTGATGTGAGATAAACTATTCCATGTTCTCTTGGCAGCAGCTTAAATCAGACAGGTTCTCACAGGAGCTCTGACCTGGGTTGTTTTGTGAGCACAGGGAGAATGAACTGAAAACATAGCTGGGCTGGGGAAAGAGAAATGCGACGCCTTGCTATTTACCACTGAAACGCCAGTGCCTGGTTTAAGAGCTGATTTTCCAAATATAAGTAGGAGGAACACATCCCAATGAAGGACTAAATGAATAAAACGGCTTAGTTTTGCAACTCCAAACGTGTGTGTGTGTGTGTGTGTGTGTGTGTGTGTGTGTAACCAAAGAAGTGAACTGAGCAGTGTTTGACATCTGACTTCGGCTTTATTTTCATGAGATATATTGAAACACATTTACTGTGGGACTGTCACCTAGCTGTAGCTGGCGGTTCTATTTTGGTAGCATTTGTCCCATAAAACTTTAAGGGTTTTTGCCAGCTCCTTTCATTACATTTTTCCTGCCAGTTATGACACGATAGGTCGCTCATCAAAGAGATTTTGTTTATTTCAAGTTTTAAAGGGCAATGCGGTTACCAAGATCATGTAAATTTCCAGGTTTTTGTCAGGACCGTAGAAAGTTGTGAAGTACAAATGTAATAGAAACATATCACATTCCCTTATTTTGGATGAAGTTGTGTTTTTCATTAACAGTTTTAAGGATGCCTAGTGCCACCCCTGCTGCAAAGCTACTGATTTGAGGACATAATTTAAATGTGGATCAGTTGCTATCTACACTTTAAGAAAATAAGGAGACCTTTTAGGAACAGGAATAAAAAGGATGCTTGCAAACCCTTTAAAGAGATCCCCTGACTACACTCCTAAAATATGTCAGACTCATAAACACCATTTTAGAGGAAAAATTCTATTAAATATAGTAGGGATTTCTTCTTTATTAAAAAAATGGAAAGAGGTTTATTTTTCAAAAAAGGGTATTTGTAACCCCAGTACTTTGAAGGCTGAGACAGATGGGTCATGGGTTCAAGACCAGCCTCGGCAGTTTAGTGAGATTCTCAGCAATTTACTGAAATTCTGTTTTAGTTTTTCTGTTTTTTGTTTTTGTTTTTTGGGTTTCTGGGGATGGAACTCAGAGGTATTTGACCTCCGATATACAATCCCCTGTCCAATTTTTTATTCTTTATTTTGAAACAAGGTTTCACTGAGTCACACAGGGCCTCACTAAGTAGCTGAGGCTATCCGTGAACCGCAATCCTCAGGTCTCAGCCTCCCAAATGCTGGGATTACAAGCCTGTGCCACCATGCCTGGCTTGAGATCTGCTTTAAAACAAAAAATAAAAAGGAAGATAGAATGTCTCTGGATTCAATCCCTAGTATATAAAAAAAAAAAGAGTGATTAAAAAAAAACAAAATAAAGTGTTTTTATTTTTCAAAGTTTGTTGTTTTGCTGGAATTAAATTGTTGCTATTGCTGGGCGTGGTGGCACACACTTCTAATCCCAGCATTTGGGAGGCTGAGACAGGAGGATCCCAGTTCACAGACAGCCTCAACTACTTAGTGAGGCCCTGTGCAACTCAATGAGACCCTGTTTCAAAATAAAGAATAAAAAATAGGGCAGGGGGTGTAGTTCGGAGGTTGAATGCCCCTGGTTTCCATCTCCAGACCTGAAAAAAAAAAAGAATAAAAAATAGGGCTAGGGGTGTAGCTTGGAGATAGAATGCCCCTGGATTCTATCCCAAATTGTTGTGTTGCTATTGGGTTTTAAATGAACTCTGAAACATACTGAAATATTTCTTTCTTCTCTTCTCATTACTGAGGGTGGAACCCAGGGACACTCACCACTGAGCTGAATCCCCAGCATTGTTATCTTTATTCGTTTGTCTTTGTTTTGAGGCAGGGTCTCACTACGTTGCTCAGGCTGGCTTTGAACTTTTATCCTCTTGCCTCAACCTCCACAGTCACAGTGATTATAGGTACATGCCATAGTATACAGCAAATAAAATGACCGACTTCTGAATTCTACCTCACAATGAAACAAGGTGAGTTGGGGAGGTTTGTAATGGCTTGGAGTAATGGGTACCAGAGGGTTCTTTATAGCATTCTGTCTACTTTTGTATGTTTTGACTACTCAACAATAATTTACAAAATAAAAAGGACAGTGAGAGACAAAAATAAGTGTGTTTTTCTTTATAGAGAATTAGCTATTATTATTTCTTCATTTAGTTTCTCTAACTAAATGTCAATTTTCCCAATGTGCTATTTGAGAATTGACTTCTGGGAGAGGTCAGAAGAGTTGGAACCACTGGAAACACAAAAACTCTGAGAAGGTATATAATTTTTTAGATATCTAACAAAAAATGCAAACTACATAACTACATGCAAATGACTTGACATTATTAAAACACTTAATGGCCCAGTCTAAATGATTTCCAATTCACACTTTAAACTTGTTTCTTCTTAGACTTGGGGTGGCCTCTTCCTTCAGAGGTATTCCTTAGAGATCTGTGGTTATAGTATTTGTGGAATCAGTTATTTCATCGCTTTACATATTTCTAGGTAGGTGACTTGTAGGAAAATCTGAGAAATAACAGTATTGGTAAATAAATCTAGAAAGTGTGGTTTTCCTCCTCTGGCTCTACAATAAACAAGTCTCACACAAGTTTAGCCACAAATTATTCCACAGTTTGCTCCATCAAGAGGAGGCTCATTAGGAATGAATAAAACTCCCTCAGCATCTGAAGATGAAAAGGCATCTTACTTTGAATCTTGATCCATGAAAATCTGTGTTTTCTGGGACTACATCTCATTCCTTCTCTGTGCTGCTCAGGACTGAGTTTCCTAAGTCAAGATTTTCCCATCACAGGATATACAAGCAGTTATCACACCATCTCCTTCCTGAGATATTTCATTTTTCTAAGTGTATTTATTTTACCCAAGCTATATTCATTTACATATATGAAAATAAAGTATTAAATAATGGATAGTAGAAATAGTTTTTTTTTTCACTTTAAAAGTGTCTTGTGATGAGATCCTCAAAACTTCCATGCCAACAAATAGACTACATAGAAAAGTGAGTTAAGCAATTTTATTAGGTGATCCAGATGAGGGGAAGATAATTTAGGAAAAAATTTTTTTTAAACTAAACATTTGTGGTATTTAGAGGTTGCCTTCTCAGAGGAGGCTCAACAATCAGCCTTTAGCATTGCATGGGGAAATACCTCACTCTGGAGTACACAATATTTATATTTCAGTCCATTAGGGAGACAGGCTGTCCCCTAAACTGAGCCAAAATAGAAAAGAATCCTACCTCTGCATGGGTTAAATAAAGACCGCAAGTTATGATAGTCGTCTTTTCAGGATGTAAAGGGCCTCTCCCCCAGACACTCCTTCTGATTATCTGGAATCTTAATCCCAGTCTGAACCTTTTGATCAGGCCAGACCCCAGACCACGGATTACTCATCACAGGGGCTGGAATTTGGACTGTGCCTCATGCACCCATCTTAGTGGCCACTTGTTGGCTGGATTATGAGACTAACACTTCAGCACTCAACAAGTGGAGGCCTGGAGCGGCACATGGTCTCCATCACAGGCAAGGTGCCACAAGTCAAGTGAGAGGTCAAGCAGAACATGTCAGGAGGCCCCGCGGCTTCCCAGCCCTCTGCGGTAGCAGAAACATCTTTCTTAACCACAGTACCAGGGCTCGTATTTTCTTTTGGATGTAGGCATGGAACATAGTTTCTGGATTTTTTTCCTCTTCTGCGTGCCTTTCCTTTCCAGAGTGGTCTTTTCCTGCTGTCTCCCTGACTTCCTTTTAGTTCCTCGGAGGCAGCTCCCACCTGTGGGACCAGTTGCTAGACTCCTAATCTTCCAGGTGGCCTGGGTTTTCTATTATCAACCTCCAGGCTAGCATCTAAGGTCTCTTTTTAGGGAAAGCAGGAGCCCTCTGGCCTCATCCCATTTCCAAGGTAACCAGGATATTACTGAGATGAATTAGTACCCCTGGCTCTTCCCAGATTCTCATCACATGTGTCTTAGGCTCTATATTATTGTTAGATGAACTTTTTTTTTTCTTTTTAAGAAAGAGCCTTGCTATGTTGTCCAGGCCCATCTCAAATTTCTGGACTCAAGCCATCCTCTTCCCTCACTCAGCCTCCCAAGTAGCTGAGACTAGAGGCACATACTACTATACCTAGCTTTAAACTAAAATTTATATCAAAGGAGCTATGCAAGGCCTTTGTAGCCCCTCTCTCTGACCTCGCCTCTCAATCCCCCTGCCCTCTCACTAATTCCTAGCAAAGCAGAGGTCCCTCATTTGCATATCCCCACCTTGCCAACCTTTAATAGTTTCTATTTCATAATTTCTCTTTCATCTTCCAGAGTATCAAAAATTACTTTGTTGTGATCTTCCTGTCTCAGCCTTCAAAGTCACTGGGATTGATTACAAGTATGTGCCAGTTGTTCCTGGCCAACACCAGAATGTTCCAAGCACCCAGGGAAATATTGGCCCAAGAAAAATTTGCATGGGGGCAAAGGTCTTTTCCTATCTTTCTCTTCTCATAGGACACAGCCAGTCACTGCTCTATGAGGTTGGGCCTGATTGGTTGTATATTGACCTTTCCTGAGGTCATAATCTGTCCATCTTTATTTTTAGCTAGAACTCATACTCTTTTAGATCTAGACAGCAGTCATTAAAATGATCCCTGCTCATTCCAGGTGACAATAATGGTGTCATGGGAAGAACCGAGGCTTTGAAACCATTACAGATTTATGTTTCAGGCATAAGTCTACCACTTCCTAGACAGACAAACTTGGTGAGTTGCTAACTTGAAGCCTCAGTTTCCTTATCTAAAAAAATAGAAACTTAATCACCCTTCAACCCACTGAGCAGATTTAATAAGACAGTGCACACACTTGCTGTATATATCAGTTGGCTTTAACGGTAGTGATTAGTAGTTCTTCAAATCATGATTTTTAACATTAATGTAGTCTGACAATTGCAGCAAATATGAATGACTTCCTTGTCACTTATTTTTTCAGTAATGATTGCTTCAGTCGATACTGAAGAATAGCAAATCACAGCCTAATCCTTAGGAGCTAGAAAACTCGGGAAGCTACTGAGGGCCTTTCAAATTTTATTTTTAGCTTGTTCTAGACTATTATTATCCCTATCATGGAAAGCTTTAAAATAAATGGAAAGTGAAGGAACGTAAGGTCTTAATATTATATTTCCCACCGAGGTCAAGAATTTCATTCACATTCAAAATTTGAGAATAAAGGCTAGTCTAAGCTTTTGAATAGCTCCACATTAAATTTTTCTACCTGATCCCTGAAATTGTTGCTATAAAATAAGACTCACTCTAAAGAAGTCTAAGACACAAGCTTAAATTACCCTCCTTCTTGACAATTCCAAAGGATCCTAAAATTTATGACTGCTTAATCTAGCAAATGTCTGGTTTCTATGTATACTCCATCTAGGCATACCTTAGAAATGAATAATATTTGATTCTACAAGTAAATCAGAAAGAGAAAATATACTTGAATAAATCAGTCACTTACTTTTACCCTAATAATTGCTCTTCCCTCACCAGGCCAGTCTCTCCCAAATTTGGCTTAAAGTCTTGTGTTTTTCATATAAAAATCAAGAACTTTTCTGCTTCCCTGACCCAGAAAAGGAATGCCAATACTTTCTTTATTTTACCTTGAGTCATGTTGTAAATCTGGAAAACCAGGCTAGTTGGTTAGAAAGTAGTAAATAATAAAAAGCTAGTGTTATTTATTACCCCATTTCAAAAGGTTCCAAGTATGCCAAGAGACACTGACTGTGCCCTAAGTTGCTCAGGTCCAGCGGCAGAATCAAGACTCTGACCCAGCTGAGTCTGGGATCCCTCTGGAATGTTCAGGTGAGCATGGTAGAAGGGCCTCGTGGGAGCCAGTGACTTTTGTGTTGTTCATAGTATTTGAATCCTAGACTTCCAGGATGTGCTGTTGTTACAAGCAATGCCAAGTGAGAGAGTGAAAGACAACAGCTCATCGGCCCCACCAGATCCACTGTGACAGGGTGCAGGGTTCAGGAACGGGCAACTTGGCTGACTTTTGTTTCTCTGTCCTGTCAGACCCTGGTCTTCCCTCTTGTATTTCATTTGGACAAAGTGACATGTCTAATTCTGAGTTTATATCCTACATATGTCTAAATAGGCTCACTTTTGATGAACCTCGGTTCCGCTTGTCCCACCCTAAAAAAATCACAGCAATTCTTCTTTCCTTTCTAGAATCCTCCTGAGTTGCTCCTTCATTTCTACCCTGTTCCTCTACTAACAAGTTATTGACTTGTTTGGTCAATTGGGCTGAGTTATAGAAAAGGGCTGAATTGAAAAGCTGAACAAGAACTAGATTAAGTGATTAAGTGAAACAGGAGTAGAGGTACATATTAGAATGGTATACTCTGCTTCCTTGATCCATTCTGTGTCCCAGAAGGCTGATCCCCATAGACTGTATCTATGGATTCCTCTGCCAGGTACCTTTCTTTTTGCCGGTGATGGGTTCAGACAGAAATGGGAGCAAAGGAAGATATAGAAATTGGGGTATTTCTTCCCAGGTGCTTCCTTCCTGTTGGGCAGACTCTCCTACAATATTCTAGCTCTCTCAGGACTCTAGTTAAGAGCATCACATTCTCCTTGCAGACCTGAGAACACAGAGCTGGTTCCCCAAGTGCAGGCCCAGAACAGCAGCAGCAGCAGCAGCAGCAACAGCAGCAGCAGCAGCAGCAGCAGCAGCAGCAGCAGCAGCAGCAGCAGCAGCAGCAGCACCTCCTAGAAACTTAGACATTCAAATGCTCTGCCCCAGATCTCCTGGTTGAGAAAGTTAAGGAGACCCTAAAAATCTGTACTGTAACAAGCCTTCCAGGTGATATGTTTGAGAACTACCTCCATAGAGGAGATTGCAGTCTCATCTCCAGAGCTCTGATTCAGTAGGCCCATAAAGCCCCAAATTTGCAATTCTGTCCCTTCCCAGGTGAAGCTTGTGCTGCTAGTGGAAAAACTACAAATTGAAACCTACATCCCTAGAGCAACTGCCAACAGCCCTTCCTTCTGCTTCCCCACTTGAAGGCTTTTTTTTTTCTTTTCAGTACTGGGGATGGAACCTAGGGTCATTCTACATCTGACCTACATCCTCAGCCCTATTTTTATTTTTTATTTTTGAAACAGGGTCTCACTAAGTACCTGAGGCTGTCTGTAAACCGTGATCCTCCTGTCTCAGCCTCCTAAGTGCTGGGATTACAAGTGTGTGCTACCATACCTGGCACTTGAAGGCCTTTTAACAAGTTCCCCTGGAGCACATGCTGCCTCAGATGATGCCAGTTCTCAAAATTCATTCAGGCCATTTTACCCCCCAAATACATGCCACCTGTAGCCTCTTAGGAGCGTTAAATCCCAGAGTAGTTTAGAAGGATTGCAAGGTTTTCACTGATAGAGCCTCAGCTCATTCAATAAAGGAGCTACAAGATCTTACAAATTTTTATAAACAGTGTATTAGCTTGTTAGGGCTGCTAAAACAAATGTCATGGACAGGGGACTTAAACAGACACTTAATTTTTCGAAGTTCTGAATGAAGCCTTCATGTCCCAGATCAAAATGTAGGCAGGGTTGATTCCATCTTGAGGCTTTTTTCTTGGCCTGTAGAAGCTATTTTTTCTTCATACACGGCCTTTCCTCTGTGCCAGAGTGTGTCCTAATCTCCTAATTTTTTTCTTTTCTTTTTTCCTTCTTTCTTTCTTTCTTTCTTTCTTTCTTTCTTTCTTTCTTTCTTTCTTTCTTTCTTTCTTTCTTTCTTTCTTTCTTTCTGCAGTACTGGGGATTGAATCCAGGGGCATTTTACCTCTGAGCTACACCCCTAGCCCTATTTTATGTTTTATTTTGAAACAGGGTCTCATTAAGTTGCGTGGGGGCCTTGCTAAGCAGCTGAGGCTGGCTGCAAATCCACAATCTTTCTATCTCAGCCTCCCAAGTACTGGAATTACAAGCGTGTGCCACCATGCTGGGCTTTCCTTTTCTTACAAGTACACCACTCGTATTCGATTAAGAACCCCGTTATGACCTCATTCTACCTTAATTATCTCTTTTTTTTTTTCAGTACTAGGGATGGAACCCAGGGGTATTCTACCTCTGAGTGACACCCCCAGCCATATTTTTTTATTTTTTATTTTGAAACAAGGTCTCACTGAGTTGCAAAGGGCCTCACTAGGAAGCTGAGGCTGTCCATGAACTGCCGTCCTCCCATCTCAGCCTCCCAAATGCTGGGATTATAAGCATGCGCCACCACACCTGTCCCTTAATTATCTCTTTAAAGGTCCACATCCAAATCCAATTACATTCTGAGGTACAAGGATAGGTCTTCAACACACAAAGCTGTGCAGAGGTCAGGGGAGTAGCACAATTTAGTCTATAACAAGAAGGATCCTGGAAAACATGGCGCAATGTCAGAATGTTTGTCCCCTCCCAAACGCGGGTGTTGCAAAGTTAATTTCCAGTGATGTAGGGAGGTGGATCCTAATGGGAGGTGTTTGGGTCACCAGAGCAGAGAACTCATGAATAGATTTTGTAAAGGGCTTGCTGCAGAGGGCTCTCTAACTCCCACTCTTTTACCATGTGGGGACACAGAGTCCCCCTTTTTGTCCTTCTGCTTTTTATTCTCTCTAGATCATAGCACCTTGATCTTGGACTTCCCGGTCTCCAGAGCTGTGAGCCAGTACACTTTTGTTCATAATAAATTACCCAGACTTAGGCATTTTTATAGAAGCCCCAAGTGGACTGCAGAACATGGGTAGAAGCAGGCTAGGCCAAGGAACACGAAACATAAGGGTGGCTGGGGTTGAATGTATTGTATGCTCACTTTAACTCAGTTCTCAACCTTTGCAGTGTATTTTACCAATGATGCTAAGGTCTGCTCCCAGAGACTGATTTAAATTTTCTTGGGTGTGATCTGGGCACCATAAAATTTTAAATTGTTTCATATGTTTCTAATAGCCTCTAAGTCTAAGAACCACTGCAGAACAGCTCCCTTAACTTACTAATGGAACCAATAAATGAGGCTGAAATATCACAACTGCCCTTGAATGAACAAGGAGTCCAGAAAAGTCGAGAGGTTGAATTGTTGGAGTGGATCTCTTATGTGCAACCTGCCCAACCACCTCCTCTCTTTCCCAGCTGGCCTCCACTCAGAGATCTACTTGATGCATTCCCATTTAAGAAGTGCCTTGGTGAGATAAGAATACCCATCCTTAGAAAGCTCTACAGAGGTGCATACATATCTCTGTGCCAGAGAGGGGGAAGAAGGATGTTGCTATGTAGAATGGAGTTCTTATTTCAAAGGCAATAATGCAATTCAGGTGTGGAGACTCGGGGAGAGTAATTTCCATAATACACTGCAGAAACAGAAACAGGGAATAGTGATCAGAGCGTCAGACCTATAGGAATCTGAGGTAGAGATTTATTCATCAGAGTGCTCTTAAGAATGAGGAAAATGAGCAAGTTACTAGAGTTTTGGCTAACCCAGTACTTATTCTCTGGGGTGTTCCCTTGACATTGAATGGTAATCTATTTAAAATCTCTATTACATTTAACATAATTTTATATGTTGCAGAGTCATGGCTCCAGAACACAACAGTTTCAAGGAGATATCTGGAATATACTGCTTTGTGTATAGGTAGAGCAAGAATTCACTGGAGTTAAAATGAGCTAGAGCAGGAGATGGGATGCCAAAGAATGATCATGAAAACTTTTCTGCAAACTATCTGTGAGGCCCTTCTAAATATTTATTTACTTATTTATTTATTTTTGTAGTACTGGAGATGGAACCCAGGAGCATTCTACCTTCGAGCTACACACCCAGCCCTATTTTTTTGTGTATGTGTGGTACTGGGGATTGAACCCAGGGGCATTCTACCTCTGATCTACACTCCCAACCCTATTTTTTTTTAATCTTTATTTTGAAGCAGGGTCTCACTAAGTTGCAGAGGCCTCACTAAGTAGCCAAGACTGTCTGAAAACCACGATCCTTCTATTTCAGCCTCTCAAGTACTGTGATTACAAGCGTGTGCCACCAGGCCTGGCTGCTTCCTTCTGGAGACTTTCACACCATCTGAAGGCATGCATCTGCATGCTGCTGACACGCAGCAGTGATTGGGACTCTATTTCCAGCCCCAATTGAGATGGCTTGAGAAGCATGGTAGCTTAGTCCATTTTCTGTTGCTATAACCAATACCTCCAACTGGGTAGTTTATAAAGGGGAGAGGTTTATTTATCTCATAGTCCAAGAGCATGATGCCAGCATTTGCTTGGCATTTGATGAGGGCTTTTCTTCCGGGTCACAGAGTGGAATACATGGTAAGATGCAAATGTACTACCTTGGATCTCTCTCTTTCTCCTCTTACAAAGCCACTCATGCAATTACAGAGGTTCCAACCTTCATGACTTCATCTAATCCCAAACTTCTCCCAAAGGCCCCAATTTTAAGTATCATATTTGGATTCACGTTTTCATGTGCTTAGTATGTCTCACTGGGGATTAAATTTCAACATGAGTTTTGATGGAGACCTTCAAACCATAGCACATGATTTTGAGCTTCTCAAAATCAGAAAGTCTTATACCTTACAGTTTTGAGAGTACATGCAGAATGAATATATAAATACTCAATAGATATTGCATGTGATTAATTAGACTTAACCCAGGAGAGAGCATTGTAAATTAATATTTGTAGTAGCAAAAGCAACAAATGCTGCCACTAACTTCAGCAAAAGAAGTTTGTAACAAAAAAAGAAAGAAATTAAGAAATAAAAGAAAGGAAGAAATAATACTGGAAAATTTATGTAGTTGCAGGAAAAGATAAAGAAAAACAACTACATCTTGGGAGGACTGAAACCAGCCTAACTAGAATCTCTCGCAGAGGGGCTGGATACTGCTGAGCTCCAGTGGCCTCCAATACCTGGGTATCCAAACAAGACCCCATTTCCCAGGAGACAGAGCCTATCTGCTCTAGCCTCAGCCATGTTTCCTCTGCTGGGGTGGATGAAGGCCACAACAGTGTCACCTGGATTTGGAAAAGGGCATTTCCCCCCAAAAAGAGACGATAAACAAAAAAAAGTAGTAACTAACTGCCTATCACAATACCCAGTAGCTTTCTTCTACTGATTAATCGACTCATTTATTCACCATTATTATTTCATCTCACTCTTTAGTTTACAAAACAATTTTATATAGATCTAATCTAATTTTATTTTTAAATGTGTACATTAGCATTTGTTTATATTCTCCCTTTACAGATGATGAAGCTGGGTCTCAGAAAAGATTCACTTCACACAAAAACTGAAATCTAGATCTTCTGAGTATAAATTTCAAGCTCTTTCTATTAGGTGACACTATTATGTTTAAAATAAAAATGTTTTAAAAACATGACATTTTTGTCTCAGGTCCAGATCGATTTGGATTAATCATAAATTTTTCTCAAAATACAAATATTTTATAATAAAATGAGCAAAAAATAAGTACAGATAGATCCGCTGTTTGCTAGACTTTACTTACATTAATTCATTAATTTCTTTCTCTCTTTTTTTTTTTTTTTTGCGGTACTGGGGATTGGAACCCAGGGGAATTCTACCTCTGAGCCACACCCTCAGCCCTATTTTTAATTTTCTTTTATTTTGAAACAAGGTCTCACTGAGTTGCAAAGGGCTTCACTAAGTAGCTGAGGCTGTCCGTGAATCGTGATCCTCCTGTCTCAGCCTCCCAAATGCTGGGATTACAAGCGTGCGCCACCACACCCAGCAACATTAATTTTAATATACTCAATTAAGCATGTTGGTTGTGACCCAGATACTATGGAATCAAACATCTGTGTGTGTGCGCGCGTGTGTGTGTGTATGTGTGTGTGTAAGAAAGAGACCAGCCGGGCGTGGTGGCGCACGCTTGTAATCCCCGCGCTTGGGAGGTGGAGACAGGAGGATCGCGCTGGTTTGGAGCCAGCCTCGCTGGCTTAAGAGACTCTGTTTCCACATAAAAATGTTAAAAAAAAAATAGGTCTGGGAGTTTATACCGGAGGTAGAAGGGCTTCCAGGAACCCCAGTACCACCAAAAGAGAGAGAGAGAGAGAGAGAGAGAGAGAGAGAGAGAGAGAGAGAGAGAGAGAGACCAAAAGAGATTCAGTTTTTGTAATTAGAAATTAAGTCATCTAACTAAAAAAGAAGACGTCTAGATAAATAAGTGCAGCAGGTATGCTTTATTAACATTGCATCCTAACTGCCTACGTGTTCATGCGACCTTGTCACATAACCTCTTTGGGTCAGGAATCCTTACTTTTTGTATTCCTAGCACTAAGCACAATGTATAGGGCAGAAAAGATTCTTGATAAATACTTACAGAATAAATTGATGAAGAAAGTAAATGTGCAAGAGAAAGAGATTAATTTTGATTTCATGTACATTTTTACAAATAGTACCACCTTTATAAAAAATTACCATAGCTACAGTTTGAAAAAATGATACAGTGAGTTTTTAGAGTCAGTTTATTTGTGTGCTTACTGTGTACTTACTTTTGTACTTATTTTTTACTTTATTACTTTTTTACTTTATTATTACTTTATTATTGTTTTTGTACCTTATTATTATTACTTTATTATTTTTGTACTTACTTTTGTACTTATTTTGTGTACTTATATTTTACTTACTTTTTTTTTGTACCAAAGATTTAACCTGGGGCACTTTACCTCCAAGCTACTCCCCCAGCCCTTTAAATTTTTTCTAAATTTTGTTTGTTTGTTTGTTTGTTTTTGTTGTTGGTGGTGGTGGTACTGGGGTTTCTGGAAGCCCTTCTACCGCCGGGCTACACTCCCAGACCTATTTTATATTTTTAAATTTGGAAACAGGGTCTCTTAAGCCAGCAAGGCTGGCTCTGAACCAGCGCCATCCTCCTGTCTCCGCCTCCCAAGCGCGGGGATTACAAGCATGCGCCACCATGCCCGGCTAATTTTTTCTAAATTTTGAAACAGGGTCTCCCTAAGTTGCTGAGGGTCTTGCTACACTGCAGAAGCTGGCCTTTAACTTGCCATCCTCTTCTGTCTCAGTCTCTCAAGTAGTGGGATTACAGACTTGTGCCACCGCGCCTCACAGGATACATGCTGTTGTGCTCTTGGTCAGGACACATTTTGCCTTGCTTTGTCCTAACAAAAGATACTCCCTTTCCAACAAAGTTATTCCAAAGAGTAGGTTTAATTTAACTTTTTCAAACATGGTTCAAATCTCCTCCCAATTGCTTCATTGAAACCCAGCCCCACTCTGAACATTTCCAGTCATAATTTCCTCAGACTCAATTTGTACCATATATATTGCCCACCAAGGCATGATTTCAGCATTTTTGTTATAAAATTCGTACTTTTATCGATCCAATAATTTACTAAGTATCATGTCGGCTATGGGGCTCACTGTGATTGTGAAATCCACATCCAGCCTAAATGTAAAGACTCATTCTTTCCTCACCAGAGCTCACACACTGTCCATTGGACACTCAGTTACACGCTGGCCCTCTGACACATTAAGCTGAAAGCCCTTCTCTCCCAGAGGAATGTACTTTCAGGGACAGCTGTCTTAGCTGGAGTGTAGCACACACCCCAAGTGACTTATCCACTCCGATGCAGCTGCGCTAAGTGCAAACCTGAAGGAAGGCACAAGAGCGAATGCCACTTGCAGCCTTCTGCCATCGGGTATCAGGTAACCAGTAAAGAAGAGGAATCCTCAAAACACGTGGACCTGAAAAGATCAAAAAAGTACTCCGCAAAGTCAGGCTGCTGTTTTGGATATACTCTGAAGGAAAACATCTTTGGCAGCCCATTTAAAGGTTTGTCTTCAATTCGGAGTTCATATTTGATCCAAGGCCATGTTGAAATACGTATCCCTAATTGCAAACAAAGCTGTTAAAATACCCAGAATGACCAAGGGGACATAGTCTTCAGAAGCAGGTCCAAAGGCTCATCTACAGGCAAAGCCCTGTGGCCACTTCACGAAACCTTAAAAGCGTCAACATCAACTCAAAACACATGGCGGCTCTGGATATGAAAGGAGGCTTTCACTTCCTGGAGGGAGGCCAGTCTTCTGTTGGTAACATCGGGCAGCTCCGCCGGGGAGAGGCGTGTGGGGAAGACACGGTGCCTGTGTGAAGCACATTGGTGGTCTGTCTCTTTTCTCATTGTCCCATGGATTAATGATAGAAATTGTCCCTTCGGCTGGCATGAGTCGATACTTCATGTTGCCTAAAGACACTTGGAAATTGTTCTATTCTCATCATTCAGACAGACCTTCTCATGTGGCAGTCTGTTTGGGGCCAAGAAAGATCCACTAATTAAGTAAATATTCATAAAAATTTAATTCCCTAAGTGAATAGAACTTATAATCACAAGACTGTACGTCTTAGATTATCCCTAAAGATGGGAGGAGGCAGTGGTCTGATTAATTTGCTTTCCTACTTATATGAGATTTATGTATATACCATAATAGGCTGCCAATGTAAAAAATAAAAAAAGATGGCAATACGCTCACGTAGGATTAAAACCATACCAAGCAAAACCATTCTTGTTTCAGAAGGCGCCTCAGAGTGTAACGTGCCTCAGGGTCACCATTAAACATGTCATTTTTAAGAGCTGTAGAAGAATAAACTCACTCCCCACAGACCTATCCTGGGATGTGCACTTTTAAACAAATTCTTCACATTAACTCGGTTACTTGTGATTTATTTCTTTCTCATAAAATGGAGCTCAGCACAAGAAACAGAAATTCTATTGGTCCGAATGTGGGAATCTAGATGTGAGAACTCAAATTCCCACATCCAGATATAACCAGCTTTTATCTGTACATATTTTTACATAGTTGAAATAATACTGCATAGAAAAGTTAAATTCCTTTTCAATTACCTATCCTGATCATTTCTAGATGTTTTTGAATTTCTTTATTAATAAATTATGATTGTTGTGTATTATTACCTCAAATAGAGGCAATATACATTACCAATTTGTAATATACTTTACCACTTTTAATTTGAACACTGACTTAAATTTCTATGTGAATTGGGAAAAGAGGTTGTCCTAAAGATGGATCACAAAAGTTCTCAGCCATTCTGTAGGTTTTAAACATAGGAAATAGATATGAGCTTTGCTTTTCTACAGGAGGGATATTATGTAAAAATTTAACTGAAAAAATCACGTGCCATTACAGATTATTATATATAAATATGGCATGACAAAAAAGCTCAGGAAAAAAATTGAAGTATATGTGTTTTCTTTTTCTTTGAATGAAGGAAATCTTTCAAATTGAAGAGAACATGTCTGTCTGTATATTTTCTTGATTTTTAAGCTTCCTAAATGGGACAGGACTGGATCCTAGTACTTAAGAGGCTGAGACAGGAGGATCACAGGTTTGAGACCAACCCCAGCAACTTAGTGAGACCCTGTTTCAAAACCAAAGATAAAAAAGGCTTTGGGTATAGCACAGAGATAGGATGCCCCTTGGTTCAATCCCCAGTACCAAGAAAGAATGAAAGAAAAACAAAAAAAGAAAGGAAGGAAGAAAGAGACAGAGAAAGAAAAAAAGAAACAAGCAATTAAGAAGCACTGAAGATGGTTGGCAGTGATGTTTGCACAGCAACACAAATATATTTAAACCCACAAAACTGTACATTTAAAATTGGTTAAAATGGTAAACGTTATGCTATGCATTTTTCTACTCTTCCTCCCCCCAAAAGAAAAGTGGTGCCAGTTCCTTTTCATTTCTTTGGCTTCTCTGAACCTTCTACTCTCTGTTATCAACCCCTATAATTTGGCCACAGAGCCACGTCTTAATATCTGTTGCTTGGGAGGAGAGAGTTTTGAATTATCCAGGGAAGCTAAATGACTCAGAAACTCTACTCCCAGCCCTTCTACCAAATTAGCAGCAATGTGAGTATAGCCATGACCAATATAAATATATTTGGGGAATGCTGGGCATGGTGGCACACAATTGTAATCCCAGTACTTGGGAGGCTCAGACAGGAGAATCCAGTCTCGACAACCTAGTGAAGCCTTCTGCAACTTAGTGAGATCCTTTTTCAAAATAAAGAATAAAAAAATAGGGTTGGGGTGTAACTGAAAGGTAGAACATCCCTGGGTTTAATCTCAGTACCACACACACAAATTACATATATATATATATATATATATATATATATATATATATATATATATATAATTGGAGAAAAAAGAATACCGGAAAAGTCGCAGCTGCTTCCTAATTGATTGGTGACTGGTTGAGCGGTTGGTGAGACACTGTTGGGACTGTCAGCAGAACCTTGTGAAAGCAAAGTCCTTCTGAGGGCACCTGGCATTTCAGAGGAAGCAGATTTCTGAAAATCTAATACGTAAATTGAAATAATAAAATGAATCATCAAGCACTTTTTGAAATATAAAATAGATTATTATTAACTGGTGGCCATGGACATGTAAATTATTCGATTGATTCTTTCTGTAATGCATGCATAGATCAAATCATCACATTGTACCCCATATGTATAAATAGCCAATTAAAAACAAGTAAGTAAAAGTAAAATGACTCATTTTCACAGAGATTAAACCACCAATTTTATTTCAACTATATAAGTAAGGCAAATGTTGCAAAAAGAGCCTAAAATATAGAATTGACATTTTAGAGATGTCTCTTCAACATAAAATCAGGCTTTTGTTAATATAGTTAATGTCCTTCCTCTCTTCCACCCACAAGAAGCTTCTAAACTCCCTTTACTTCTTGGTAGGAATGAAGTAAAACAAAAGCACATGTAAGTAAAACTCTATGGTAGTTATAGGACTGTATTTAAGAATAATGGCTATTTTAAATATTTGAAAACAATAACTTAAAAACGGATTTTAGTTTTATAAAGATCAGAGCTCCTAGCCTGTCTTGAGCACTTAGCCTGGATGAGGCACTGGCCCATGTTTTTGCCTGTATTACTTTTCATTCTTCACATGCCCCAGCCAAATAAGACTCGGACTTCTACTGCCCCATCTTACGGATAAGGACACTGAGACCAGATAGTTTAACTTTTCCAAGGTCTGTCATTAGTCGCTTGATCAGAATCTTTTCACCCTAGTGCTTTTCCAGACCACATCAACAACATTACTCTGTGCCCAACACAGCCACAAGCTGAAGGAAGAAAAATGTGATTGAATTTAGGTTGTAAAGAAAAGAAAGGGTCTGCAAACAAGCACCTCTTTAAGAAATAACCTTAATTCATACCTAGAGAAAACTGTGTGTGTGTGTGTGTGTGTGTGTGTGTGTGTGTGTGTGTGTGTGTGAGACTAGGATGGAACCCAGGGACTTTCTACCTCCAGGATACACTCCCAGACCTATTTTATATTTTATTTGGAAATAAGGTCTCACTAAGTTGCTGAGAGCCTAAGTAGCCGAGGCTAGCTAGCTTCAAACCTGCACCATTCTCCTGTCTCAGCCTCCCAAATACTGGGATTACAAGCGTGCGCCACTCCGCCCGGCTTTAGAGAAAACTTTTAAAAAGAGAACTAGTTAAGTTGTACTGACTCTCAAGTTTGGGCGGTTCATGATAGCTGTGCCTCCAGATTTTCCTCATGATTTGGATTGTTTCCTAGAGGAGTCAGCTGAAGCCCCACTGAGGAGCAGGGAAGGAGATCACTCCTGGTAGAGGCTAGGTCCAGTGTGACACCTTCCCCTGGGACAAGCCTACTTCCCTCCACAGCAGGCACTGCTGTATTGACAGCAGAGAGGGAGCTTTGGGCAAACTGGGACCACTCCTCAGACAAGTTCATGAGAAAGGAAGAGCTGGCCCTGTGCCTGCGCGTGGCCCTCTGTGGTCAACAGTTAAATAAAAGAAGGTAAATAGCGTCAATGCTCTTTGCCCCTGGCCTACCTCCAGCACCAGGAGTCCTCCTGTTCCTGGTAGACACTCAGACAGGAATCAGGCAGGTCTTCAAACTCCTATTTAATGAATTCAAGAAAAGCAAGCAATCCCAAACTGAAGAAGGGGAAGAATAACTCCGGCCGGACCCTTCTGCAAATGTTTGCAGGCTCCGGCTACATCTGGCGGAGGATTGAGGAGCTATCTGCGCTGCTCAGCTAAGCCGTTCAGCTGCCTCTGGGAAGGCAGCCAGTGGGGGCTCTCCTCACCTTGAACAGAAAGGCCTAGACAGTCACCTCCTCGGCAAGGCGGGTGACTCAGGTTGCCATTAGTGACCAATTTATTTACTTCTCCCCGGATTTTCCATCCTTCGGATGACTTCCACATCCATAAAACAAAGAATCTTTATGCTCTATTTATTTCTGCAAAAGTGTTCGGCACTAATATGGAAATTATGACTCCAGCAGTGGCCAGAGTACGTCCAACTACTATGGATTCCGGTTCTTTTCCACAGGAGGAGGAACACTGGAGGTGAACTGCACACAGCAGAGGCGGCACTGGAGACCCTCTTCTTCTTTACTGTTTTATCAGAAACAAATCATTAAGCTTCCAGAGCTGGGGGTTCTCATCTGAAAAATAGAGGTAACATTCCTAGGTCTGCTGTCTTTACCTGGTTGGTACAACAGTTAAAAGAAGTAAGGTAAATAACAATGTAAATGAAGATGTGGAAGTTAAGGCTGACTACATGCATAACAAGATAGCAGCACCTTACTAAGATGATAAAGGAGGAGCTAAGATGATAAGGATGGTAAAGTTTGATCTGCCTATGAACAAATCAAACAATGACTTCAGGGTGTTTCCAGATCTCATGCCCAGTGGTTTAGCAAATAAAGACAAACCATACTGTTGAATGCAGTAAGACAGTCACCTTGGTGAGCTCACAATAGCTGAGGCCAGTCTGCACCCTCCTCTAAACACACCACACATGCAATCTATACGAGTCATTTAGAATTCATCACAGCCTGCTTAATGGAGCCACACACTGTTACTTTGTCCCTCTCTTTATGCTATTTTTAGACATTCAAAAATATATCTTTTCTCTTCACCTGGACTCTAAATCCCTTCAGGATTATCAGTGTGTTTGTTGTTTATATTGAATGAGAGAGAATGTATACATACACACACACACACACACACACACACACACACACACACAACACAACCACCAAGGTTCTGGCATAGTATATTTAGCACACAGTAAGAGCTCAATAAACAACAGTTATTATTTTCTCTCAGAGAAACTAAAATAGACTTAGGTCTGCAGTATACACAAGTCATCAACTAAACAATTACAGTAAGATGTACCACACTGTGGGATACTGACTCCCTTGAACAATAACTGTATAGAATTTTAAAGATTACTCCAGGTCACACATCAAATGACATCCCCAGTTGAAATAATATTTAAGAGACAAGATGGGGCACTGATGATCAATAGGCTTCAGAGTCAGACAGAGCTTGGTTTGAATGTCTGCTCCAACTCTTACTAGATGTATGGCCTGAGACAAATTACATCACTTTATCAAACCCAAATTGAAAATTATAATACCTATTTCAGGGTAATGGTAAGAACCAAAACAAACAATGTGTGTGAGGAACTGGCATATTGCTGAATAAAGGTAATTACTCCTATTATTTAAGAGTCCAAAAATTTTGTATTCTGGGACTGAATAATCTACTATTTAGATTAATATGTCTACACAATCTCCTATTCTACCAACCTAATCTTCACACTTTAAGATTTACATTGGATAGCCCATGTATTAAAATACTTAATACATATATGTATATACCATACCTAATGGAAAATATGTTTCAAATTCTATAAAATATTTGGTTGCTAAAAACTATACCTTTTCTGATCTAGACTATGATTGAATCAATGACTGTTATGGCTAAATGCAAATCAAAATCATAATGAAATACCAGTGTGACATCACTGGGAAGTAACCATAATAAAAAAAAAGACAATAACAAATGTGAGGGAGTATATAAAAAATTTTGAATCATCGTCTATTACTGGTGGAAATGTAAAATGAAGCGGCCATTTTGGAAAACAATCTGGAAAGTCCTCAGAATTTTTAGTTACCATTAAAGTTATCTTATGACCCAACAATTCCACTTCTAGGGATATACACAAAAGTAATAAAATATATGTTCACACAAAACCTCACACAAAGCTCATAGCAGCAGTACTGATAATAGCCCCAAAGTAAAAATGACCTGAATGTCCCTCAACTGATGAATGGTTAGATAAAATGTGATATATTCATATTATGAATACTATTTGATAGTGGAAAAGAATAAAGTATTGATAAGTGCTACTGTACAGATGAATCTTGGAAATATGTCAGGTGAAAAAGTTGACCACAGAAGGTCACATATATGTGATCCCATTTATATAAATGTACAAAATGGCAAATTCATAAAGAAAAAACAAATTACCTGTTGCCTAGGTTGGGAGGTCTGGGGAGGTGGAGAGTGATTGCTAATGAAAACAGTGTTTTTTGTTTTTTGTTTTTTGGAGTAATAAAAGTGTTTTAAATTGATATCCGGGTGTTTCTTTGTATTTTATTTTATTTTATTTTATATATTTTTATTGGTGCACTGTAGTCAAACATTTCAATGGAATACAAGACTTGTGAGGATATACAAGCACACATCCTCCAATTAGCCTTTATCCAATCCCCATCCCATTCCCTCCCCCTCCTTTGATGCCTTGCTTGATTTAGTGATTGACTGATATATTTGTTTAAGTACATCATGTGTTTTAAAGAGATTCCATCTTCCCCCTCCCATCCTCTCTGATTGTTCACCTTAATTGCTCCTCCATAGGGCCTTTTCTTCAACTAGATTTCCTATTACCCATTTCTTCCTAGTTTTTGTATATGAGGGAAAGCATCTGTTTTATTTTTAATTTTCTGTGATATTTCTCTGTGCCACATTGCAGGTTCCGATCCCACTCTTGAAGGCCCAGGCACTGGCCTGGCCACCCAGCAGGCTCTAATCCCGGCCTCATTGGTTCCAGCACCAGCCTTGCCTTAAGGCAAGCTCTTATCCCAGCCTTGCTGGCTCCAGCTATGGCCTCACTGGATATGCTGTTGTTTTAACTCTATGAATATACTAAAACCCATTAAATTGTTTATTTATTTATTTATTTATTTATTTATTTATTTATTTATTTATATGTTTAGTTTTTTTGTAGTACTGGTGGATAAATCTGGATATTTTACCTCCAGGCTATACCCCTACACCCTCTTTTTTTCCTTCTTTCTTTCTTTTTTACAATATTGGGGGTTAAACCCAGGGCATTATGCCTCTGAGCTACAGCCTCAACCCTGTTTTATTTTTTATTTTGAAACAAGGGCCTCACTAAATTGCTGAGGGTTTCACTAAGTTGTTGAGGATAGCCTCTCAAACTTGTAATCCTCCTGCCTTGGCCTCTTGAGTACTAAGATTACAGGCATGCACCACTACATCTGGCACATTTTAAATGGATTACATGGTAAGTAAATTATATCTTAGACAGTTTTTAGAAGATTGGATTAATGCTTTATAACTACTAGAAAGGCCTGATTTGTTCACAAAAAGACAAAAACATCAAACCAACAAAAGTACCACTTAGAAAAGCATCAAAGGTTATTTCAAGAATTATTTTTAAATATATAAATACATCATTAAAATATAACTATATTTGGCAATTGAGTTTTTAAATTGGTGTTAGAATACAGACCAAAGTTAAGTTAGAAACATGACTCAAGTTACATATTTGAGTAAGCTGCATAGCTATTAAATTTATTATTATAGATTATAAAACCATTTTAAAAGGTAATTGCTTTTTGTTTCCGAGTGCTAGTTTATGTCACTAAAATCTTAAAATATTTGTTTTTTATAGAATGCATCAAGCTTTCTAATCAATCAGAAAATGTTATTAAAATTACAAACAATAAAACTATTAAATGAGTGTAGTTAGTAAACTGAAAAGTTAAAGCATGTGTACCAGTTATACTCTGTTGCATGACATGTTCTAACAATTAAAATCAAATGTTCAGTACTGTAGTGGTCAGAAGTTTCCTTTTACCTTTTTGGTGAAAATAGTTAAAACCATAGTTTTCTTTTGGAGGGGATTCTTATATATACTTTCATTAATTTATGTATTATAATTATATTCAGGCTTTACTACACCAATATTTGACATTTAATTTTTTTCTTTTTTTCTTTTGGTGGTACTGGGGTTTCTGGAAACCCTTCTACCTCCAGGCTACACTCCCAGACCCATTTTTTAATATTTTTATTTGGAAACAGGGTCTCTTAAGCCAGTGCGGCTGACTTCAAACCTGCTTGATCCTCCTGTCTCTGCCTCCCAAGCATGGGGATTACAAGCGTGCGTCACCACGCCCGGCATTGACATTTAAATTTTAAAATAGCTTTCCTTCTTAAATTGCCTCTATAACTCTATATCTTTTAAAATTAGATTATGACATTGGATTTGGTGTGAATTTGGTAGATTGAATCTGGGGCTTTCTGTGTGCTAGCTAGTGATCCACTAAGCTATATCCCCCCAACACACACACACACACACACACACACACACACACACACACACACACACTTCTTGAGACAAGATCTTACTAAATTGCCCAGGTGACCTGGACCTTGCAATCCTCCTGCCTCATGTCCAAAAAGCAGGGATAATAGGTGTATGTGTACACCTGGCTCTTAAAATTATTACATTGTTGCCCCCCAAACCCTCCCAGGTAAATGCATTTGTTATGTTAATAAAACATTTTCTTAGTATTTGCAGCATGCCTAATATTAGAAAAAATCTTTAAAATAAGAAATAGATATTACAATATAATGAATAATGCCACTTAATTCTAATATCCAAAGAAGATAATTTATGATAACTTAAAACTTTTTAAAAAGTATATCTGTAATTTGGCTGAAGCTAGATAGATGTATTTTAATTGAGATTAAAATATCTTTAAGATGCATATTTATTTCAATCAGAGTACTCTTGCTTAACCATTATCTTTTAAATTTAATCTGATGTCATTTTAGAGTATGTGACATGCCTCTTAGTCTTTAGATTTGGTTCCAGTATGATCCTTATAAAATTTTCCTTTAAAAATATGACTACAGCCAGGCCTGGTGGCACGCTTGTAATTCCCGCGCTTGGGAGGAGAGACAGGAGGATCATGCAGGTTCGAACCCAGCCTCTCTGGCTTAAGAGACCCTGTTTCCAAATAAAAATATAAAAATACATAGGTCTGGGAGTGTAGCCCGGAGGTAGAAGGGCTTCCAGGAACCCCAGTACCACCATCCAAAAAAAAAAAAAAACAAGTGACTATAAATATTTAGCAACAGCTAGCTGGGCCTGGTGGTGCACGCTTGTAATCCCAGAATTTGAAAGGCTGAGACAGGAGGATCCAGGTTCGCAGATAGCCGCAGCTACTTAGTGAGGCCCTTTGTTACTTAGTGAAACTCCGTTTCAAAATAAAAAATAAAAAATAGGCTTGGGGTGTAGCTCTGAGATAGAATGCCCATGAGTTCCATCCCTAGTACCAAAAAATAAAAATAAAAAATAAAAAATTATCAACAGCTGAAACTACATTTAAAAGCATTTAATATTGAAGATATATTTAAAAATTAAACTAATTTTCAAAATTCTAAACAAAGAAACCTTCAAATTTAAAAATCTTGACAAAATAGGATACTTACTGGAATGACTAAAAGTTATTAATTTCAAACTACTTCAGATTTTTTTCCACTGTCTAGTACTCACTCAGCAATATTCAAGAGGAAGAAAATATATAAAACAACTATTCATACAAAGAGTCAAAATAATATTAAAAAGTTCGTCTTATTCCATAATTTAATTAAATAAAAAATTCAATTGAAATAAATTCTCCCTGGGTATGGTGGTGCACGCTTGTAATTTCAGCATTTGGGAGGCAGAGACAGGAGGATCGTGGTTTGCGGACAGCCTCAGCTGCTTAGTGAGGCCTTTTGCGACTCAGAGAGACTCTGTTTCAAAATAAAAAGTAGGGCTGAGGGTATAACTCAGAGGTAGAATGTTTCTGGGATTCACCCCCAGGACCACACACACACAAAATTCTCTGAGAATTGTATGACTTGAACACAGTATTTATTCACTAATTGTGTTTTGTTTCCTCACCTTATTCAGAAATCTGAGTGAGGATAATTCAACGTTCACATGTGAGAAATTTTGCTAATACTTGCTTTTAAGGACCATGGATGACAGTGAATCAGCTAGCATACATTTATATGGAGCTTTAGAAAATAGTCTGACTTTCAAAGAAGTTATACTTTATCAAATAAATCATAAAGCTCCCCGAGGTCAAAGAAGAAAATTTCAGTTTTTCTTCCCACACAATAATTTGGTCTATTTAAAAGCAGTTGTGTGGGCAGAGTACTATAGAAATCTGGAATTAATTCCGATTTTAAATGGCAACATTTCAGCAGCTTTCATTTTCTAAGTGTCAATTAGAAGTCATGTTCAACATTTAATTTTAGTGGAAGCTGTTACCCTACACACTAATAAAGTGATGATGGAGATGGGAAATATAGATATACATGGCAGAAATGCTCAATTTCATATTACTTTTGTATAATGAAAATACATTGACTATATGTGACATACTTGCTATGATGCCATCACATATACTTTTCAAAGTCACAAATCAACTTTAAAACAAGCTAATTAAAACCTCCTTTTATACATACCACCTAGAGAAACAAAATTGGAGTTCTCAGATTATTTAAACAAACTGACTTATAAATACCAAATGGAAATAAATTGAGAGTAGCTGCATTTATTTTAAGCATGTAAAAAGCTCATGACTGTATGTTATTTTTTTTTCTAATAATAAACTATATGCCAGGGCCCAGAACCTCATTGGAATGAATTCCTTTAACAGACATACAGGTCCCGATGACAGTTATTTTCCAGGTCTGGGGTCCCACAATCATGTCTCTGAAAGATTTTCTGCATGAAGTATTTGAAGAAGTGGAGGACGTGTCACTGATCCCAGAGGTCCATTCCGGTCTCCCTTAAGGCAGAGGTGGGGCAAATAGGAGAAAAGAAAAGGTAATGCTGATAAGAGAATCTGAACCAAATGTTGTTGCATGCTAGAAAAGATTAGATGCCCTTGTCACAGAGCTGTTACAGAGATCCAGGGGAAAGAGGGGAATAAGAGGTCAAGTGCAGGCACATACGCAGAAAAAAAAAAAAGTTTATTATATGTGGAGGGAAAGTGAGCATGAGCCTACATTTAAATCCTCTTAAATATCCTTTGGCCCTTGAAGGAAGGAATAGAGGTGTGTCTTGTTGCTATTTATTAACACCTATCAGGTTTAACCACACAATATGTTTATAATTAAAATAAAAGCTTTAGCAGAAATGTTCTGTTCCTTTTCTTTGAGGATTTACAGAGCAGCGGCTTGAGGCTCTACAACTAAACGGGCCTTCCTTATGCAATGCCTATTTAAACATGTCTCTGTCTTGGCCAAGGATAGTAGTGTTCACCTGAAATTGAGACAGGAGAACAATAGGTTCAAGGCCAGTCTGGGCAACTTAGTAAGAATCTATCTCAAACTGAAAATAAAAAGGGCTAGTAATGTAGCTCAGTGGTAGCATGTTTGCCTAGCATGCACAAGGCCCCAGGTTCAATCTCTAGTACCACAAAAGTAAACTAATAACGATAGCTGTGTCTCATCACCACAGTTACTTTTTGGTAGAATCCATATCTTACACATTCATTCAGTTACGGAGTGTTGAGTACCTGTTAAATTCTAGACCCTGTTCTAGACATTAAACAAATAGACAGAAATTCCCGCTCTCCTGGAATTTATATTTTTATAGCAAAGACAGGCATTGAACAAAAACAAATGAGTGAATATATGGTATCATGGTCCACTGGCTTTTAATACATATTTTTCCACCTTTTGTACATATGTAAATTTGAATGCATTTTAAAATTGATAGTCATATTTTACTTGGAAGTATTTAGGCTCTCAGCAATACACTGTTTCCGAATAAAAAATAAAATAGGGCTGAGGATGTAGCTCAGAGGAAGAATGTCCCTGGGTTCAATCCCAAACACCAAAACATACAGACCCCCCCCCAAAAAAAAAGTCCTTGGAGTCTGCAGATTTCTAACTGCCTTTGCCCACAAAACTGTCAGCTCCTCATGTCACCATGATGCCAGGTCCTCCTGGTAGTGGCCACAAGGGAAGCCTTCTTGCCGATGCCTGCCGACAGATGGCAAGTCTTCTCTACACAGAGCCTAGTGCAGCATGAAGAGTGTGGGCTTTGGTGTCACCTGAAATTGGTTCAGATCTGAGTTTTCTGATACTTTCTGGCCATGTGACTTACAACAAGTTACTTAACTTTATAAACCTTAATTTGTTTATTGCTAAAAAGCAAACAATCATAATTATGTTAGGGTATAATTAAATGTGACAGTGTAAGAGCTCCTTGTGCAGGGACGATGGTGGTAAAAGCTTTCTGAAGGCACACCATTACTATTTCCTGCCTCCTGTCCCATGTAGTTCAGCAACAGAGGATGTATACCACGCCTGACAAGCTGCTGGATTCCAATGGGCCCTCCTCAAGAATCTCACTAAAAAGCTAACGCTGCATGTTTCTCCGTCTATGTTTGTCTGGTCATCCCAGCTGAAACTAAGTGAGGGCAGATCCACGAAGGAACAAAGTAATAGTCCCTGCTGGGAAGGTACTAGAAAACAGAAGAAAAGTGCCCGCCACACAGCGTTTGTCCTGCTGGCTTTACAAACTTTTTTTTTTTTTTTCATCAGCCTCTTGATTCACAAGTTTGGAAAAGATTTTGAGAAATGAGCTGTCTGCTTTGTTGTTTCTAAAAACTATCATGAGTTACTTGAGCATCTACCTTGTATTAAAAGACTTCAAAGGAAAATAGATTCTCTAGTCTTTCTCCATGCTGTTTTCCATGTGGTTAATTGGCTGTTGCTATTTTTCACAAGGCTGACATTTTTGGAGTTGATTCTTTTATTCCAGGCCTCCTGGGGAGTTGGTACTAAACAAGGGAAATGTGGAAACGTGGCCCAGGACAGAGGCTTTCTCTCTGCCAGTTCTGTGCTGACCCCCCAGGCTGGTTATCATCTGTTTGACGGAGGTCTTAGTTGACAAGATGTACTACAGGACTAGGAGACATTCGGCTTCCCTGTTCTCTTCTCTGATGTCAAGAGGGCCAAAGAGAGCTAAGCTATGGCTCAACTCAAGGCCATGCCCTTTGTCTGAGGAGGTGCCAGTGACCTGAAGGGGAAACTGGACCACCACGCTTTTGTTCACAGCGAGGTCACCTGACTAAAGGCTTTGCTTTAGCTGGGATTTTGTTAGCAGGCCCCAGCAGGAAGCTCAGTATATGCATTCACTCAGCTCTCAAACTATACCTCAAGAGGGAGACTACCTGCAAAACGAAGATTAAGTAGATCCAGAGTTTCGTGATATCTAAAATTCCATGATATAAAACAAACAAAAAAAATTTCCTCGCCATCCCAAACACCAGGAAAATCACAATTGGAGCAAGAAAAGATAATCAGCAGATACACACACCCAAGTGAATTCCATGTTGAAATTACTTGACCTGGATTTTATGGGAGTCATCTCAAAAATGATTCAATAAACAGTTATGAAATCTCTTGAAATCAAGGAAAGGTAGAGGAAATTCTAGCAAAGAAAGAGAAGCAACACAGAATGCAAGTAACAGGAATAAAAAGCTCACTGGATGAGTTTGATAGTGAATGGAGACGATGATGGATAAAAATGGTGAACTTAAGGACAGATTGGTGTAATTTTTCCATCAACAGAGGGGAATAGAGTAAGAAAAAAAAAGAACAGTCTCAGGAATCTATAGAAAAGTAGAAAAAGAGCTAATATTTTTATCATTGTAGTTCCGAAATGAGATGAGAAAGTATTCAAAGAAACTATCCCTGGAAACTTTTCAAGATTGGAGAAAGACATAAACTATACATTAAAGAGGCTGAGAGAACTCCAAATAGATTAAACTCAAAGAAACCTGGAAACAAGACATGCATATAAACTTCTGAAAACTGGAAAGATGAAAAAAATCTTGAAAACATGTAGAGAAAGTGACACATAGCAGGTTTCTCATCTGAAACCAATGCAGAGAGAAGAGGTAAAGTAGTATTTTTCAAATACTGAAAGAAAAGAATTGTCTAGTACAGATTCTATATCTAGCAAAATTATCCTTCATTAACAGAAAATAAAGACACCTTCAGATGAAGAAATGAGGTTCTGTTGCTAGGAAAGAATGGCCAAAGAAGTGATATAGAATGGAAATGATAATAGAAGAAGACTTGAAATTTGAGAAAGGAAAATAATGGGAATGGAAAAAATAGCTAACAGGAAAATATGAGTAAGCATCATAGACTATCCTCCTCATGAGCATCTTATATATATATATTTGATGCTTGTGGCAAATAGTATAAATAACCTGTTATAATCTATTTACACAAAAGAAATAAAGACAGTCATATTTTCAAAGTAGGGAAGTAGAAGAACCTAAATAAAAATATATTTTCTAACCTCTACCTCAGGTAGAAAGATGTAGTTGCTACCAGGGGATTATAAAATTCATATACAGATTATAACATAAAGTTCAACCACTAAGAAAAGTAAACAAAGCTGTATACTCAAAACACTATAAGTTAAAAAAATACTATAAGCCTTGATAGGTGGAAGGAATGGATAAATGAATTAATTAATGAAAATTAGTTTTCAGGAATGACTAATAAAAACTTGTTTTCAACAATAAATTGCATGTAAATTCTTTTCAAACCATCACAATTATATGCCACAATAATCAAAGAATCTTTTGTAAATCATCAGACTAGGTATGACAATTTTTAATCACAAAATGGGTAAAGTCAGTGTAAATGAAAAATAAAATAAATCCAACTATGGCAAAAGCAGAAAACCTGGGCATTTCACCATTGTGGTCATATCCTGGGCTCATCATTTCATTTAGTTACAATTGTTTTCAGATTCCCTTGCTCTAATGTGATCCAAAGCAGCTGCTTTCCCACAAGCAGGCTTATCTTTTTTAGGCATGGAGAATAAAATGGGGTTAAAAATGCAACCAGAGACAGCCCCGCCTCCACAGAGTTTCAGGTCAGAGGAGGGTATATGCAGTGCCAGAAGCTCATAAAGTTGGTCTGAAGGCAGGATTATCTTGTCCTCTCAAGACAGAAGTCATTAGAAGAGGCAGAGGGCTGCCGCTCAGACATCTCCAAGATGAGCAAGTGCCAGACAGCCTTCACTGTCCTTGCCTGTGAGGAACTCTTCAAAGCTGGCCACTAGGCATGTGGGTCCTGGCTGAGGTCAGCTCTGCTTCTGCTCAGCAATGACCCCTCATGCACAGGGACAGAAGAAGGGGCCCTGCAGCTGCAGGAAGAGATCAAAGCCTCCCTTGGCTCTCCAGCAGAGGAGGCTGCAGGGGCAGGATAATAAGGAGGAGGGGCACAGAAGAGAAGGGCATCTTAGCACCATGTAAATCATTGCTAGCTCCTCAAGGAGCACTTGGCTGATGTAGCACTGGCCAAGTGGCTAAAAAATATCCATCCAACCGTCCCTGCCACAGCTGCCTTCAGTAACACGGCTGAGGAATTCAGGGTGAATGCAGGAAATGAGATGGACAGAGAATCTCCCTCTTCAGGGTTTTCCTTCAGAACAAAGAGAAGGAAGAAGAAGAAGAAGAAGAAGAAGAAGAAGAAGAAGAAGGAGGAGGAGGAGGAGGAGGAGGAGGAGGAGGAGGAGGAGGAGGAGGGAGGAGGAGGAGGAGGAGGAGGAGGAGGAGGGAGGAGGAGGAGGAGGAGAAGCAACCTGAGGCCTACCCACTTTTTTCTCTTGTTTTGACATCAGTCTTGAAGCCTGCATGACAGAGACTTCTGAACCTCAAGGTGTCTATGCTGCTCACTCAGACTCTGTTCTGCTCCAGACTCACTGAGCATTCTGGTTTTCTTGCAACTCTCCCATGACCCATGGCCCAAGGCCCAGGAAACCTCTTCTGTGAGGAAACCCAGGACAGTCAGTCATCACAACTGTGGAGCAGCAAGATGGCACAGCTGACTATTGTTTTGAAAGGTGACTATAGTAGCTTAATGGCAGCTCCAAAACTGTAAGGCTATGCCCCAAACCCCAGAAACTATAACCAAAACTTTATTTGGAAAAGGATCTTTGTAAGATACAATTAAAAATCTTGAGCAGCTCATCCTAGTTTTAGAGCAAGCCCCAAATCCAAGGGCACCTGTCCTTATAAGAGACAGAAGAGGACACATGAACACAGAAAAGGTGATGTGAAGACAGAAGCTGCAAATGGAATGATGTCAGCACTCACCAGAAGCTGAAAATAATAAAGACAGGATTCCCATACAGGAAGCACAGCACTGCCAACACCCGGTCATTCAGCCTTCTGGTCTGCAGAACTGTGAGAGAATAAACTACTGTCATCTTAAGCTACCCAGTTTGTAGTAATTGGTCATGACAACCAAGGAAGATAATACAGAGAGTGTGGTACTTGGGGCTGTCCTTAACAATAAGTTAAGATTTCTTAATGAGGACACTGGCTGGCTGGCAGGTAGAACAGATAAAGTACGCAGTCAGTCTGAAAAACAGGTGTGGAATGAATCCTTGGGAATCATCAATGAGTTTTGCTGATTGATTGATTTGATTGATGAACACTGGTTACAAGCAACTTTCCTTAGTGTAAAAATATATACATAATATTGTTTTGCCCCCTCTCCAAAAGACATTTGACAATGGTGTGTGTGTGTGTGTGTGTGTGTGTGTGTGTGTGTGTGTGTGCTAAGCATTTTTAATTTGAAATCCAAAATGTTATAAAATGGATTGGCGGTTTTTGAATTAGGGATGTTCAACCACTAAGGTTTATGCAAACATTCTAGATTCCGAAATCTCCCAGATTTGAAATCTTGTCCCAAGCATTTTTTGTAAGTGAGACTCGGCCAGATTTTCTCTGTTAGACTTAGAGAGGAGCATTTTGGTGAATACAGCCACTATCTAAACTGGCTCCATAAGAAGATGTTGTCACAGTATCATCCGTGAGTTTCCTCAAGGACTTCTACTTTTCTGTTCAAGATATATATGTATTAGTTCTCTTCTCTTGATCATGCTGACAAAGGATTGGGAAATATCTAGAGAAAAGCATTTTTGAAGTGTATCTATTACTCTGGAAAGAAATTAACCACTATGAGCAAATAAATTTTCCTTTCTTTAAGTTGTGGCCTCAGATATTTGGGGTCATAGGAATGAGTACTAACTGAAGCATTAGGTTATCCCCTACATACAGAGTTCTTAGTAACTTTCAAGATGATAAAAAGATACGCTCTTATTTTTTTTTTTTTTTCAGTAAGCAGCCAAATCATCCATCTGTTTGGTCTGAGCTTTCTCTAATTGGACAAAAGTATCCTTCCTACAGGAAGTGCTACAGGGCTTTCCCTCAAGAGAAACACATGTTATGTGACTAGCAAATTGCATTCTGAAATTGAGCTGGTCCATTCTTTCTGAATGTCCCACTGCAGATTATCAGTATTAGGAACTATATTATATAAAGGAAAGAGTCTTCTCCCACCTTGCAAAATTTTCTTTCCCCACCAAATTGTGTTTATTTGAAGCAACAGATAATAGAAATTTTAATTCCATAGCTAAAAGTAAAATCAAATTTTAGTCTTAAATACTAAATCCTAAATACATACTTTCTTCTACCACCATTATTTAGAGCAATGCATAAGTAGGATGTGGACCACTTTTCTTTTTGCTATTTTTCATTTCATGAGCCTTATTCCAATGACTAATGGAGTTACTCTGTGAAATGGCAAAACATAAATAGAGATTAAAAAATTAAAAAGAGATAGAAAGTAAGGACAAAAAGAAAGTGCTTTGCAACATTATTAATCTGTTCTTGAATAATTGAGACCTACCACTGCAGCAAACATGTAACAGTTAAAGGAGGGAAAAACAGGTAAAGCAGGATGAAATGAGGAGGCCAGGGGTTCCTCTAGAGATCGTCTCTGAGATGCACAGAACTATTCAGGTATGACACCTGCCATGCATCAGTGGAGTCTGAGAAAGACAGTTTACATTAAGAAAAGAAATGGTGAGCTAAGAAATAATCCCTTTCTCAGGTAACTGGCTTCTCCACAATTATAGAGATCATTGAAAAGAGGAAATAAAACTGAAAATTACCACCGAAGTTGCCAAGACCCTGGCCAGAATAAAACAAAGTCAGAAGGCATGGAAGTCTTTCATGCCTGAATGAAAAATGACTAAATAAAACCAAATTTTGTCCCACAAGAAGAATGGGTAAAACTTTTAACCAATTAGGGAAACTCCACCATGATCGAATATGAGCCACATAATTATTACATGGAACAGTAAACATTTTAATTATATAATTAGAGACAAATGTAAGGGTTTTGTTTTGGTCTTTTTGTATGCTTGTATTTTCCTGCTTTCATGGTCAGCAGCCTAATGTAGTGATTTAATTACCTCCAAGTCAGTTAAGCTTGCTGTCTAAAATCTGCCTTTTCATAATGCCCTCAACTGACCTGAAGTGAAACTCAAACTCACCCTTTGTGTCCAGAGTTTTCCTGACAACAAAAGAGGTATTGGTTCTCCTTTCCCCAGATACCAGCCCTGGGCTTATTTCCCAGTCCCTTCTCCTCCTCCTTAAGTCTCTTTCCTCTACGGGTTCCTTGCCCTCACTCCACCCTCTGGTTCATTCCGCACCCTCCCACCCCCTCACACGCAAGGGAAGGAATGCCAAGTCTACCATCTTGTTTCTCTTGGTTATCACAGAAACCAGCGGGGTCAGCTTACACGCTGGGTGCATAAAATCCCTGCCTCTGAGGTTCTGAGTTTAACTGCTGCAATGCTTCAAGTGCTTCCTCAGGTTCCATGATCATGTTTTGGAATCCTAGGTAAGAGCAGAAACCAGAAACACCACCTGGTAGAATGAGCTGAGCAGTCACAGGACCAATGAGACGCGCTAGAATTAGGCCAGGGAGCCTTCAGATTCTCTCCTGCGATTCCGATCCTACAGAAAAGGGCTCTGAAGGATAGGTGGATTCTCTAGCATGTCTCCACTGGCATTTTCTCTGAAAGTCCACTGCATAGTGACACATACCAAGATTGGAGTATATATGAGAGGCACCTGATAATTTGAAGGTAAAACAATTAGAATTTTGCACCTTAGTCCATACACCAGACCTCAATTGCTCGGCTGCTTCAAAGTGCTGTGTGCTTGCATGTCATTGTCAACATGATTTACATGATGAATTCTACCACTGTCCTCTCCCACTACCCCCACCAGCCCTGGCCTCTGGCTGATTAAGGTGTAGACACTGCCTTCTAGTTTTATCCCTGAAAAATAGATTGGTCAGCCTCAAGTTTTTTTTTTTTTTTTTTTTTTTTTTTGGTGGTACTGGGGTTCCTGGAAGCCCTTCTACCTCCGGGCCACACTCCCAGCGCGCGCGGCTGGCTTCGAACCTGCGCGATCCTCCTGCCTCTGCCTCCCAAGCGCAGGGATTACAAGCGTGCGCCACCACGCCCGGCATTCAAAAGACCTTTTATGAGGTGAAAGCTTTAGGATTCCTTCCCAGTTTTTGGTGTTGTGTGCCTTATTAAAAAAAAAAAAAAAAAAGCTGTAAATAATCTTACCTAGTTTCCTTGTCCCCCGTAACAATTTGCTTCCAAATCCTAATTTCATTACATGTATATGTCAGGTTTGAAAATATTACACACTTTTTACAGTTCAGGTTAATGATTCATTCTTATTCTTTAAAAAAAAATCCTGCAAACTTGTTCTTGCTTTTATTTTTAGTGTTATTAAGTAGTTGTTTTATTACCTTTGAGCACATATTTAAGGTATTTCTAATGAGTAGGGAACTGTGAAATTATGTAGTAATAGAATAATACTTTGATAGAGCAACAATATGCTGCGATAGTTTTCTGGGGAATGAAGAAGATGAGTGTCATGATTTGCATATATGTATCTTCTCAAAACTTGTAATGAAACACTAACCCCCAGTGTGAAGGTATTAGGAGGTGAGACCTTTGGAACTGAGGCTAAGATGTGGTCACATGTGTAAAACCTCCATATGGAATTGGTACCCCTGCAAGAAGAGGAAGAGGGGCTGAGCTTGCCCTCTCTACCATGTGAGAACACAAGAGGACAGCGTCTGCACCCCAGGGAGGGAGCCCTCCCCAGGACTGGAATCTGCCAGCACTTTGATCTCCATCTTCCCAGCCTCTGGAAAGATATGTCTGTTGTTTAAGCAACCAAGAATATGATATTTTTCTTTCACAGCCTGAACTGACCAGGATTTTAAGCTAGATCTTCCCTGAATCTCCAGCTTTCTTACCAGCTCCGCAGAATTCAGACTTGCCAGTCCACACAATCCCATGGGCCAATTCCTTAAAATAAATCTTTTTCCTGCTCTTTCTCTCTACACATATACATACACATGCTCTGTTCTGTTTCTCTGGAGAATTATTATTTTTTTTTTTTTTGGTGGTACTGGGGTTCCTTGAAGCCCTTCTACCTCTGGGCTACACTCCCAGACCTATTTTATACTTTTTTTATTTTGGGAAACAGGGTCTCTTAAGCCAGCGTGGCTGGCTTCGAATCTGTGCGATCCTCCTGTCTCTGCCTCCCAAGCGCTGGGATTACAAGTGTGCGCCACAACACCCGGCTTCTCTGGAGAATTCTAATACCCTCACTTAAGACTCCTATTTTTTAGGCTTATTATTATTATTATTATTATTATTATTGCTCTGCTGGGGCTTGCTTGAACTCAGGAGCATTCTACCTCTGAACCACACCCAGTCTTTTTATTTTTTTTATTTTGAAACAGGGTTTTGCTAAGTTGCTGAGGCCAGTCCAGTAGCTGAGATCCTCCTGTCTCAGCCCTCCAAGTACTAGGACTATGTATGCCTGGCTTAGTTACACCACTCTTAATCCCGAGCCTTACAACCATGCATGTTCTCATTGGATCTTGAGCTTCCAAAAAGCAGCACCAAGTCTTGTTCCCCTCTACTTCTCTTACAGTGGCTGGTACAGTATCTTGCATGCAGGACATACTTTAAATGCAAGTGATATAAATTTAACAGAATGGAAAGAAGTAAATAACATCGATTTGGTGTAAATCGACAACTTGGTGCTTTTGCTTCTCTAATAGGTACAAACATAGTAACATAAACTGACCTTTCAGACTGATGTCATGGAAATGTCTAATATCTGTGGTCTTCAAATATTCTTCAAAATAAAGTCCCTGGAATACACCAAAGGTCTTAAACTATACTACAGGGGTTCATTACTGGTTTCTCAAAGGAAAAAACCTGATGCAGTCCCAACTGGCCTGTATGTTCTGAATCTAATTCCTCCCTTTCCTCTTCTTTAGCAGATCCATTTTGATTAATTTTACAGGAATATCCATATAATGTTCTCCTTAGAAAAACGAAAGGTTCAATTGCTTACAAAAATTTTTAAATAAAAAAGCAAAACTTTTTTTGTGTGTGTGTGTGTGTGGGTCTGGGGATGGAACCCAGGGGCATTTGACCTCCAAGCTACAGCCCCAGCCCTAATTTTTTATTCTTTATTTTGAAACCGGGTCTCACTGAGTTGCAGAGGGCCTTACTAAGTAGCTGTGGCTGTCCGCGAACCGCGATCCTCTTCCGATCCTCCTCCGGTTTCAGCCTCCCGAATGCTGGGATTACAAGCGTGCGCCACCACCCCCGGCTCAAAAAGCAAAACTTTTTAAAGACCACAAAACTCAGCAAACTCTCAGTTTCCTTTTCATTTTAAGACTCCAAGATTGCAGCAGGTCGTGGTGGCACACACTTGTAATCCCAGCATTTGGGAGGCTGAGACAGGAGGATTGCAGTTCTCAGACAGCCTCAGCTATGTCGTGAAGCCCTTCGCAACTCTGTGAGACCCTGTTTTAAAATAAAGAATAAAAAAATAGGACTTGGGGGGTGTAGCTCGGATGTACAATGCTCCTGGATTCCATCTCAGCACCACACACACACATACACACACACACACACAAACATCTCCAAGATTGCTTTGCACTTGATTTAATTTAGCTTTTCTACAAGAGAATTATTTTTGCCTGAAATGTTTGAATCCAGGCTTGCTCAGACCCAAGGGAGTCTGGGGATTTATCCACAAAAGTGAGCATGAACAGAGAGGCACTTGGAATTTGGTTGGTGCCATGGTTTGAATGTAGGGTATCCCCTCAAGTTAGATTTCCAATGGAGTGGTGTCAAGAGAAGGTGGACCTTTTAGAGGTGTTTGGGTTTCTGCACTGTGAAAAAGGGGATTGACGCTGCTCTCAGAAGACTGGGCTCATGCCAACAGGAGTGAGTGAGTGCTCATTATCACAAAACAGATCAGTTGCTGAGAGCAGACTGTAGTAACATGAGGCTGGCCCTCCTAATTCATCCTTTGCGCATGTGCTCACTTGTCTTTTATTTTGTCGTGATGCAGCCAGAGGCCTCACCAGAAGTTAGGCTGATGCCAGCACCATGCTCCTGGCCTTCCCAGCCTCCAGAACTCTGAGATAATAAATCCCTATTCACCTGCAGTCCCAGGACTTGGCAGGCTGAGATAGGAGGATCTCAGGTTGAAGGACAACGTCAGCAATATAGTAAGACTCTCGGCAACCTAGTGAGACCCTGTTTCAAAAATAAAAATAATTTTTTAAAAGGCTGATGGTGTATCTTGGAGGTAGAACACCCTGTGTTTAATTCCTAGGACCACCAAAATAAATAAATAAACCCCTATTTTTCATAAATTACTCAGTCTTGGATATTCTGTTATAGCAACAGAAAATGACCAGTTGGTTAAGGGAAAAAGATAGCCCTGTGAGGACAACTGGATATTCCATAAAGCAAAAAGGAACTAATTCAGAGCAATGTGGCCACCCAAGGAGATCTGCCCTTGAGGACCAAGAAGAGGAAAGTCCCCTATTGGATCCCACTTTGAGAGAAAAAGCTGACTGTCAGCAGGATTTCAGAGTATGGATGGGGCGAGAAGATGGGACTGACAAAAATATCATGAATAATTGCCACCCAGCCATGGCAGCTAGGGATGAAGAAAGGACTCCAGTATAAGCAAGGCACTATGGGGCCATCGGGAGAATACAGAGCATGGTCCAGATGGGTGAGAGTCAAGACAAAAGCAAGTAGATGTGTTGCCCCTGTATACAACCCAATGTTTCTGGATTGTGAGATAAGAACATGTTCAGATCCCACTAGTGAGTGAAACAAAGCTTCAGCTGGTCTTTTTGCTTCAACAAAATCAGCTCTTGTAGTTTCAGACTAAGGATGAGCCAATTTCTGCTGAGAAAGGAAATCACAGAGAATATTTTTAAATGAGTGGTGGATGATAGTATCCAGAACATGGAAGACATCATCCCACCACTTGCTGAGCTAGTCAGGCCACATCTGAGCATCAGTTCCAACAATCCTGGAGTTGGCCTAAACAGTTTTGCTGAAATAGAGATATATCTACACAGCACCGACCCCAGGTCAAGGCATGGAATGTGCTGAGTAATAGTGTTGCTTTGTAACTATGAATTCAGGGAAGTTTGGGGGTTTTTACCAGCTTGTAAGTGTTGTTTATTAATAACATTGAGATTAGCTGGGCGTGGTGGCACATGCTTGAAATTCCAGTACTTAGGAGGCTGAGACAGGAAGGATCACAGGTTCATGGCCAACCTCAGCTACTTACTGAGGCCCTCTACAACTTAGTGAGACCCTGTTTTAAATTAAAGAATAAGAAATAGGGCTGGGGATATAGCTCGGAAATAGAATGCCCCTGGGTTCAATCTCCAGTACTACAAAAAAATAAACAAAAATAAATAACATTGAGATAGATTATCAGTATCTAGTCTTGGTGAGATGCAGATGCTCAGAGGATTTTATCATTGGATCAGATTACGTAGCAAGAAACATACTTAGACGACAAAGAAGCTATGAGGCTACCCAGACATGAATGTTCTCTGATTTCCCTGGTTCTGAGGTGCTATTTGTACACGTATCCTGAACAGAAAGCACATCTAGTCTGACCTGTACAGAGGGATGATAATGAGAAGTTGACCCATATCCTCCAGACTCTTGCTGCAAGGGGACCACTGGTTGTGATTTGTGTCTTTTAAGTTATGCTATGCTGTATCTTTTTGCCTACAAAAAAGATTCATAAGCACTATCCTTTCAGGTTCTATGACTCTCCTTCAGCAAAGGAACTCTTTGGCTATTACCATCATCACACCTGGAAACCAAATTTTAATAGAATTTGTACCCAGAACAGAGACCAAAGTGGAGACTAATCTGAAATCACATCACCTAATGAAAAACTGAAAGAAGTAGAGAGGCTTCATGGGAAAAAGAGCTGGAGAATTATGCTGTGTAGCAACAGTTTGTCTATGTCCTTCAACTCACAGAATGTATTAATTGTTCATATATTTCCAGAAGGCAAAACATGTAGGTAGAATAACGGTACTTGAAGGCATTTAAATGTAAAAATGAAATAGTTAAAAACGTTGGGTTGTTTTAACTAAAATGGGCTATATTACAAAGTTCTAAAAGGTTTGAAAGACTGCATGACATTTTAGATATATGTAGATAGTATTATTTTCTTTCTTTTTAAGATTAGACACAAAAATTTCTACATTGCCTTCCAACTATAGTATCTTGTAATGCTAATATTTTAGGGAGTATAGACTAGAAGAGCCTGTATTGCAATAACATTAAGATGCATAAACTTTGCTCCTTGTACCTTTACTAAGTCTTTTTTATCCTAAATGTCTGAATTCACTGTGCACCAAATATACCACAATTCCCTCCCCGCCTCCTGAAAGGGTTGGTATCAAAGATTCAATTAATGTCTTAAAAATCAAAGCCCTATTTCCCACAGATTTGCATGTGATTATTACAAGAAGGTAAAAAGGGTAACTGTGCTAGAGAATTGGCCCTACCTTTGGTTGGCTCTTGAGAGCTGAAATGATGCCTTCGGGAAGCAGATATGTTGAGAGAGTGCCTAGCATATGCCAAGGACACTGGGGAGGGGGTAGAATTAGGTGCCTACAAGTAAAACCCACTTTCCATTGGCAGATTTAGGGCCCTGAAGTACCACCTGGTTCCTTGAGGAGCAGGACAGCAGTGTCACCCACTGTAACCAGAAATAAAGCTCAAGAACAGGCAGCCAGGGTCCGAAGAGCTCTTCTGAAGGGGAATCTGCTCTCACTGAACTCCAAGAGCAGAGGTCTACACTGCTGAGAAGGGGTTGGGGCAGTAGGGGCAGGAAGCTAGGAGGAGAAGCCATCAGCAATAGCCTGCCTGAGTCATGAAGCTGAGAATATTTTTATTTTTATTTATTTTTATTTTTATTTGTGTATGTGTGTGTGGTACTGGGGGTGGAACCCAGGGGCTTTCTACCTCAGGGCTATACTCCCAAACCTTTTTTATATTTTATTTGGAAACAGTGTCTCACTAAGTTGCTGAGAGCCTCACTAGGTAGCTGAGGCTGGCTTGGAACCTGTATGATCCTCCTGTCTCAGCCTCCCAAGCGCAGGGATTATAAGCGTGTGCCACCACGCCCAGTCTGCTGAGAATATTTTTAAAAAGTTGATTCCAAGGGGGAGGCCAGAGGATGGTGAGACCTAACATAAGGCCAGGCGTCCGGATATTCAACACGGAGATGTGAGTTTGGGGAGGCCCGACTCTTGCAAAGGGGTGGCAAGCCTTTCCAGAAGACGGATGGCTGAGCGGCTGTAGGAGGGAGCCAGGAAGGTGCCATGTGAGCTCTGGCAGCCAGCTCCCATGTTCTGACTGCATAGTAATCCAGGAAAGAGTCCTGGGCTTTTCTCCTCAAAATGACTTCAGAGTAAAATACAGTGGGCCCAATCGGTTTCCATTTCATCCCCAAAGGTAGCTGCTGCTGGTCCAATCCAGTATTTACACAGCCTCTCTCCAGGAGGCCTCCCTTCAGGAAGCACGTCTTAGCAGGGAGACTGGGAAGAGGAGGGCAGGCCCCTTTCTTCTACCCTGGCTGTCCATCATGGCCTAACACTTCATAAATAAACCAAAGAGGAAAACTTTCCTCAGTCACAGCTAAGCCAGTGAGGTGTATATAGCTTTAACAGATCCAGGACACTTATCTCAAGCCAGGAGTGTAATTTCATGGTAATAATTTGCGTAAAGTGTTGCTGATTGCTTCCCATTTCTCCCTGTTAATGACTTTTGCACCTTTACAGTGTTCCTTTTATATGCACTGCTCTGGCAATTACCCTACAAGAGGCTGTTTAGACAACACGGGGCCTTTCAATAGGCTTCTGGAACTATACTGGACACCCCCCAAAACTGAAAAGTCTCTTTCTTATAGGTGCCTCCTATTCTGGGGGAAAAAAGTTCTTTAACTTCTGCCAATACATTGCTCTGTCTCAACGACTGCTGCTCCTGCAGCACATGTATTCACAAGGCAACTGAGGAAAGGTCATTTGCTGTTCATACATCAGACACCAAGACCAGCTTGAGAAAGGTGTGAGGACCGTCTCCACCAGAGGCCTAAAATAGTATGTCTCTTAGGACAGGTGTGCCTGTGAAATGTCTGGGGCGGTGCCCTAGTGCTCTGAGCATCATTGAGCGTCATCACAACTCCATTTTGAAGGGATTTGTGCTTTCAGATTTGGGGAAAGTACTTTCTTTCCCTATTGGGAATGATTTTACATTTGAACAATGAAGTTTTTCCCATATTTTATGAAAAAATATAAACAAATAGTTATGTTCCTCATCTCATCGGGGGACACAATGGTTGAAGATGCAGGAAGTAAGAGGCACACACGGCACATGAACAGTCCATTTGCCCGGCCACAGCCTCTACCCTCCCACCCCCCGTTTCAATGTATCTGCCTTTCCCATTTACTCTCTGTCTTCCAGCCCTTGCCACCCATCTTCTCCTTCCTGTATATCTCTCTCCTATGCATGCATCTCTTTTCTTTTCTAGTCTGCCTGCCCTTCTCACCTCACTTTAATTCTTACAGAGACAGAGAGGAACAGACAGCAAATCCGGAGGGCTCCTTGGGTTCTGGGGCCCAAGTTCACGGTTTCAGCTGAAGGCAAGTGTGAATGAGGAACTGAATAGAGATCCAAGATACTGCACGTGCGTCAGCAGCCCGGGGACAACGCCCTTTAATCCCTCAGTGACAAACCCACCTAAGGAAAGGGACACCTGAAACCACACCAGGAAATGCTTGTGCAGGAGGAGGGAACCCGATCCCCATGGCAGTTCTCAGTCCCTCGGATTCTAATTAAAAACAAAGACAAGTCCTAACTCCAGTCATCCTGAAATGTAACATAGGAAGAATCTACCAGGGCTGTCTACCAAGGATTCCTTTCTTTCTCCCTTCCTCCCTTTCTCCCTTTCTCTCTCCCATGCATTCCTTTGTCACATCCTTCCTGTTAGGAAAGTCCTTTCAGCAGCCACAGGCTCTGGAGCTGTTGCCCCCTGGTTCACTGCACACTGGTAAAGCAATCATCTTCGTCATGGGTAGATTTCATTCCCCATTCTCTCTCTCATTCTCCCAGCACGCATGCATCAGGTGCCTGCCGTGTGCTCCATGTTGTTCTACGTGTGATTCCTGCCTTCGTGGAGTTTACATTCTAAGCTTGATTGTGGGCAGAGGACAATAAACGCAGAAAGTAAGTTATATGCATGTGTGAAGGAAATAGATGTTATTAAAAAGTCGAATAGGGAAACTGAGTAGGAAAGCGAGTGGCAGTATAAGTAGGGAAGTCGGAGTGGACTTCACCCAGGAAGAGATATTTAAGTCAAGACTTAAAGGAGGTGAAGGAGTTATCCATACAGACACTGGGGTCAGAGACAACAAAGAAGGCCCTGGGGAGGATCTGAGTAGGCTGAGAGAGTAAGGGGCAAGGAAGCCAGCTGCTGATGGGCGTTCTGGGCCCTTGTATGACTTGGGCTTTTCAATGCAAAATGGAGAACCCTTAGAAAGTTTTGAGTGAAGGAGTTCAATGGCCTGACTTCCAATTTAAGAGGGTCACTCTGTCGAACCTGTTGAAAATACACTGTGTGTGTATGTGTGTGTGTGTGTGTGTCTGTGTGTGTGTGTGTGTGTGTGTGTGTGTGTAAATATGCACATGTGTGTTGGGGATGGGTAGAAAGCAAAAAGAAAAGTCAGGAGGTCTGTTAATCCCATAGGAGAGATGTTAGCAGCTTCACCACAGTGGCACAGTGGAGGTCGTGAGAAGACACCAAATTCCAGACAATTTCTGAAAGCATGCCCCCCTCCCTAATCTGCACTTGTAGGTGGGGTTTCTGTGAGGTCTGTTAGGTCCACGTCCTGTAGCTTACTAACTTAAAATACACTCTTCTTTGTTGTGGTCTCTCTGGGGCCAGTTGGGATAAAGAGAAACCAAAATAGCAACAACTGTTTTGATATGGAATATTGACAAGTGTCTTTTTGAAATAAAGGTCCAGTTTCTCCAAAATAAATAAATAAATTAAAATCTAAAGGCAGAGCCAGCAAGATTTCTTCTGGGTGGGTTGCAGCAGAAAACTCAAGGATAGCACAGATTTTTTTTTCCTAAGCAATTATGAAGATGGAGTTGCCATCACCTGAAATGGGGAGATGGTAGGTACAGAAGCTGGAGAGTGGAGATTAGAAGTTTCGAAGTTTAGTTTAACACACATTAGGCTTAATAGATCCCTATCATTCCATAATGATTACCACATAATATGTGTAATATTATGTGCCATCATAATATTTTACAGATTCTAAACATTGCAATTTACACTTTGTGCATGGCTCAGAAAACTAAGACATCAGAAAGATTAAAGTTGGCTCTCAGAGGCAGCTGAGCACGATAGTGACTCTGTGCACTAATCTTATCAGTACATTAAGAAAGGACATTAACTCTTTTGGAGGAAGCCAGTGGATATTAGACAAATTCCTTACTTGAGGAAACCGTCCGGCTTGTTCTGATGAATGTGATTTCTTCATGCCCTCTCCCCCCTGCCAGTCTCTCAGGATTTCCTGTGCACAGAGCATATTAGAGATAATGACAATGTGCCATGCTTCACAGTTATGGTTCTTGCAGAAGCTGCCAGAGCCAGAGTTCAGACAGAAGAAACAGGGGGTTATCCCCCAAAAAGATAGTCTGCCATACCAAAATTGTCCACACTTAATGCTTGAAGTAGTAAGAGGAAAAAAAAAGTCTTCCTGGAGAGATGAAACACAGTTTATCATGTATGTTTATTACACAGTTTAACAATACAGGAAGTGTCTGGCAACTCAAGAAAGAAACTCGATGAAGTGGGGGCTTTTCAGGGGGGCTACAAGTGAGATGGAGCAAAGACATTATCCAGCTCTTCTGCCGCTTAAGGGTTTGGGTTTAATCTTAACCAGCAAGCGTTTTTCTGAGTTTCTGGCAATGGAGATTAAACTCAGTAACTTCGAAGGCCTTTTCCAATTCTGTGGTCCCTCTGCTTTAACTTCAGTGTATGTAGCAGCATCATTTCCTGAAGTATTTTAACTTAGGACAATCAAATTTTTTTCATTAGAGAAACTTAGATTAATGATTATCTTCTTTCTTTCTTTCTTTCTTTCTTCCCTTCTTTCTTTCTTGGGGAGGGAACTAGGATTTGAACTCAAAGGCACTCTACCTCCAAAATAAATACTCAACCATTTTTTAATTATTATTTTGAGGCAGCATCTCACTAAGTTATTGAAGGCCTTGCTAAGTTGCCAAGGCTGGCCTCAAATCTGAGATCCTACTGTCTCAGCCTCCCAAATACTGGGATTATAGGCATTCACTACCGCCCTGGCTTGATTATTTGCTTTCTGAACCCATTTAACATACTGTCAATGATTATAGAATATATGGAACCAGTAGAACACATAGGTTAAGAGTTCATTTTTGGAGCCCGACAGCTAGCCCAAAGACTCCAGAAATCACTAGCTGTGCTATTTCAACTTTGCAGGCTTCAGTTTCCTTGACTGCAATTAAGAGTAAGCCGGTATATCTTACAGTGGTATTGTAAATATTACATTATATAACCCATGATAATCCATGACATATAAAATTCCTGGTAGCACCTGGGCCATAGTAAGGGTTCAGTAAATGATGGTTATTATCAGAGGTAGTACTAATGTTAAATTGAGATAGAAATAAGAAACAATGAAAAACCTTAACCTTATGGCTAAGTCCCAAAATTCTTGGTCTTTTCTTGGAAGTCTCAACCACACACATGCTTACTACAAACCACCACCACTGCCAGCCCCAAAGTGTTTGATGACCTGGGGCTCTGAATATAGGCCCTAACACCAGACTGCCTGGTTCAAATTCTGTCTCTGACAGTAGCTCTGTAACCCAGGGAAGGTTCTTAACCTCCCTGTCTCATCTACAGAATGAAGATAAAAATAGTATCTTTTTCATACATTATTTCTCAGACACGCATATATAATGCTGAAGCAGTTTTAGCACATGGCAAACCCTTGATAAGTGTTAAATATTATTTTATGCCAATTTTTAAAGACAATTGTGAAAAATAATTGTGCTAGGTAGGAAACACTGTGCTTTGAAGTTACCAATGACTCAAATGCATGTGCCCAACAAAATATATACATTTAACATATAAATTATACAATTTGCAATATATATACATTTCTATACCTTAAGTAACAAGCAACAACAACAAACACAAGATAGCATAGGAGAATTTTTCAAATATGCCTACATGCAAAGTGTATATAGTAACTCATCAGTATCCATGCAGGATTGGTGTCAAGATAAGAAATAAGAATAATAATAATAAAAAAAAGTCTGTACATGTTTAGTACACATGCAGTTCTGTTCAAATTATTTCCATCCTCAGTTGATTGAATCTATGTGTGTGGAATTTATAGATTAGAAGGTCTGATAAAATTAGGAAGGTTTAAGGTAATATATGTAATGTATTACCCTCCCAAGAATATAAAAATTCGCAAATTTTCAAATGTTTTATGTAAAATGGCATAGCATTTGCATATAACGTATGCATATTCTCCTATGTCATTTCAATCATCTCCAAATTACTAAATGAAATTTAATGCAATGTAAATGTATGTGAGCAGTTGTTATACTGTATTGTTTAGGGAATCATGATAAGAAAAAGTCTGTACATGTTTAGTACACATGCAGTTATTTTCAAATTGTTTCCATCCTCGGTTGATTGAATCTATGTATGTGGTATTCACAGACGAGAAGGTCTGATAAAATTATGAAGGTTTAAGGTAATCCACATAGTGTAGACTGCCAATTCCCTTCCCCTAATGTTTAATATTTAAATTCTATTAATTCCTTACTTATGAACTGGTTTACTTTTTGCCATGCAAGCATGTTGGAGACACTGAAAACAGCAATTTTATTTTACTTTAGACATTATTAGACATTATTTTTAATGTTGAAATATTAATTTTTTATCAAAGATATCCAACAATTGTACTAGATTTCTTCATGAGGAATGCCATGAAGCTTTGCTAAAAATCTCTTCTATACAAACTGATTTTTTAAAATCTGTGTTAAAATACATACAACATAAAACTTATCTTAACCCTTTTTAAGTTTTTTTTTAATGGTTTTTATGGTTCGGTAGTTTTAAATATCTTCACACTGTACAAGCAGTCTCCAGAAAATTTTCAACTGGCCAAATTTTAATGCTATAACCATTAAGCAACAACTTCCCTTTCCTCTCCCCCTCCCCAAGACCCTGGCAACCTCTATTCTACTCGCTGTCTCTATGGTTGACTACTCTAGGTGCCTCATATAAGTGGAATCATATGTTAGTTTTCTTTTTGTGACTGGTTTATTTCCCTTAGCATAATATCCTAAAGGTACATCTATATTACAGCATGTGTTAAAATGCCTTTCTTATTTAAGGCTGAATAATATTACATTGTATGCATAGGTCACATTTTGTTAATCCATTCATCCATCCATGGATACTGTTGACTATATGTGTAATGCTGTCATGAAGATGAATGCAAAATATCTCTTTGAGAGCCTGCTTTCAACTGGTTAACCATATGCAGAAAATTGGAAATTAATCCCACTTTCTCATCCTGCACAAGAGTCAATTCAAGATGATCAAAGACTTGGAAATTAGACCAGAGACCTTGAGGCTTCTTGAAGAGGCCATAGGTCCAACACATAGCCACAGGTAAAAGCTTTCTCAACAAGACCCCAAAGGCACAAAAAACTAAAAGGCAAATCAATATGTGGGATTGCATTAAACTGAAGAGATTCTGTACAGCAAAGGAAACTATCAAGTAACTCAATCAAGATCCAGCAGAATGGAAGATTTTTGCCACCTACTCCTCTGATAGAGGACTAATATCTAGAATATACAGAGAACTCAAGAAACTCATCACTAAGAAAACAAATAATCCAATCAAAAATATGTAAGTGAACTAAATAGACACTTCATAAAGGAAGAAATTCAAATGGCCAGAAATGCATGAAAAAAATGCTCAACACCATTCCCAGTTTTCTAAAGAATCTCTACACTGATTTCCATAGCAGCTGAACTTGTTTGCACTCCCACCAGCTGTGTAGAAGAGTTCCTATTTTCCCACATCCTCACCAACATTTGTTGTTATTTGACTTCTCTTTGAATATAAGACAGAATATTTATTGTTGCTGTTATTAGTGTAACTAAACAGATGTCTTTGTTGGTGGTGTGAAAAAAACCCTCAAAATAACATGAAATTAGTTAAAATATCAGCACATACTAATAGTTCAATAAATATTTTTACCAACTTGAAAAAAATAAATGGATAGTCAACATTTCTGAAGCAGATTCACATGTCATTCAGCACCAGATTGTATGGACACATTGCTATTCTCATTTCCTGGATGAGGGAATGGGTTCAAAAGATAAGATGTTCTCTCGGGTTTATATGTGTTAGTCAGCTTTCCATTACTATAACAAACACCTAAGACAAATCAACTTCAAAGAGGAAAAGTTCCAAATGGGCTCACAGTTTTCAGTTCACAGTTTGTTGGCCCATTGCTCTGGGGCTTGTGTTGAAGCAGAACATCATGGTGGGAGTACATGGCAGAGGAAGCTGCTCATCTGGTGGTGGCCAGAAAGCATGAGAGAGACAGGAAGAGGCTGAGGCCCAATATTCCCTTTAAGGGCATGCCCCTGGTGACCCACCATCCTTCAAGGCCCCACCTCCTTATAGCTCTCCACAGGCTGGCTACCCAGCCCTTAACACATAGGCCTTTTGGGGGAACATTTATCCAAACCCTAGTAATAAGTGAATGGTAAATTGTGAGTTAAATTCAACCCTGTATGGCCCAAAGCTTGTGTTAGTAATACTCGTCTTGGCACACACACCTTTGAGGAAAAAGACTGAGGAGCACTTTGGAGACATAAAGAAGACACAAGGGAGAGCAAGAGTATTTCCTGAAGCCACCACTCCCTCTCCCTCTTTATAGACTGCCTGGGAATCCAGGTCTTTGGCCTTAAGCATTGCTGAAGGAGCCCTGTGAGCAGCCCGTGAGTGACTGAGCAGAGAATCGCTGCAGCAGACACCAGCAAGGCGAGAGGCCCAACACTGGAGCCTCTTGTTTGTTTACTCAGCAGCCTGTGTGTGAAGCCACAGGGCACTGAGGTCTGGGGATGGCGCTTTCTGAGTACAAGCAGGACAGGCGGCCTGTGTGTTGTGGGGGCCAGGGGGTCATGTGTCAGTGAGTAATCACTAAGAAAAGCAACCCTCTGCAGATTGATCAGCACATCAGGTCAGGACACACCACACAGGCATGTGACGTCTTTGAGTGTGTGTGTGTGCATTTTAAGTACCTATTAAGATCTGTCAAACATGATCAAGTGTCTTTAATTAAGTGCCTAGGCTACTCTGTATGCACACACATGCAACTGTTCGTTTCTACCTGCTTGTAACTTGATAAACCTTCACTATGGAATTTCATGTGAACTTATTTACCTAAGCAAGTAAATAAAACACATGCTGAAAAGGCGCTTTCTCTCTCTCTCGCTCTCTCTCTCTCTCTCTCTCTCTCTCTCTCATCCACTATTGGCTTTCCAGGGAACATTTTTCTATTTCATCTACATGAAACCTCCTAACTATTCATGAAAACCAAATTCGGAATGCAGAGATGAGCTAATGATCACTTCATTGTCAGAATTCTTCAGTGAAGCCGGACGTGTGGCGCACGTTTGTAATCCCCGTGCTTGGGAGGCTGAGACAGGAGGATTGCGCAGGTTTGAAGCCAGGCTCAGCTACTTAGTGAGGCTCTCAGCAACTTAGTGAGACCCTGTTTTCAAATAAAAATGTAAAATAGGTCTGGGAATATAGCCCGGAGGTAGAAAGACTCTGGGTTCCACCCCTAGTACCACCAATAAAACAAAACAAAAAATTCTCCAGTGAAATTTTTGTTTTAGACACTTTGGCTAGCATTGGATACAGTGCATTGTATCTAGCACCGCTTCTCTTAATATTTAATTCTGTGTGTATTTCAAGGGGAATTTAATCCATCTGGTTATGATTCGCTTATTCTTAACTCATCAAAGTAGTACTTTGTAATTGATGTTTGATGTCCAAAATATCTGGTGAGTCTTTAAGTATTTATAAAGACTCCGCCTACCTCACCGCCTGACCACTCACCCTCTTTACAGCACCAACCATAATCAAGAAGTTATATTTTATTCACCTAACATAGTTTCAAGTGACTTGAAATATGTACTTAAGTAAATATGTAAATATTAACGCTCTGGGACTGACGTGGTCACGATTTTGGAGTGCAAAGCCCTTGTTGGCGGATTGCCGGGGGCATGTACATGCTCAGCAGGGCCTGGTTGCTCGTGAGTGGAGGCCACACACTCTGCACCATCCCCTGGCATGGGGTCTGTGCCCACAGTGGATGTCCCTAAGGCACCGGAAGCTGTGATCTGAAACCTCTTTCATCGAGCACACATATGGTGCCACAACCTCTCCCGCCCATTGACACCACTGAATAAATGGGTCCCCAGACAAAGCTCTCTGGTCATGTGTGTCTTCCATGATCACTTCAAAACAAGTTATTAACTCAGTCAAGCCCTTCTGTATTAGGCAGACATCAGACTCAGCTGCTCAGCTTGCTCCAGAGTCTACCGAGAGGGAAGTTTCTGCCATCACCTCAGGCCTTGGCACTTTTCCAATGAATGACCTCAAAATGCTTAACTATCTCTCTTTACAGAAAGAAGACCCCATCTACCATTCCAAACAATGTTGCAGAATTTTAGCATCAGGAGTGGTTTTTACGCTCACATGAACTTTAAAATGTTAACCATACAGGCATCTGTGCGGATTAAATTTTCCAGTTTATTTCTAAATTTGTTCTTTCTTTTAAACGTTGGATGACATGCGGTCACAGCCACAGTTGGCTTCCCCACTCAGTCACTCCAGTAACATTTGCTGACCACCTACATTGTGTCAGGCACTGCTGAACCCTGAGGCTTCTGAAGGGTGAGCTTAGCCTTGCAAGAGCTTCTCCTGGATCCCTCTCGCAGCGGCAGCTGACAGCCCAGAGAACTTCTCCTGGGCCGCAGTTATTGGGCCCTTCCGAACCAGCGTCATGTGTATGCATTTTGGGCCAGAGCAAACAGACATAAAGGTCTTCTGGCTCATTAGTTACAAGAAAAGCAATCGAAGCTTCGAATCATTCTTTACTCCCAATAGCAAAGACTAAATGTATGAACATTTCCATGTACATAGTACTCCAATTATCACTGTGCAGTGTCACTTTTCAACCTTTGGCATGGTGAAGATTTTACTAGTGCATCCAGGTCTGAATGTGAAAGTGGAGTTCTTAGAAGTGAGAAGGTGACGTACCATTCTAACAACTTTGCCCAGGCAAAAACTACTGATACTTTTATTAATTTAAAGAAAGAGAAAGTCTCCCCTTTCTGAACTGACTTTCACTAGTCATTCCATGTCCCATAACAAGTGAGTTTTGCCATAACGGAAAGTTTTCGGGCTCCAGAATCATGTTTCAATGAGGTCATCTGAATTTTTAGGACCTCAACTAGGAATTACATTGGAGAAAGAATGAGCCTGGCCCAAATCTTATCTTGCTGGGACAGAAGCTCCCCACGGGTGCAGGAGAGGGCCATTCCCCGCAGAATGTAAGCAGATATATTTGGTCACTGTGCAAGGGAGCTTGTGGAAATGTGTCTGTGTTTGAGTGTGGCTTCTAGGTCTAAATCAGCCAAGCAGGGATTTTCTATGGGAGCCCAACACAGGCACTAAATTTTGTAGTCCCCCACCAAATGGTACACATGCCTTTTAATCTGTCTTCCTGCAGAAGGGCTCCCCTGGCACTGCCCAGCCTGAACTTGGGGCCAGCCTTTCTCTGGAGCCCCTTCCCGTGAATTATAGCCTGCTACTTGGGAGCTGAATAGAAAATAGCCTCCTGAAATTCAGCTGGAAGGGCTGACCGGAATTCAGCCTGCCATGGAGAATGGCAGGAAGGCTTCTATTATTCTGCTGCGTTCTATCTGCTGTGAAGCAGCACGGCGCCTGGAGTCAGACTTTGCTTAACTCATTTCCCTGGACTTCCGAGTCACCACCACAGTGCCTCCTAAAGCTGCATATCTCACTCCCGAGACTCACTACACTTCCTGATATAGGATGCACTTGCCTATCTCCCGGTGACCTTAAACACTAATAAAGGAGTCATAATATGACCTGGACAAGACCTTTGAGCCGATCAGAGTGCAAATGACTGATGGGAGTGCATACAGCTATCTACTGTTTGTCCTGACACTTTGGTATAGTTCTTTTTATTATGATCATGAGGGCAGGAGACCTAAAATCACACTACAGACATCACCATCCACATTCTTGAAGGTTAATCTCAAGGTGTGGCAAGAAAGCTACAAACTGCACACTGAAATCCATGGGCCCCAGCTACGGTGTTTACTCTCCCTTCTAGCTTGCTGCAAGAATGGCAATGGCACACTGGAAACAGTTCTCAAATGGGAATGGTCTTCAATTCTGGACATGGGGCAAGAGAAGCAATTTCTCTAGATTCCATGGCTGATCACTTAGCCATTCTGCTTGTTCTCCCTCAAAGGTTGTTTTCACATAATAAGCATTTCTACAGAAAGATCATAGACTCATAGTCCTCTCCTCTCTTCTTGGGGTATCTTTGTTTCTTCCGATATAAAATAAATGTTGGGTCTGTTGCATAATGTGAATCCGTGACTTAAATATCCATTCAAATTGTAAATCGTAACGGGGGAGATTGTCAGAGTCATCTCATATGTTGGTGATTGTCACGTTTCAAGTGTCTTTAAGCTCACATTCCTCTGTTTTTATATTTCTACTATCCCTGTCCCTGCCCACTTAGTACATTTCGATTCGGGTCACTTTTATAAAGCTGCACAGAGCGGGGCAGGCTACCCTTTTGTATTTGGAAAGTATGTATTAGGTAGTTAACACAAAGGAGTTTTTGTGTGACCCACCCTGGAAATTTCAGTCTGCCACGCTTGGTGAGCAGTGGTGTAAGGTGACCAGGAACCCTCCATGAACTGAAGTAAATGGGGTCAGACTCCTCATTCTCTTGTGCCAAGACCAGGCTGGAATGGCGGTTACTATCCACCATGGCAGCTCTCCTGAGGGGTATACTTGAGGGGTATACTGCAATCTTCCCTGCTGCTTCTTTAAGCCTGTCATGGTTCCTTGACTTATTGAGTCCTTCCTGAACCAATTAATACCGTCATCCTGCACTACATCTTGGGGTAACAAGCTTTAATATATACTGTTGTATGAGGTTTTCTGTTTTCTTTCTTATCAAAAACTCTTTCCATCTTGATATGTACATCTAATTTTATGAATATGACCATCATTAAAATTCCCAAGATTGTATTCATATCATATATATTTTCCTATTATGCTTCCATTTCTATAATGATAAATTCTGCCATTTTTTCTGTCTGTTTTATTAGATTTTATTTCTACTATCAGCCAGGCACTGTTAGAGTTTTTCTCATATTATCATCATTACACTTCACATTTATTATGAGTTTACTGCATGCCAGAAATTGCTTTGTGTAAATTTTCTAATTTAATTCTTACAACTATCCTATAGTTTTATCTCAAGAAAAGCCATAGATTGTGGTTCCTATTATACATATTACAATGCTAAAATACTGGGAATTGTAAACATCTTGATCAAGGTCAAGGGCCAAGAACCAGGAGTCATATCCAGGTCCTTCTCCACATATAGAATACTCTATTCCTTTTAGGTGCATTGTATAAATCATAGAAAACTAGTTTAAATTCTATTGAGTATTTGACTCATCTAATTAATTCTTAGATCTGGTTAATTTTAATGTTATACAGTTTAAGTTTTGTTTTTTGTTTGTTTGTTTTGTTTGTTTGTTTTGGCGGTACTGGGGATGGAACCCTTCTACCTCCGGGCTACACTTCCAGACCTATTTTGTATTTTATTTGGAAACAGGGTCTCAAGCCAGCAAGCCTGGATTCGAACCTGCTCGATCCTCCTGTCTCCCCATCCCACACGTGGGGATTATAAGCGTGCGCCACCACGCCCGGCTACAGTTTAAGTTTTTAAAGTAAATTTCTGAATTACTCTTCTACTTACTCTTATAAATTGATATTGATGCAGAAAAGCTTACCTGATACTATATGTGAGTAGAACACAAAGTAATTGTAGAAGAGTAGACATGATCATCAAAGACAAACATATTTTAAACCCTTCAGCTTAAAAGTCAGAAATATTGTACCCTACACTAATAATTAATATACAATTATGGTTGGTACCTCTGAACCTTGCTTTAATTCATTCACTGCATTTGGTTGGTCACCATTTGTTTCCAAAAGTGTTATAAAATATTAGTGATCAAGTCGGGCTTGTAATCCCCGCGCTTGGGAGGCTGAGACAGGAGGATTGCACAGGTTCGAAGCCAGCCTCAGCTACTTAGTGAGGCTCTCAGCAACTTAGTGAGACCCTGTTTCCAAATAAAATAGAAAATAGGTCTGGGAGTATAGCCCGGAGGTAGAAAGCCTCTGGGTTCCACCCCCAGTACCACCAAAAAAAAAAAAAAATAGTGATCATCTATAGAAATTAAATTTTCTATGACAATCTGCAGCAAGAAACAGAACTGAAGTCTTCAAATTTTTAAAATATGCACATGATCAAAGGCTCTTCCTTTTATTTCTCTTTAAATTCATACCCAATTTCTTAATCCTTACTTACAAATATTTATATCCCATCTTTTAAATCACATTTGAAGACCCTCAAGTTCTCTCTCAACTTATAGCCCTCCAAATGGGCACAACTTACCAACACAGAGTAGGACATAGAGCCTGTTTAAAGGTTTGTAAATTCTCCTCCTGTATGTTAAATGTCTCATGTAGTCTTTTCAATGAAATGCTGTATTAGAACACATCTCCTCTTCTTTAACACAAAAATAATCTCCAAGGTTTTTTTTTTTTTTAAATTGGGAGTTTTAGTTATTGCTCTGTTTTGTTTCCTTTGTATTTCCAGATTAAAATTTACAAATGCATAATTTGGGTTTTTTTATTTAGACCATTTTGTCTTTCCACCTAATCTCAAGCCTGAATAGATTTTGTCTTGATTTCTCATTCAGTTTAGAGGCATCTGCATGCGTTATGTTTGCTTCGTGCTGAATGTGATCATACCTGTAGAATACAATCCTCAGTGCGCCACAGTGACTTAGTACCCCTCTCTGAGTTCACAGCCCAATCTCCAAATACAGCTGTGCACATTTTCAAGTGGAAATAACATCATCTGTGAAGTCAAGAGCCCCGAATGTTTTTTAAATTAATAAGCTCCACACATAATTTGATGCTATTTGCAGATGATAAAACTTGGCTTCATGAAGTTGGTTACTTTCACGATACGAGCAGTGCTGCTTCAAACTTGCATCTGAAGGAGGAAGGCAGAAAACTAGAAACACCCAGTGTAATTTTTTGGCATGTGTGTGCAGAATAAAAAATAATTTGTTTTCTTATAAACCTATATTCTTAGTGCATTTTGCTTTGACCATATTGTTAAAAATTAAAATTAAGCCAAGCATTGTGCCTACAAAGTACTTGGGAGGCTGAGACAGGAGGATCGCAGGTTTGCAGCCAGCCTCAGCTACTTAGTGAGGCCCTCTGAAACTTAGGGATTTCCTGTTTCAGAATGAAGAATAAAAAATTTAAAAATAGGGTTTGGGATATAGCTCTGAGGTAGAATGCCCCTGGGTTCAATTCTTAGTACAGAAGGAAGAAGAAGAAGAAGGAGGAAGAAGAGAAGAAGGAGGAGGAGGAAAGAATAAAGAAGGAAAAGAAGAAAGGAGGAGAAAGTATAAGTAGTAACCCCCCAAAAAAAATTTTTTTTAAGGTAAGCCAAGCTAAAATAATACCACAAGCCTTAGGAGTGATCCTGTCCTTACAAGATTTGCAGAGCAATTTTTCAAGATCAAAAGTGTTTATATAAGCTCACAAAATTTTGGATCCTTTCCCAGAGCAAATCGCCAACACTTCTAAAGCCGGCTATCACTAATATTCCCAGTAGTTTTTATGTATCCTGGGATGGACTCAAGCCTTTATGATTGACAGGCGTCTTAATATAATGGAGCACTTGAAAAACTTGCCGTGTGACAGGCAATCAGAGGGCGCTGGCATCTTCAACAGGAAGGAAATGGTCATGAGGTGCCATGAGCCTGTTGCATCTTGTCGATTTTGTTAGTTGAAAAACATCCTTGGGGACCCACTAGCACATGGACGGCCATGCTGCCCACCTGAGGGACACTCCTTGCCAAGTGATTCGAGGCCTGTGTTCAGGCAATGTTTCATATTGTGGTATTATATTTCCTTGCAAAAAAAAAAGAATCTTTAGCAACAGGCTCTCTTATATGCTGAGTCTCTTAACCCTTTATACTCACAGCTAACATAGTGCCTTATAAGACTGTTCAACAAATCCATGCTGTTACTGACATGGTAGATGTAAAATTCTGACCTACATTGTGGTATATGCCTCTAATGATCTTCTTATCCACTGGGATTTATTTTATTATATTTCTTTTCTTTTGTGTGTGTGTGTGTGTGTGTGGTACTAGGGATGGATCCCAGGGGACTTCTACCTCTGGACTACATTCCCAGTCCTATTTTTTATATTTTACTTGGAAACAGGGCCTCACTCAGTTGCTGAGAGCCTAAGTAGCTGAGGCTGGCTTCGAACCTGTGCAGTCCTCCTGTCTCAGCCTCCCACATACTGGGATTAAAAGCATGCATCACCACACCCTGATATTTTTATTATATTTCAATGTCTGGTCATTACTAGCAATGGTTCTCATGATTATATAATCATTGTACTTATATCGTCAAGGGCAGAAATAAGATTGGCTATAGATGTTTTGTTACCCAACAAATTAGGATTCTCCAAGATCTGTATTGTCATTTGGTCCCTTTTATGGTGTTTTTTTTTTTTTTTGGTGTGTGTGTGTGTGTGTGTGTGTGTGTGTGTGTGTGCTACTGTGGGTTGGACCCAGGAACACTCTACCTCTAAGCTATACCCCTAGCCCTATTTTATTTTATTTTTTTACTTTGAAAAGGGGTTTTGTTAAATTACCCTCTGCTGGCCTCTAAACTGTACTCCTCTTGTCTCAGCCTCCTGAGTACTCAGCCCCCCAAGGTGCGTATCACAATGCCTGACAATTCAGCTCCTTTGAAGAAATCCATTTCCCTGGATTAGGGTGGCTCATACCTGGAACATTCATGCTTAATCTTCTCTGACCTCACAGTTATTTGTGAGATCAGATATAAGATACAACAGAGGTGAATGAGATGTGGATCTTGTTTACAAAGAGCTTCAGCCTGGTTATGGAAACAGTAGAAATAGATGGACAGGTGGTACTTACTAATCACCAGGGAGTAGTATTAGAAAGTAAACTGTAGAAGGGTTTCAGATGCTCATGCAGGAGAAGAGGAATAAGAGGTATGGGGAGGAGGGAGAGTGATAATGGCATGCTTCTCCTGCTCTTTAGAGAATGTGGGGTATAAATGAGCAAACTATCCTCATTCAACATACCTTCTTTTTAAAACCCAAACGGACTCCACACCCACCTGCCCACAACTTCCAACTCTGGCTCTTCTTCTGGAGACTGTGTGCTTTCTCCTCCATCATCCTCCACAGTGTCCAAAACTTGCCTTTTTATTTTGCTGCCCTGGCTTCCCTAACTCTTTCCTGGAGTCTGATCTCTTGCTTCCCAAAGTTCCGTGGCATAATGAGAAGGCACCAATTTAAAAGGACAATAGAAGAAACGAGAACACTCAAAATGATGACTCCAGTTGGCCTCTTCCCTCAAATGGCTCGACATTTACTACTGTGACTGGTCATTTAGAACTCGGAGCCTCTAATGTGAGCCTCCGTGACTTCCAGGCAGCTCCCAGGTGACTTGGGTGCAGCTCTCAGCAGGGAACCATGTGAGGTGGCAAGAGCTGCCCTGTCTCAGTATGTCATTTTCAGTAAAACTGCCGACTGAAAGGAATAATTACAAGTGGCTGCCTAACTGCCATGATGATAGATTTAACCGGAGTGTTTTCAGGTAACCGCCAGCCCTGGGCCTGGCTGCTTTCCACGGGCCCCACAGCACACGGCCCCATGTGAAGTGGGTGTTTCATGGCAAGTAACAGCAATACAGCTGTTTGCATTAGAACTTAACCCAGGTATGCCAGACAGCTGTGCCAAAGCACGTCTTACTGTTTGGACAATTCAAAAGCAATCCGCAGAAAAACACCATTTGAACCTGACTGTTGGTTTTAGTTCCTTGTCAAGAAATAGTAACTTAATTCAATTTAGTGAAATGTTTTTGTTTTTTTTTTTGTATCTTCTATGTGTTTGATATTTCAGAAGAAGGTTCAAGTTGCCAAGTGTAATAGCACACGCCTATAATCCAAGTACTTGGGAGGCTGAGACAGGAGGATCACAGGTTCAATTCCAGCTTTATCAATTTAGCAAGACCCTTAGTAACTTGGAATGAGCCTGTTCCAAAATAAAAATAAAACAGGATTAGGCTGTAGCCCAGAGGTAGAATATTTGTAGGTTTAATTCTTGGGAGGCAGATACAGGAGGATCGCGCAGGTTCAAAGCCAGCCTTGCTGGCTTAAGAGACCCTGTTTCCAAATAAAATATAAAATAGGTCTGGGAATGTAGCCCGGAGGTAGAAGGGTTCCATCCCCAGTACCAACAAATAAATAAATAAATAAATAAATAACACACAAAACACACACAAACACACACGAAGATACAAGTCCTAATCCAAAGACAAAGATGTCACCTAAACCCTTTAGCAACTCCCAATCAAGTAGACACAAATACACACACACATACACACAGACCCACACATACACAACTGTTCAATTCAATAATTCAATGTAAGTGAAAAAATAGAATTAAATAACTCCTTGAAGATGATGCTATTGAATTGGACTTTGCAAGATAAATAGAAACTCTCAGGGCAGAGGAGGAAAGACCCCAAAAGACAGAGAGAATTGAGTGTCCAGGTCTAGAATGCAAAAATGAATGCTGTGGTGGGAGAAGAATGAGCAGCTTGAATGTACTGCAGGTGCAGTGAGCAGAAGAGCCTGGGTGAGCAGGTCCTGCTCATAGAGCCCCCGTTGCCACTGGGAATTTTGTCCTGTACAGCACACATGAGAAGCCACTCAGGAGTATTAAACAGAATGTGACACAATCAGATTTATTTTTTGAAAGTTCACTCTGGCAGCACCTCCTGGAGATCCAAGGCAGCTGAAAGACTATTGCAACAGCCCAGGCATGAGAAACAAGGGCCTGGAGGGAGGTGCTAAGGGTGATGATATGAGCATCCAGTGCCTCATACATGGCAGACAAGCAATCTACTGCTGAGCTACATCTCTAGTCATTTTTAATCTTGAGATGAAGTCTCACGAAATTGCCCAGAATGACCTCCAACTTGCAATCATATGGCCTCAGCTGCCCAAGTAGGCTGGGATTACAGGTGTGTGCTACCATGCCTGGCTACTGTTTAGTGAGACCCTGTTTCCAAATAAAGTATAAAATAGGTCTGGGAGTATAGCCCGGAGGTAGAAAAGCCCCTAGGTTCCACACCTAGTACCAAACACACACACACACACACACACACACACACACACACACACATACACACACACACACACACGTCATAGCTTGGAGGTAGAATACTCTTGGGTTCAATAAGCAATACCACACACTCACACACACGCACTCACACACAAAAGGAGAAATTTAACTTAACATGCCATCTGGCTTCCTGAGGAAGAAGAAAGAGAGAGGGGGAAAGAAAGAGGAAGAGCATAGAAGGCTCTCGGCCTGTACAGATCAGAGAATGAAGATGGATCCCTAAATAGCAATATTGTGAATCTTTATTACAGCAGGAGAGAGACATTCAATCTCAACCAGAAGGCTTTTACGTGGCAGCTGTGAAGAGCTGTATTTCTAAGAGCGTTCAAAGCCTAAGTAAGGTCCTTCTCTATTTGCCTCATGCCCTATAGTACTTGGAAGTCCAGGCTGGTGACTCAAAGGTAAATATTACCCTTTCATTTTTCTGCCTGAACTAAATGCAAATTCATGACCAATTCCCCTCTCATACCATAAAATGTTTGCAACGTTTGGTCTTGGGGCAGCCACCATTAACACAGCAAATAATGGCTGTCTCCACATCTGTGTTAAAGTCTTTTTCAACTTAAAGTTGTAACTCTGAGTGTACGGGATGTTTTTCCTACCTAGTGATTATTTGTTTAGTACATAAAGTGTTTGGGTTGCGAGAGACCCCAAATAAAGATAGCTAACAGGACTAGGTCTTATAACTCCTAATTTATTGTTATACTTTATATATCAACTCCACATGGTAAATAATTAGATATCTTATGTCACATTAGTCCACATTCCCTCATCTTTCTTTTCCATATTTCAAGTAAACCGTAAATTCCACATAGTCTTGCGATACTTTGAGATCATCATTCCAATCTCCACTTGTCATAGTACAAGATATATAATAAAAAATCTAGGATATTAAGCAGGTCTGTACAAAACTCCAAATACTTATTCGAAGTGATGGAAATTCTTTTAATTTTGGCTTGTTACTTTGTTTGTTCACTTAATAAGTTTCCCGCATGCCTCAAAATGTGTGCTCATTCTTGACAATATTCTAAAGATTATATATTACATATAACAGAGTATAGAACTGTGTATATCAGGTTTTTGTTGATGTAACCAAAACACTTGGTAAAAACAACTTAGAGAAGAAAAAGCTTACTTTGGCTCCTGGTTTCAGAGTTCTCAGTCCACTGGGGCCAGCTGATTCCATTGTCCTGGGCCTGACACAAACAGAACATCATAAAGGAAAGGCATGGTGTGTGTGTGGGGGGGATACTGCTCAGCGCATGGACACCTCGAAGCAGAGAGAAGAAGGGAGAAAATAAAACCTTCCAGGACACACACCCCGGTGACTTACTTTCTCCAACTATTCCCTCCTCCTAGTAGTCCGTTCAGCTATAAATGAACTAAATGAATTAACCCACAGATGAGGTAGAGCTCTCATGGTTCAATCATTGCCTAAAAGCCTTGGGGGAAAAAAGGCAATGAACCTTACTATACTGGGGACCATGCTTTACACACAAGATGTTGAGGGACATCTTAGACATACATTTTCCCAAGAACTTTAAAAATTAGAACATTAGCTTGTTTAATTTATAACTATTAAAAATTTGAAACCAATATTTAAAAGTAGAAAACCCCGTTTCTTATCTTAAGGATGTCAAGATGTCTTCTTCAAATCAGCAACTCCTCAAATTCAACCAAAAAAATTATAAGTTAAAATTGTTCAGATAAAATGTCAAGACTTTTGTCAGATTCAGAAGAATGTATGAAGCACCAAATATCTCTAGCTTTTTTAAAGAAAAAAAATGATGTGTGGTTAGAAACCAATAATAGAAAGACAAGTGGAAAATCCCCAAATATGTGGAGATTAAATAACACATTTTAAGTAATACCTAGGTTAAAAAATCCAAATATATTTACATTTTGAACTAACTTAAATCAGAAATACAATTTGCCAAAATCTGTGGGATGCAATAAAAGCACTTGAGAAATGTTTATCATTAAAAGCATAAAAAGGGCTAAGGTAAGCAGAAGGAAAAATAATGACAAAACATAAATTGATTAAATTAAAAGAAGGAAACTGGGTGTAGTGGCACATGCTTGTAATCCCAGCCTTTGGGAGGCTGAGACAGGAGGGTTGTGGTTCACGGACAGCCTCAGCTACTGAGTGAGGCCGTTTGCAACTCAGTGAGACCTTGTTTCAAAAAATAAAAAGATTAAAAAATAGGACTGAGAGTGTAGCTTGGAGGTACAATGCCCTTGGGTTCCATCTCCATTACCGCAAAATAAATAAATAAAATTAAAAATTAAAATTAAAAATTAAAGAATGAAAAATAGGGCTGAAGGGTGTAGCTCAGAGGTAGAATGACCCTAGGTTCCATCTCCAGTACCAAAAAAAAAAAAAAAAAAAGAAGGAAGCAAATACAGAAAATTAATAAAACCAAAAGTTAGTTCTTTGAAAAGCTAAATCAAAGTATGATCCTCTAGCCAGGTCAATTAAGAGAAAATACAAATTACTAATATTGTTGCTGGATAGGTAGCCAAAGAGGTCCACTAGAATAAAGAAAAGATCTCAATTGGACCCTTGTAGGTCCTTAAGCCACAGGAAGGGATTTTAGGATGCATCAAAAGAGGCACAAACCAAGATTTATTTAGAGCAGGGTTATGTACTCAAGGAAGAAGGAGGGTAGGCCCTTGCCAGTTAGATGCACTTTTGAGATCTTGTGTTATTTAAAGGAAACTTTGTAAATAGTAAATGTGGGAAGTGTGTGGGAGTGACATCAGCTGGGTGAACTCAGTTCTCCTAATCATGCGGCACAGGGCAGGTCGCTGTGGTCTGTTTCTTTCAGGATTTCATTGACGTCATCTACTCAATAAATGATGTTCAGAATATACCCATATTATAAGGATCTAACAATGTTTTTCTTTTGCTTTATTTAGTCTAAAGAAAATATGTTGTGTAAGTAAGCAATGTACATAAAGCATTAATCATCTGACTTGCAATACTCTAAAATTCAAGGGCTTTCTAAGAAATTAGATCTGGAGAAAAACAAATATGTGGAGTAAAGGTGAGAGTATTTATGAAGCTTCTTAGAGTTAAAGTTAGAGTTTTCTTTCCTTTCTCTATTAGTCTTCTTTCTACCTATTCTTATTTTTTCTACCCCAATATCATAAATGAAATAGAAAACATCACCAAAGCTCCCATATTAAAAACGACAAGAAATTAATACTATGAACAATTTTATGACCATAAATTTGATAATCCAGGCTAAATGGTCCAATTTCTTTAAATATTCAATGTACCAAAAACTCACACAAGAAGAAATAGATAATTTAATAAGCTCATATTTGTTTAAAAATTGAATATGTAACTAATAACCTTCCAAAACAGAAAGCAACATATGCAAATGGATTCACCAGTAAATTTTACCAAACATTTAAGGAAGAAATTATGCCTATTTTCTACAATTTCTTACAGAAGACATATGCAGAGAAAATACTCTATCAGAGACATTGTTTTAATACCAAAACTAGATAAAGACATTACAAAAAAAGAAATCTACATATGACTATCTCATAAACATAGATGCAAAGATTCTCAAGAAAACATTAAATCCTTTACATTAATGCCCAGAGATGATTAAAAAAAATAAGGTTTACATATCATGCTCAAGTGCTATTTATCTTAGGCATGCAAAGCTAGCTCAACATCTAAAAATCTAGTTCATTAACATAAACAGGTTAATGAAACAAAAATCACATTACCACATCAGTAGATGCAGAAAAAGCATCTGAAAGAACATAGTACCCATTCATAATAAAACTTCTCAGGAAACTAAGAAAATAGGGGAATTTCCTCAAGTTGAAAATAATATCTACAAAAATTTATAACTAAACTAGCACCATTCCTACTTAGATTGGTATTTTTCAACATTATATTGAAGTGCCTAGCTAATGCAATAAGACAAGAAAAAGAAACACAAGATATGTTGGTTGGGAAAGAAGAAATAAAACTGTCTCTGCAGATAACATATCACTAGGTTTCAGGATGCAAGGGTAATGCACAAAAGACAATTCTTTTCCTACACTAGTTTTCAAGTGGAATTTGAAAAGCGCAATATCCTTTGCATTAATAAAATACTAACAAATATGTAAAGTGTTTATATGAGGAAAAATATAAAACTCTGGCAAAAAAATTTAAAAACTCAATAAATGGAGAGATTTTCATGGATAGTAAGACTTGATATGGTCAAGATGTCACTTCTTCCCAACCTGATCTAAAAATTAAATGCAAACCCAATCAAATCCCAGCAAACTATTTTGTGGACCCAACTGATTCTAAAATTTATATGGGGAGGCCAAAAACACAGTATTGAAGGATAAAAACAAAGTTGGAGGGCTGATATTACCTGACTTCAAGACACTATAAATCTATTGTAGCCAGGACAGTGTGCTATTGGGAAAAATAGACAAATCAATGGAACAGAACAGAGAACTAAAAAATAGACCCATATATATGTATACACATGTGTATGTACATATATGGGCATACACACATATACACACATATATGTATATTTTGAACTGATCTTGGCAAAGGCATGACAATGAATCTACCATAGTCTTTTCAACAAGTGGTTCTGGAACAACAGGACATCCACACATATCTTTTTAGATGAATCTAGATTCAAACCTTATACTTTTCACAAAATTAACTCATAATGAATTACATGCCAAAATGTAAAATGCAAAACTCTAAACCCCTGGAAGATAACACAGAAGAAAATCAAGATGACCTTGGACAAATGCATAATGACATGTATCCATCATAATTAGATCATAGAGTAATTTTGTCTTCCCCCAAATTCTCTATGTTCTGCTTATTAATTCTTCTTTCCCCTATAATTCCTGGCAACCATTTTTCTCTTATAATCTTCTTAGTTTTGTATTTTCCAGAATGTAATATAATTGGAATTATAAAGTCTTTCTAGATACACCACTAATTGAATAATCGATAAAAATGATAAGCTAGGTTCATTAAAATTTTCTACAGAAGGCACTGTCAAAAAAAATGAAAATACAAGCTAGATACTGGGAGAATATATTTGCAAAAGACATATTTGATATAGGACTGTTATTAGAAATATACAAAGAACTCTTAAAACTCAATGAGAAAAAATAACCCAATCTAAACATAAGTCAACAGAAACCTCTTGAAAGAAGATATGCAAATGAGCCAGGTGTGGTGGAAAATGCTTGTAATCCCAGTACTCACGAGGCTGAGACAGGAAGGATCGAAGGTTTGTTGCCTACCTTAGCTACTTAGGTCCTTCACAACTTAGTGAGATCCTGTTTCAAAATAATGAATAAAAAATAGGGCTGGGGGTGTAACTCAGAGGTAGAATGTCCCTGGGTTAAAAATCCCCAGTATTGCAAAAGGAGAAAAAGGAGGAGGAGGAAGAGGAGGAGAAGGAGAAGGAGAAGGAGAAGGAAAAGGAGGAGGAGAAATACAAACGGCATAAAGTATATTTAAAAATGCTCCTCATCATATGTCATCATGGAAACACAAATTAAAACAATAATAAGATACCACTACATATTTGTTATAATGGCCAAAATTCAGAAAACTGACAACACAAATACAGCCAAGATTGTAGAATAAGAGGGATTATTATTCATTATTGTTGTGAATGCAAAATGGTACAACCATTTTGGAAAACAGTATAGTAATTTTTTATAAAACTAAATATACTCTTATCATAAGATCCAGCTTTCATGAGCCTTAATATTTTACTCGTAGGAGTCAAAACTATGTCCACACAAAAATGTTCACACAAAAATTTACTGCAGCTCTATTCATAACTGCTAATACTTGGAAGCATGCAAGTTTTTTTTTCAGTAGATGTATTAATAAACAAACTGAGCTTCATCTAGATACTGGAATATTATCAGCACTAAAAGGAAATAAACTAGCAATCCAGAAAAGGATGTGAAGGGACCTTAAATTCATAGTATTTAGTGAAAGAAACCAATCTTAAAAACTTATAGACTTGATTATTCCAACGATAGAACATCCTGGAAAAGGCAAAAATAAAGAGATAATTTTAAAACAGTGATTTCCAGGGCCTGCAGGAGAGGAAGGAATTATTAAGGGAGGCCCAGAATATTTTTAGGGCAGTGAAACTATTCTGTGTGATCTATTCATGGAAGGTATATGTCACTATACATTTATCCAAACCCATAGTATGTACAACACTAACCCGCTAACCCTAACATAAGTTGTGTATTTGGGTGATTATGATGTAAGCGCATCACTGATAACAAATGTGCCATTCTGGTGGGGGTATTAACAATGAGGGAGGCTATTCATGTGTGCTGACATTTGGTATATGAAAAATATCTGTACCTGCCTCTGTTTGGTTGTAAACCCACAACTTCTCTAAAAGAATAAAATCTTAAAAATACAATTAAGTATGTATGTTAAAAACTTAAAGGTGACCACTAAACAAATAAAAATAAAATCATTAAGTTACAAGTTAGCAAAGCAAAAGTAAAAGAAATATAAAGAAGTCAACCCAACTGAAAAATAAAGTTATTTATGACCTTATGGTTTGTCAGTCCCACTCAGCCTTTGTGCAGTATTTAATATTGTCTGCCACTTTCTCCTTCTTCTAATTATGCTTCCCTTTTAGCACCTGCGATCCTTTGTTCTTCTGGGCAGCAGAATGTGACTTTGTGTTTTGCTATGGTGACCTACTCAATAAGGTTATCAGTTCATCTAAAAGTGATCTCCTTAAGCCCTATAAATACATATAAATCCAAATCTGATATACCACTCTTCAAATTGTGTTTGGCACCCAGTAGACACTCAGTTAAAACTGAACCTTCCTAAGTATTGTGATGGCTCTCATCATAAATCTAGTGGTCTCAGACTAGTGTAATAAGCGCAAGGCCAACTTCCAGGGTGTGTGACCCACACAGTTTCACAGTCCCCACATTCCACAGGACTCCACATTTGGTTTAATGCTCTGCTAGAGCAAATGAGATTTGTCTTGAAATTCATAATAATTTGTGACCAAATGATCCTATCTTTTCATTTTGTCTTGAACACTGCCAATTATGTAGACAGTCCTCACTACATGATATTATCCCCATACATATCCACATGCTTAGACAAACCACCAATGATACAACCAGCTTTTCAAAGACCATTTAAGGAAGGATTTCCTCAGTCAGGCCTAAAGACACACAGAAACCAGTTTGAAATAGCTTTGAATGTACCGATGCATGATCAAATAGCCTTCTTCAATCCTTGTCACACACTTAGATAAAGGTCAGGTCAATTATGTTGCAGTATAAACCAAAGGAACATCTCAATTCTTCAGTTATACTGGAATGTCATGGAATCTTCTATTATTTTTCTCAATGGACTTTTATTGGTGCATTGTAGTTCTACAACATAATGAAGTTCAGGGTGCTAGAGACATGCAAGCACACGGCACTGGTGTGTTTCCCTCCAGCTCCTGCTCTGTTCTCTCCCCTCTTCGTACATACTATTGACATTGTTATTAAACTTCATATTTGTACACAGCATTATTTGAATCATTTCCTTCATCAAGTCTTTTCCCTTCCCCTAATCTCCTCCCACTATTCTACTTGTAACTTTCCTCATTTATTTAAAGTCTCTTTTGTTTTCCTATTTCTCTCTAGCTTCTACATATAAGATAAACATACAACCCTTTACTTTCTGTGACTGGCTGATCTTGCTTAGCATAATATTCTGTAGTTTCATGCATTTTACTGAAAATGACATAATTGTGTTCTTCTATATGGCGGAATAAAATTGCATTGTTGTACATACCATGGTTTTGTAATCCATTCATCTGTTGATGGACACCTACAATGGTTCCATAATTTGCCCATTAATTTAAGTAAAGATGTTATAAGTGATATGTTGGAATTTTCCCCTGCCCCTCCTTCTTTTCTTTCTTTCCCCTTCTTTCCTCTTTTGTCTACTTCTTCCTTCTCTCTCTCTCTCTCTCTCTCTCTCTCTCTCTCTCTCTCTCTCTCTCTCACACACACACACACACGCACACACACGCACACACATTTTTTTCATTGTAATGTTTATTGTAACAGGACTTAGATTTTCCCTGTAGCCTTTAAAGTTAAATATGCCATTCCCCACCCAATTTTCCCACATACTTATAAAAGTTTATAAAGATGCTATTTGGCATTTCCAAAGAAGGTTGAGAAGAATTCTATATAGATAATTGAGACTGAACAACTAAACCCACTTAGGGGATAATGCAGATAGGTTTTTGTGGCTTCAAGAGTTAAAACAACCAGATGCCACCTCTTTACATCTGTCCCCACTTTACACAGGAGAAAATGAGAGAGCCCAACTGGCCTCAGAGCCGTGAAGAGCGGTCCTGTAACGCGCGCCTGTAGCTATAGCTGGCCCCGCGGCACCACACACAGCTTCTGACTTTTCCCCCCATTAGTTAACTCTGCCAGGATTTTCAAGAGGGCAAGCCTGCCTGCTTCCACTGCCCCAGTGCTCCCAGCTACAAAGAAACCGCAGGGCAATTGCCATGAGGTCTGAGACTTCCCCAGCACTGAAGCAGTTAACTTTTAGGAAGACTCAGAGAAAGAAAAACAGACTAAGAACTGCCTTGTGCTGGGAGGAGGGTTAGAAAATGAGGCTGTTGCTGTTGTTTTCATTGTGTGCACTCTAATCAGGGAGAGTAAGAACAATAATGCATGTAATGCTGACTTTGGAACGTGTCCATGCAGCTTTTCCCAGGCTAGACAGCCTTGGGAACCACTGATAGAGTGGCACACCAGGGGCACAGCCTCAATCACCAGGCGCAGGGCAGGGCAGCCTTTTCTGTGGATAAAATATGTGAGGGATGACAAGAATCTTCCCAGCATGGGAAGTGGCAGCAATAAAAAATATACAACTCGGAGAACCGGGAAGGTTTTGCATGGCGCAGCCTGACCGAGGGATGCGATATTTAGCAGATACCGGTATTTCTCCTTCTACCCACCCCATCCCATTTTCCTTTTCTGTTTGTTTGTTTCTCTTTTTGCATTCAACTTGCCCTCCCTTTCTTCCCCTTTCCCATCCCCCTCCACCACACTTTGAAGCTGAGATGAAAGCCGTGTGTTGTGGCTGCTGGCACCAAGCAAGCCAAGCGCAGGGAGAGGACCGAAGTGTGCTTTAGTTTAAGATGCTGTACTTTTCTCCCAGGGAAAAATGTTGGGGGTGGAAGGGGGGATCAGCTTGAAACAATACATTGCATTTTGCTGGAGAGCATACTTGCATGTATCTAGGACTCAAACATGGTCCTAATTTTCCAAAGCTTTTGTCTTCAAGGATAAGGGAATAGCTGAAATGTGGCATCTTCTCTTCAAGCCAATGCATATAGCTGCAAGGGTTTGGGAGTGGTGTTGTTTAATAAAATAAAACAAGAAAGAGACAGAAATCAGGCACAAGCCCATGAGTTTTCGGTGTTGACACAACAGTGGATTGTAGCTATCTCAAGAGTTGTCAAAGCAACTTCCTTGCTCTTAAGTAGCGCAATCAAACTCTGCTATACTAAATGATTTTGAAGGAACTACTTCCATAAGTTTACTTGCCAGATTTTGCAAATAAAAATTCAGGACACCCAGTTCAATCTGAACTCCATTTAAACAGTGAGGAAATTTTAGAATAAGTATGTCTTCTGCAATATTTAGGGTAAACTTACACTAAAAATGTACTGATCTGAAATTCAAATTTAACAAGGCATCCTGTATTTTATCTGGCAAGTATACTTAGCTTTGACAGTTTTAAATCAAATCAGCTTTTTAAAAAATTATATTCAAGGATCTTTAAGGGGCTAATGTTATAACATGAATTCATTTGAGACTCATCATGTAAATAATAATTAACATATCATTCTCATTATAACACAGACTGTCTGTAGGAAGGTCCTTTCCTTCCCCCTGTAACCCATCCCTAAATATACACACATATTTTCTTAAAGGAATCACCAGGAAAGCTCAGCCAATTTGTCCCTGTATGCTAGGTCTCAAACTCCGTAGTCCGAGTCCGTTCTTATTTGTGTCACCCAGCAATCACTTGAATGTGGACAGAGTTGAAGACCTGACTTTTTGTCCTTTACAACGCCATTTCTGAAGATGACCTAGGAGATCAATGAGCTTCCCATTCACAGGGACTGGAAAGGGAGCTGGGAGGAGGACAGTATTGAAGGAGAAGATGTAAAGCTGAAGTCGAACCACAATGTGTATGAAATTCAAGGGGTGTTTACATGAGTGACGTACCAATCTGGAGCTGGGCGACTAGTGAATGTTGCCCAAAGAGTCATGTCTTCTCTGGACAGCCATTTCTTTTTTAACCAGATGGTGCTACGTTTTGTGTGTGTGTGGCTAAGCAAAGGAGTACTCTTGTTAGAAAAGTGGTTCCATTGATCTGCTTTTCAGTGTAAATTCATTTCTGCTTCCTCATAATTCAGTGCTAGCATCAAATTGGTGTTTGTCCTATAGCTGTCTCCATACATATTTTAAGTTTGGCCTAAAGGTTTCTCTGTACACAGTGAGCTGAAACCTAACTTGATATATAAACAGATTGTAATCTGTTCTTGAAACAATAGTCAAGTCCCAATCACAAGTGGACAACTGTTCAAACCATGTTTGAATGAGACAGATATGAGCTGTAATGTTTCTGGCTGTCTCTGTTACTCCTTTGCAGTTTCTGTATATCACTTCCTTTTCTCTGACTAGAGCACAAAATTCTGAACCACTTTCCATCCTGTCTGTTGTCCTGTTCTTTTTTAAAAAATATATACTTTTATTGGCCATTGTAACTATACATCATTATGAGGTTCAAAGTGATAGAAGCATACATATATGTTTTCCTCCAGATCTAACCCTGTTTCCTCTGAAATCACAAATACACCCAGTTAAGATCTGCAAAACTAGATTTGTTATAATTTTCTCTTTTAACACCAGAAAAGGAATTATTAGAGCATTTCTTTTACTTACATAGACTTTTGAGGAAAAACAACAGATTTTCAACTTGATGACAAACTTGAACCTAGATAGCTTTCATAAGAAACTAGATAAGAGGTGATTCTTTTTCATCAACCTAAGTTTCTAAAAATAGTTAAGATGATGACATAAGTGAATTCAAAAATTTATATTATTCATAAAAGGATGGAAGAAATATAGCTACCTACCTTCTTGCCTCACTATTCACACACACAACCATATGCATGCCACATGCACTGCTCTGATTATGCAGATAGATAACACATTTAACTAATGAACTCATTGCCTGTTTAGCTATCTACGTTGTATCATAAAATGAAAGTCTAAAGAACTGGTTCTAGTTTTAACCCTGATGCAATAAACTTGGACAAATAAATTCCCTACTCTTAGCCAAAAGACTGAAAAAAATGAGACAATTTATTTGATAGAAGATTTCCCCATTTTAAAAATGGGATTGAAAATCCAGAACCTCCAAATTTCTTCCTATTCTGAAATTCATATTCTATTTGCATTTTCATCAATAGGATGTATTTTTCTACTCCAAGTAACAGAAGACAAAGTTTATGCCAACTGATTTCATTTATTGAACTTTTTTCCCATGTTGGAGATCTAACTCAAAGTGTTGTGCATACTAGGCAAGTATTCTACTACTGAGCTATGCCCCTAGTCCTAAACATTTTTAATGGTGGTGGCTTATTTTTTGGAAAAAAAAAAAAGCTACTCCAAAATCAGATGTACTTTGAAACAAAACGGGGAAAAAACACCTGTAAACAAGTAAAATTGTTGATGATTCAGTCTGTAAATCCTCCACTTTGAGAAATTATAACTTGTGAATACTGAATTTATGCCACTGGATTTTCAAATAAGGACAATGTATGGGTATAAATAAGTATCTATCCTTCAAATGATCTGCCCATATGTAGGCATTACAAATTCAAGGATTTGAGCTACATTTGAGTATAGGCACCCACCCAAAGAAATTTTTTGAAAACCATAAATGACCTTACGATTGCTTTCAGCAGTATAGTCAAATAAAAAGGACTTGGATCAATTACAGGATTGATATGGCATATGGTAAATGCTGTTCTTTTAGGAAAAAATGCAAAATATGGAGATGCAACCAGGAACCAATCAAGTGACTATCTGAAGAATGAAACAAACATCAAGTCTGTTGATCAGAACCAGGATGCAAGGATTATTGTGGAGGAATCATTGAAATCATCAATCGGCTCTAGGAAGAGTAAAAATGACAACCTGGATAAAAGGAATCAGTGAGAAACTGCACAAGGAAAGTATCGTGAGTCCTGGAGCCCTTTCTTCAGAACTGTGTGCCTTTGAGGTCAGCTCTCCTCTCTCTACAGCTCCTGGCAATGGATCAGCCTTGTCCTGCTCGCTCTTCCCAAATTCAGACTTCAAGATCTGGAAGCCATGTGATGAGGAGAGAGGGAACTCGCTGCTTCTTCTATTCTCTTAGCTCTCCTCCTTTTCTAACACGTCTTTTTTTTTAAGTTAAACATTTAACATTTATTAAACTTTTTGGTCAAAATAGTTGGAACAAATATATAAAATCCATTTTACTAGAAGTGTTCTGAAGGACCAATGTCTGAATAACTCTGTCCTACAACTCAAACCTTGTTAATTGTATCACAACCAAGACACAGGATGAGAATTATTTTTAAGTAAAAGTTCAGGCTTTCAGTCTCTAACTTACTATGAGCTAAAGTGGGATTCTGTTAACATTAACTAAGGCCAACGACATTCTGTCCTTGCATATGATTAGTAATCAAGACAACTTAATTTCAACAATGGTACGTGAGACCCAGCTCTCCATCCCCCTGGAGGACACTGAGATTAGAGTCATGAGTTAAATCCAGCAAGCTTAATGAAATCAAGCAAGCGTCTGTCGCTTAGCATTGGGACCCCTCTGTATTTTGTGTTCGGAAACTTTGATTTCTGACAACAAAGATCTTTCAAAATAAACCACCAAGGTGCTGGTGGCATCACATAGTAATTAAAATTGAATTCTGCTGGCTTGGAGTGCAATTTGAAAGTCAGCATGCATACAATTTTAGCAATATTTAAGAGTATTTTCCCCCTAAGTACTTTTTTAAAAGTCTTAAAAAGCAAGCATGCATGCACTGGAGAGTCGTTTCTTGGGTGTACAGAACAGGCCAGGTGTCAACAGCAGCACCTTGTCACCCTTCCTTGCACGTCTCTGAGGTGGGCTCAGTGGCAGTTTTCCTGACGTTACCTGTATGGCAGACAGGCTGTTCTTACCAACATAACAGTGATGCTAGCTTAGGGAGGGGGGATTACATTTGGAATCTGAAGTACCGCACATATTGGATCACTCAGCCGAAGGAGGACAAACATTTCTCACACAGTTGTAGAGAATAATTTTGCAAGTGAAGCAAATAAAGACAGTCCTTGTGTTTGGACTGCCAAGCATTTCACAGTGTGCTGTTTTACCAGAGTTGTGGTGGTAGATGCAGCAGGTGAGTGAGCTGGCCGCATACACATGTCAGTGGCTAAGGACCCCTGCTGTGCTCAGAGGAGTGTGGACAGAGAAGCATGGGTGCGGCCTCTGGGAGTCAGATGAAGGCCTGTGGAAGACAGAGAAGGAGGAGAGCTGGATTGGTGGAGAGAGGGAGAAATCTGACACCTTTGCTCTTGGATGTTAGTTTTTTGGTCTATAAACTGGAAAGGAAGGCTCAGACTTAAATAAATACATATATTTGGAGTAATGGCCTTTATTGAGCAATGTCTACCAATTCTACCTCTAGCAATTTTCCTGGCACAGCAGCACCCATCTCTTGGGCTGAGGTCAGAGGAGCGCCAGGACCTCACTGAAGCCGCTTCTCTCCCGTTACTGTAGGGAAGTGGGAGGCAGCTGACAAGGATGCTTTTTGTTTTGTTTTGTTTTGTTTTGTTTTTGAGAGAAAAACAACCAGCTTAACTATGTGAGACACAATGTTGTCCTCTTGCTGGTTCCTCTAGTTGATTTTGTCCTGGAATATGTACAAGTCATTGGTGACAGCATCTAACATATCTTTTCAAAGTCTTTTTAAATTGAGATGGCTTAAAAGTGGCATTGTATTCCAAGTTACTCTAAAATTTTGACTCCATTATCATTTCCATCAATAGGATCTATTTTCTTTCCTTTTTTTTTTTTTTTCGGGTCTGGGGATGGAACCCAGGAGTATTTGACCTCCAAACTATACCCCCTGCCCTATTTTTTAATCTTTATTTTGAAACCGGGCCTCACTGAGTTGCAGAGGGCCTCACTAAGTAGCTGAGGCTGTCCGCGAACCGCGATCCTCCAGGTCTCAGCCTCCCGAATGCTGGGATTACAAGCGTGCGCCACCACACCCAGCAATAGGATCTATTTTCATGCATGACTTTACTAATGCCAGAACTATATTGGTATTAAAGCTTTTACTAACTTATTTTGCCCAAATATTATTTGGAGGAGGGGGTAGATGTTTATGTAGCATGTATGTTTTGTTTGGTTATTTTATTCATTATTCTAAGAGTTAATCATGTCCTCTAAAATATAAAGGCAGATCAAGAGCCTACTTATAACATTCTCTGTAATACAAAGTTTTCTACCTTCAAAGATAAAGTTACTCTTCATGCCTCTCTCATTAGGTGGACTGAGTTATTATCAAAGTTGGTTTCCTGTTGCCAATCATATGTCTCTCAATGAACAGAAAATGTACTCAACATTTTAGTGATGGCTATAGAAAATCCATACAGGGAACGACACATCCTTATTGATTTCCATATTCAACTCAGATCTATATATTTGAAATGATGTGAAAGTAGGATCCTTAACAGCTTGCGCAGGCTCCACCTTAGTGAGAAAGGAAGACAGCAGAAGAGAGGTGACCCCACAGGTCCACCTAAGTAGGAGAAACCCATAGTTCCTCTCCTTATAGGGCTACTGAATAGCCTGGCCTTGAGACATTGGCCTCAACTCAAATGAAAAAGTTCTTTGGGGTGGGGAACTGAAAGTGATTTTTCCATATTCTGGCCCTAACATGAACCTTCTAGCTGCTTTATGTCATCTCCTTCTTCATGGTGGCTGGCAAGGACTGGGACGATGCAGAGATCCTTGAGGCACAGAGCCCTGATGGCTTCCTCTTTTTCACTCTGGGAGGTAGATATGTGTCTTGTCTTACTTGCCTGTCTTTCAGACCATAGTCCCTGGAGTACAGGTATTTGTTCAGTTATTTAACAACTACTTACCAAATACTAGATGAGCAGATGAAAGGGCAGGCCCACAACTTGAATGTTTAATGCACAACAGTTGAGAAATGTTTTCCCCATATGTTACCCTTCTTGAATTTGGTAAAGCTTATGCATTCAGTGGTTATAAACTTCTATCATAATCTCAAAACATGGTATTAATTTTTTCTATTTTTTATGGTACCAGAGATTGAACTCAGAGGCAGTCTATCTCCAAGTTTCACCTCAGCCCTATTGTTTATTTTTCATTTTGAGACAGGGTCTCACCAAGTTGTGGAGGGCACACCAAGAACCTGCATTCCTCCTGTCTCAGCCTCCCAAGTACTGGGATTACAAGCGTGCACCAGCACACCTGGCTCAGTTTTTTTTCCAGTTTTACACATAAAAGTAATTGAAAATTTTTGTATAGTAACAATTTCTATCTAATCCAATCTTATCAATTCCCACAAACAATGATATCGATAACATAATAGCTTTGTCTCTCCCCAAGTTCTGATATACACTTCACAGGAAGGTTATCAGCTTTATAAAGTTTTTCTTTCTTTGGATCTGAGTAGAATGACTGTAAGTCTTCAAATGGCCATTTTACAATGCTTATATAGGAAATAATATTTTCTTGTGAAATATGAAAACTTACAAAACATCAACTTTAAAAAGAAAATAAGTACTTAATCAACCTATAAAATGAAAGATCCAAAGTAACAAACTTTGTAAGTAAACTATGTAAGTAAAGAGACTTTTCTAGCATTACAAAATAAAAAAATGGATAATAATATGTCAAGATACATGCAGAGGCTTTCAATAACCTTAACACCCTGAGTCTCTATTTCATATTTTTCAATGTAGGAGTACAGTTACACTATCTTCTTTTGTGCATCATCAGCCTTTTAAAAAATTTATTAAAGATAAGAATAGTGGCCGGGTGTGGTGGCGCAAGCTTGTAATCCCAGCATTTGGGAGGCTGAGACAGGAGGTTCATGGTTTGTGGACAGCCTCAGCTACTTAGTGAGGTCCTCTGCATCTCAGCGAGACCCCGTTTCAAAATAAAGAATAAAAAACAGGGCTGGGGTGTAGCTCATAATTAGAATGCCCCTGGGTTTTATCCCCACTACTACAAATAATAATAATATGATGATGATGATGATGATGATGATGATGATGATGATGATGATGATGAATTTCTCCATCTATTTTTTCCAAATTTTAGCATGAAACTTTGATAGTTAAAAAATTATTGTTGCTACTAAAGCCAATACAAGAGGCGGGGGTATAGCTCAGTGGTAGAACACTTGCCTGGCATACTTGAGGGCCTGTGTTTTATCCCCAGTCAAGAAGAAGAAAATAATAAAAAGAATATGGAACAGAAAAATAAGGAGAAAGAGAAGGGGCATCTCTGACACTTGCTGGCTGTATAATAGTAGGGAATTGACCTTAATTTCCTCACCTATGGAATGAATTCAAGAATTAACACAAGATTATTGCTAAACTTAAAGATAACATGGAAAGTGTCTGGAACCTACTCCGGATTCTGAATTGCAAGAGGATGGTGGCAGTTAGAGAGAGAACTGTCGTAAGAGTCTTGTGGTTTAATTTATTGTCTAAATAAAATGGGGGACACACACAGAGTCTCCCCATGTAAAGCATATCATCAAAATGAAAAAATTTTGACAAAATTGCTCCTTCTTATTAAACAAGTGGAACACTCAGTGTATAAGTCCAAAAGTTTGTGTTCAGGTAGGTTAAAGTCACTTTGAGGAGGAAACAAGAAGAAAAAGTTAAAATTGCAACTAGAATGATCTCTGGCTGTGGAACATTGGGTGGGTGGATAAAACAAAACGGAGGCAGCTCCTTGGGTGGCTCACTGAGTGGAATTTCCTGGTTTGGTTAGCTGACAGCCCACCAGAACAGTGAGGAAGAGCTGGGGAATCTATCAAGGTCCTCATGACCCAGTGGAATCTGTTTACTCTGTCTACAAATGAAATTAAGCTCAAGTTGAAAGGAAGGGCCGTGTAGGCCACAATTCTGCATGTGGCGTCATTTTACCAATAGAATAACCTTCCTTCACTGCTGCCATGAGCTGCTGCTACCGACTTCCAAGTGACTGGATCAACCATCAAAGATCAAGCTACCCACAGAACCACTGCAACCAGTTTAATATGCTATTCTTATTCGTTTTTAAATGACATTTAATCCAAGGGACACTGAGCTTTATAAGATAGCTCATAGAATTACCAATTAAAATAAATTTCTTAAAATTATTTTCAGGGCTCGGATGTAGCTCAGTGGCAAAGCGCTTGCCTGGCAAGTGCACCGCCCTGGGTTCAATCCCCAGTCCAAAAAAAAAAAAAAAAAAAAAAGACAAAAAAAATTTATTTTCAAACAGCATGATTTCTGACCTTTGACAGTATAGTAACATATTCTGCATTTGGTAAAGAAACACCACTTTTCACAAATTGTGTATTCCTTAAAACCGTCTATGAAGAGAGTTCACTAGAAATATTAAACTGGTACTCTAAATAGATTGTAAATAATTTAGGGGAAAATGTTTCCTGATTTAACTACTTGGGGGAAACTACCAAATTTCCATTCTCTAAAATAAGTTTAAAAGTGCTTCGGCTGCAAATTGCATAGCATATGTTATCCATACAGAACACTTTAAACAGGATTAGGTTAATCCATGGACTTAACATTAAAAAATATTTGACTCTGACAAGCATGGTCTCCAAATGTGTAAGAAAGCCATGATGTGGACTGGTCCCCATCACCATGAAATGTTTAAATATCCATCAAGCACTCTCAACTGAGTGCCATGAATTTACATATTAGAACATGTCTTCAGTTTTCAAGGAACTGCTTCCATATGAAATATTTACCAGTTGGCAAAGAGGTTTCATAAAAAATTCAAAAGTATATTTTATACATATTTCATATATCAGCCATATATATCCATGAGCATAAAAAGTCAATACAATGAGATGCCATTGCACATCTATTAGCCAGGTTGAAATTAGAAAGAGTGAATACCAAGTATTAATGGATATGTGGAAAAACTGGAATTTTCACATACATCCACTGGGGGGAATGTAAAGTGGTACAACTCCGTAAAACAAAGGCTCTTGATCAATCTGTAAATATTAATCTGGGAAGAATACTTAGGCATTCAGTTATACAGGCACAAATTTCAGTGGAGAACCATCATACCCTAGCCTGTGTGTGTGGTTAGCCTCTGGATGTGTGCACAGTCTGGGTGGTTTTGGGGAGCAGGTCTTACTAAGAAAGTCAGTTTTTAGGAAGAAAATAGAATGTATTTGGAGTAGGGAGAGGCGAGAACAATCTATCCAAAAGCTGAAAAATTAAGGCAGTTCTTGAGGGGGAGGAAGTTTTGCCCACCAACTGCTATTTAAAAGTTACTATGAATCAGCCAGGTGTGACACACACCTGTAATCTCACCACCCGGGAGACTGAGACAAAAGGATTACAAATTCCTAGCTAGCCTCAGCAACTTAGTGAGATGATGCTGTTTCAAAATAAAAAATAAAATAGAGCTGAGGATATAACTCAAAGCTAGAATGCCCCAGGGTTTAATCTCCAGTGTCAAAAGGGGGTGGGGGTGAAGTACTGTTACTCTAAACCAAAATGAAGGTGTGTTATTTAGTAGACAGGCACCAGTGGTATTCCTTCAAGTTGACATTGAGGAATGAAAAAGCTCGCTCCATACACAAACAAAACTAGAGTTTGAAATGGAGTAAAATGGGATAAAACGAGTGAAACTGCTATCATGGTAGTTTTTCTACTAAGCAACATTGGTCTTCAAAAGAAATTAAGAACAAATTGTTAAGTGACAAAAAAAAATGTGTAAGGCAAGGGAAAGGATTGGTGCACATAGAGAGATGTGTTTCAGATTCCTCAAAGAAAATTCAGGTGGGAAAAAAGATTGGGAGAAAGTAGGATATGGTGAGTACCTGCTATATGTTGATTCACTGTGTGAGAAAGCTAATAATATGTCACTAAATGCTCCCAACTCAGTGTTAAACAGTTTTCACACATTTACTAATTCAATCTCCATAACGACCAAATGAGACAAATACTATTGTCTTCATCTTATAGCTGAGGATATCAAGGTTCAGAGACCTCAGGCATTTGTCCACTGACATGCAGGGTGGAAGAGAAAAAGTTGGAAGTTTAACTCAAGTCTTAGTTAATCTTTTACTTACCCTTAACTCAAATCAAAAATATAAAACTCCACTCTACAAAAATAATAAACAATGTGTTTACCAAAACCTCTACTTAGCCATGAATATTATCAGTTGATGAAAAGAGAAGGAGAGAAGGGAGAAACAAAGGAAAGCGTGCCACTGGTGGGTTTTTGGTTGGCACTTTACAATTCTTATTCTACCCTGCAGACTCTGGGGTCATTCCAAGACAGCAGTGTAAATTATGACCTGTTTAGTCCTGTTCTTCCTGAATTAGGAGATATATACATAGGCAATGTCTGCAGCAACATAAGTCCAAAATATTTCACATTTCCAGAAGGCAAAGGACTGAAGTTTCTTTCACTTATAGGAAAGTGTTTATAGGAAAGTTTATAGGAAAGAAAAAACATATAAATCAGGAAAGATTTGGTATCATTCAACTCAAAATTGATGTTGGGTCTTGCTTTCTCCATCATCTGCACTGCCAAGCACCCTCATTACAGGTATTTTACAAGCAATGTCTGGACACAGTGGTACTAAGCAACACTCAGAAGACTGGTTCAAATCCAGGATTGGGACACAAGAAACTGTGTGGCCAGAGGCAAAACCACAATGACCTATAGAACAGGGACAGGTAATACAAGTTCTACCAATCTCTGGACATCCAACCAAAGAAAAGACAACACATATGAAAGCATTGTATATGGAAGCCTATGGCTGCAAACTGTTTTCATTATTTTTTCATTTGCATTACATGAGTTTTAGCACCCTGCCTCTAGGCAGGAATGAGGTTAAGCCTCTTGCTAACCTCAAACTAATTGGAACCAACCTTCCGCAGCTTCTCATTGGCCTGTTTCCATGTGTGATGGAGTCCTCAGACTTGCCTTCCCAGGCTCCAGGCCATTAGCATGGCTAAAATAACGAATAGGGGATCTTGTCTTCCACTCGGAACATTGGATTGATTCAATATCAGCAATTATTGGGAAATATTTTGCTCTCAAGAAGGAACTGACTCATTGTATTTATCAAAATAATAAATTTTTAAAAGAAGTTTTTCTACTTCCTTGTATCCTTCAGGCAGACATACACATAGACTCTTGGGACTATCCTTAGCTTTTGGTAAGCCCCTCACAGGCAGATTTTCACCTACTACACAAAAATTAGAGAATTGAGAAAAATTAGTGAGGTGCAATGGCACGTGCCTGCAATCCTAGTACTTGGGAGACTGAGACAGGAAGATTGTAGGATGGAGGCCCATCTGCAGTAACTTAGTAAGACTCTATTTCAAAGATAAATAAAAAAGGCTGTGGTATAGCTCAAAGATAAGAATGCCCCTGGGTTCAATCCCTAGTACCACAAAAAAGGGAGAGAAATTACACTTTTTGTTGACTTAACCAGATAGAAAGTTAAATAGTCCCCCCAAAAGTAAACCATCTTCTATACTGTCCAGCATGGTAACTGCTACCCATATGTGGTATTGAGTATTTGAAAAGTGTCTAGTTCAAATTGGGCTGCACCGTATACCATATTTCCAAGAGCTAGTTTCAAAAAGAAAGAATTTTAAATATCTTAATAATCTTATATAGATGACATGTTTTAAGTGGGGTTTTTTTGTTTGTTTGTTTGTTTGTTTTGTTTTGTTTTGTTGGTGGTACTGGGGTTCCTGGAAACCCTTCTAACTCCAGGTTACACTTCTAGACCTATTTTTATACTTTTTTATTTGGAAACAGGGTCTCTTAAGCCAGCTTGGCTGGCTTGAACCTGCGAGATCCTCCTGTCTCCGCCTCCCAAGCGGGGGGATTACAAGTATACGCCACCACGCCCGGCTTAAGTGGTAATATTTTGGGGGGGGGGGCTGGGTGCAGTGAATTTTATTGATGTTGCATTTGACACTAGGCTTCCCTAGGCCCCTCCCCTTTTTCAGGGGGTCTGGGATGGAAAGTGGGAGGAGGGGAGATTCTCAGTGTGTTGGGGATAGAGTTGGGGTGGGGGCTCCCCAGCAGCTGAGGGCCTCGCTCTCTTCCTCTTGCGTTCTTGCTGGGGCCAGCGGTTCAGGGCTCTTACTCCTTGATGGCCATGTGGACCATGAGGTCCACCACCCTGTTGATATAGCTGAGTTCATTGTCATACCAGGAAATGAGCTTGACAAAGTGGTCGTTGAGGGCAATGCCAGCCCCAGCATCGAAGGTGGAAGAGTGGGAGTCACTGTTAAAGTCGCAGGAGACCACCTGGTCCTCAGTAGAGCCCAGAATGCCCTTGAGGGGGCCTTCAGACGCCTGCTTCACCACCTTCTTGATGTCGTCATACTTGGCAGCTTTCTCCAGGCGGCAGGTGAGGTCCACAACGGACACGTTGGGGGTGGGCACACGGAAGGCCATGCCGGTGAGCTTCCCGTTCAGCTAGGGGATGACCTTGTCCACAGCCTTGGCAGCGCTGGTGGATGCAGGGATGATGTTCTGGGCGGCCCCACGGCCGTCACCCCACAGCTTCCCAGAGGGGCCGTCCACAGTCTTCTGAGTGGCAGTGATCGTGTGGACGATGGTCATGAGTCCCTCCACGATGCCAAAGTTGTCATGGATGACCTTGGCCAGGGGGGCCAAGCAGTTGGTGGTGCAGGAGGCATTACTGACGATCTTGAGGGAGTTGTCGTACTTCTCATGGTTCACACCCATCACGAACATGGGGGCATCAGCAGAGGGGGCTGAGATGATGACCCTCTTGGCGCCGCCCTTCAAGTGAGCCCCGGCCTTCTCCATGGTGAAGACACCAGTGGACTCCACAACGTATTCGGCACCAGCCTCGCCCCACTTGATGTTGGCGGGATCTTGCTCCTGGGAGATGGAGATAGGCTTTCCATTGATGACAAACTTCCTGTTCTCGTCCTTGACGGTGCCCTTGAACTTGCCGTGGGTGGAGTCGTACTGGAACATGTAGACCATGTAGTTGAGGTCAATTAAGGGGTCATTGATGGCGATAATATCCACTTTGCTGGAGTTGAAAGCAGCCCTGCAGACCAGGCACCTAATACGGCCAAATCTATTCACTCCGACCTTCGCAATGGTGTCTCAGGGACGTGGCTGGCACTGCACTGGAAGCAGCGCTGTCGGTCGGCAGGAGGAGCAGAGGGCCAAGTGGTAATATTTTAGATCATTGGACTAAATAAAATATATTATTTAAATTATATTCACCATTTTCTCTTTTATGTGCATGTTGAAAAATTTAAAACTTATCAAATAAAAAAACTCTCAACAAACTGAATTGCAGAGATCTAATTGGCTTTCTATCTTTGGCTAATGCTAAATCTCTTAAGGAACCAAAAAAAAGTGTTCATTTATGGTTAAAACAATGGCTTTGAACCATTTGGGGTCCTGGAATTCGGTAAAATTTAGGGGTATTCCCCTCCAATTAGGCATCAAAACACAAGCACCTGAACAAGTTGCTGCAAATGACTAATTCATTGTCATTTTGCTTTTTATTTCCCTGAAGAAATATTGCATACATGTTTTATTCCACATCAGTATATTTTTACTACTCTCTCTTCTCCTCCATCTTTCTCATGTCAAACATGTTCATACTTCTTTCATACTTGTAATTGTGCAGAGACAATCACTCTGTCTACCACTTCTGGAGAAACCTGAAGCACACGTACTCACACATACATATGCATCCATCAGAGAATACAACCTCCTTCCTCTGTCTCCTCTCCTTCACGTTTATGGCAAAGGACAAGCTTTCTTCTACATACCCAAGCTTCATCTAGTCTTGATCCAGTCCTCCACCTTGTCCTTCCAGTTTTTTTCCTGAGAAATCTTAACTCAACCTTAACTCCTTCCTTAAACTGAACAGGCTGTTTTCCATTTAAAAGCATGCTCATATTTCTACCACTCTGAGTAGCCCTTTCCACTTATGCTATGCCCCTTTGCTGGCTCTTCTCCATCTCCAAAATTGCAAACTCGATGCTACTAACCTTCCCAAGTAGTTCACCTACTTCCCTCCTATAAGCCGGCTATAAACCAGCTATAAGCCAGTAACAAATACTTTTTCTTCCAGCCCAGCTCTCTCCTTATGGCCTCAGAATCCTAAGTCCAACACCTCCTTACATCTCTATTAACAGGTTAGAGTCCAAAAGTCTATAACTGAGCTCACTATCAGTCTATAATTCTGAATTTGTTCTTCCTCCTCTTTTTCATACCTCACTATTACCACCATCTTCCTTCTAGTCACCTAGGTCAGCCAATCATTGAATAATCCTCATAATGTACTTTCTAAGGGGTTTTCAGCTTCTCCACCTCATCACATAGACTCTGCAGTCACCGTCGGAACCAGCCTTCCTCGGCTCTATCCTTCACTATTTCAACAACCTCCTTGCTCAGATGCAAATAGGACTCCCCCACTCTCTGCCAACAATTTGTCAATATTCTGTGTGCCTAATTGAAGCTTAGGGAATGTTTCTGGCATATTGAATTTCACCAACAAATAGAAATACCAGTCATTTCCCAAACAAATGGAAATATTTTTTTTTCTTTCCTTCTGGCCAGTTTGAATTGCCCAAGGCACCTTTATCCTACATGAGAATACCATCAAAGGCTGAACCACATTCAACATTTTTTTTTCATCAAAGGCTGACAGTGTTTTAGTTCCTTTCAAATTTCAGTTATTTGTTCCTTTCTCTATAAACTTTAATGAACAACATCAATTTTTTTAAAAATGCATTGGAATGGCAACAAAACTCATGTGAACAGGGGTTATGATATTTAGATCAATATAAAATATTTGGGGAGTGAAAGAGGGGCCCAGTATTCAGTATGCATTCTTAGCCAAGTACAGCTTTCCATGAAAACCCCAAAAATGCTTGAAAAGTTTCCATAAAAAGGATTGAAAAGGCTCTGCAGACTTCAAAGGGCTCTTAAAAATGTTTTGATGAGTTACGTGTAAATGAACATGCAGATTAAATTTCCATCTAAGTCCACATGCTCTTAAAACATTGAGGGGAAAGAGTTTTGCCAAACATGCTCTGGGTTTTCTGAACTCAAAGCAGTTTGCAAATTCAACAAAACTAAATGTGGCAGGACCCATCCATCCCTGCACCGTCGCCTTACTAATTCAAAGCATAGTGACTAACCAGCAAGTGTCAAGAAGAAAGGAAAATGTATGCAAAGGATTAAAATATATGGAGACTGGTTTCTTGCCTACTTAAAGAACAAGATGACTATCTTGGAACTAAAGAAGTTAGTTTCTCTATACTTTATCTGGGCAATTACTGGTTTAGTCAACAAATAGCTATTTGAGCAGGTATTGCATGGTGAGCATCATAAAGAAGTGAGAGAGTTATAGGAGCCTTCTCTGATTTTCCTAGGATATGGAAAAAAGATTTGTCTGCAAACCTAATTATGACCCATTACCAGGAGGACAATGTCCAAGTGTAAACAAGTCAAGGCAAAAGTAGAATAAGAGGTGTAGAAAATGTTCACATCCAACATTCAGCTAACAGATCAAGATCCGGGCTGTGATTTGTATACTCCTGAGGTAGTTTAAGAGCTAGAAACCAAGCTGGACATGGTGGCACACACCTGTAATCCTAGTACTTAAGAGTTTGAGGCAGGAGGATAGCAGGTTTGAGGCCAGCATGCTGCAGATTAGTGAGGCTCTGTTTCAAAATTAAGAACAAAATAAGGCTGGGGGTATAATTCAGAGGTAGAATGCCCCTAGGTTCAATCCCCAGTACCACATGCACAAAGAGTTGTAAATCACAGCCTCAGTGTACCAACATGCTCGGTACACACTGATCCTGGTTGTCCTTGCTCTATGGCTGGAACATCCCAGCTTGTGGGCTTGAGTTACGGCATATTATATCCAGTACACTAAACACTGTTGCCCACCCCAAATGTAGGATTACCTGACTCAGAAATTCAGTTTGCCAGCAAATAACCTGTTACGCAAACTAAGAGGAGCTTAATTTGATTTTTTAGCATTAAAATAAAAAAACCAGTTACCAGCTCCCTTTATTAATCAAGCTGGTCAAAATTCTCCATTTTTCAAGGGCTTGGTCTCAGGGCGGTCTGAGATTATACCTAATTCAAGTGTGACTGCTACTAATGAACACATTAAAAGTTTCTCATCATACCCATATATTCTCAATGAGAAATAACACAGGATCATTCCCCTGTCCCCCAAGGTAGACTCGAGGAAGGGAGGAGGACAGTTGAATGACTCTACTTGAAATCTTCAAATGAGAAAATGATTACAAGATATGAAGCCTTCCAGGCATTCTGAGAGCAGGGATCTCACGTTCTGTTTTTTGTATTTGTTTTTGTTTTTGTTTTTGTTTTGTTTTGTTTTCATGCCTCCTTCTTTATAATGCCTAATTCAAAAAACACCATCCAAGCTGGAAACGCAGCACACACATACGTGATTCCAGTACTCAGGAGGCTGAGACAGAACCACAGGTTTGAGAACAATCTCAGCAACTTAGCAAAACTTTTATCAACTTAGTAAGATCTTGTTTCAAAACAATAAATAAAATTAGGGCTGTGGATGTAGCTCAGAGGTAGAATACCCCTGAGTTCAATCCCCAGTACCTAAACAACATCACCTAAAACACCATTCATTAACTTAAAAAAAAAAAGTCTCCCAACATTAAAATCAAGGTTAAGGAGGTAAGGACAGGGGCTGTGGAGGTGATAGGATGGAGAAGGGTGAGATCCCAATGGGAAATTTCCTAGTGATAAACTATGACCTCTTCATCTTCTGCTCCTGGCTTGTATGGTTAATTATTTTGGGCAAGGTGAGAATATTCCATACTCGAGTATCTGCACACACTGCACCCTAGATCTCTAACGTATTCCCTGGACAGACTCAAATCCAGCAGGACAAGACAGTGAAGGGAGGGAAGGGATGGTGCTCTAGAAGAGAGCGCTTGCTCTTGCAGGCCACCGCTATCAGCAACAGTCACACGACGATTGAATTACATGAGATATTGTGGGAATGAATTGTTATGCTGGCAGCAACCCCATATTAAAGAAACTCTCTTCCTAAGATCAGAGGTTGCAGAACTAAATAAGATGAAAAACCACACAAAAAGATCTTGTCCAGAGTGCAGAGGCTTTTGTGCCGTTTCAGTGGTGTTGCATCTTTGCCACATATTCCGAGGTCATATGCTCAATTCCCAAATTTTTGACCTGCTTCTGAGCTCCTCAGAACAAAGACTCACAAAGTCAGATTTTCCCAGTACATAAATTACATTCTGGAAGGAAATCGGGCAACTCTGGAAGCAGCATTGACTTTTTTAGGCCACCAGGACAATTCTAGCTGAATTACTGCTTCCATGGAATAAAGTAGGCTCTTGTCCTGTTCTGAAAGAGCAAATTCAGTTTCTTAAAGGGCCAAGTCTAGTATTTATTTATTTATTTATTTATTTATTTATTTATTTTTGGATGTGAAGATGGAACCCAGGGGCATTCTACCTCTGAGCTACACCCCCAGCCCTATTTTTTATTCTTTATTTTGAAACAGGGTCTCACTGAGTTGCAAAGGGCCTCACTAAGTAGTAGCTGAGGCTGCCCTTGAACTGCGGCGATCCTCCTGTCTCAGCCTCCCAAATGCTGGGATTACAAGTGTGCACCACCACGCCCAGATCAAGTCTAGTATTTTTTTTTTTAAATGCTGGCACACTGAGAGTTTAACCATAGTAATCCTGGGATGACTGTAGTTTCATGAGGAATTAAAGCAGGAGACGCTCTGTTTACCAGAGAATGTGATGTAGACCCAAAGCAGAGGACTGATTGATGGTTTTATGTATGGATACACTCCTGAAAGACCCGTCCTGTGCCCCTTGTCATGCCCACTTATTGTTAAACTCAGTAGTGCTGGGTGAGGCAAGAGAAAGATGAGGAACCAGGCAGGCGCCCCAAACTCCAGCTCCCTCATAGGGTAGAACACCACTGAGAGCTCTGTCAGCTCTGCACCAGGGTTAGGAGCCACCTCTCCCTCTCTCATCCCACCTGGATGGCAGAAATGTTACGCAGCTGATTTTTTGGTTAAATGAAGATGTTTAAACACTGTATATATGCACTGGCTAGATATTAAACAAATAAAGAAAATTATTCTATAAATATATGCTTTTGTGTGTGGTACTAGGAATTAAACCAAGGGCATTCTACCTCTGAATAAACCCCCAGCCCCATTTTATTTTCTTATTTTTAAAACAGGGTCTTGCCACTTCACAAAAGAAGAGATACAAAGGGCTAATAGATACATGAAAAGATGTTCTTCATCACTGGCCACCAGGGAGATGCAAATCAAAACTACACTGAGATTCCATCTAACCCCAGTCAGAGTAGTAAGCATAAAGAAATCAAACAACAACAAATGCTGGCGAGGATGTGGGGAAAGAGGAACTCTTTTACACTGTTGGTGGGAGTGCAAACTAGTTCAGCCACTATGGAGATCTGTGTGGAGATTCCTAAGAAAGGTGGGAATAGATCCACCATATGATCCAGCTATACCACTCCTGGGTATCTTTCCAAAGGGGTTGAATTCAGAGAAATACAGCAACATATGCATACCTATGTTCATAGCAGCACAATTTGTAATAGCCAAAATATGGAACCAACCCAGACCACCATCAACAGATGAATGGATAGCAAAACTGTGGGAAATGCACACAATGGAATTCTATTCAGCCATAAAGAAGAACAAAATTATATCATTTGCAAGAAGATGGAAAGCCCTGGAGAGCATCATGTTAAGTGAGATCAGCCAAGCACAGAAGGAGAAGATACATATGTTTCCTCTAATATGCCCAAACTAGAAAACACAAAGGATACCAGTGGGACTCCAGATATTAGAGGGGAAATACTAGCTAAGTTTTAATGGAAAGATAGGAGAGGAGAAAGGCCGATCTTGATTAATGAGGGTCTACACCTGAACATGTGTAAAATTATGAATAAGACATGGTTAACCTGGACAACCATTGGTGGGAGGGGGGAAGAGAAAACGGGGGTGGGGGGGGAGAGGGCACCAAATATAGTGCAAATGTATACTATTTATGTTCAATAAAAAAATTGTTAAAAATAAATAAATAAATAAATAAATAAATAAATAAATAAAACAGGGTCTTGCTAAGTTGCTGCATGCTGACCTCAAATCTGTGATCCTCCTGTCTCCCAAGTATTGAGATTACAAGTGTGTACCACGGTACTTGGCTTATCAATAAACATTTAACTATGAAATTTCTAAAGAAAATGGTTAATTTTACTAATACTTTGAAACCAATAAATGTCTTCAAATACTACAATAATAAAAAAGAGTATGAGAAACAATAGAATATACTAAATGATAAAATTAGTATTTGGGAAAAGAGTTGCATGTTGTAAGGGCTTAATATATTTATGTAAGAATCTTATTTGTTCCTCACATATGAATACATATCCTAGAATAACAAAATTTGAGAATATCTAGGGAATATTCAGGCTGATCCTTTCATTTTTGTTAGTCAGCTTCATATTATACTATACTTATAAATGTTTTACTTAAAAAATTAAAGAGGGAGGGAGAAGAAGGAAACTCTCTAATGCACATGATGTACATTCACAAACATATCAAAGTCAGTCACTAAGCCAAACAGAGAAGGGGACAGGGGAGAGGAAAGGGGGTGGGAACTGGGGAAGGGCTAAATGAGTGATGTGTGCATGTGTGCCTCTACCATCTTGTACTCTATTAAGATGGGTGACCACAATATACCAATTAAAAAGGGGGGGGGGAATAAAGACATTCATAATTAGGCAACTCAATCATCTAATTGCAAATTATACAAAGTAAAATTATAAAAGCACACCTTTCTCAATCAATCCACTGCCCTGAAGCAGTTTGATGTCAATTGAGAAATCAGAAAAAATGACGCATGGTTCACTCCCAGGCTGGGAAACTGCTTGGGGTAAGGTTTGTCACTGTTGAATCCTCATTACAGAACACGGACTCTGGTGGAGTCAAGAGTAGGACTGGATTCCCAGAATGCAATGGGAGATGAGCCAAGTGAAAACAGGGAGCTTGGGCTTGGTACTGACTGCAGCCCTTGGGGACAGGGTGAATTGGGAATGGAATTCAGACCAGGAGCTGGAAGGAGGGGGAAAGCAGGGCAAGAGATCAAGGGAGAAGAGGCTGAGCCCTCCTGGCAGCTATAGACAAGGGCATGCCACCATCTTGTTTCCCATTAGGATCTGTTCTATGACTCTTCTCCTATGTCAATGGAAGAAACAAAACCATCTACAAGCAAACCCTTGCAGTAGCAGTATCTGGATATATAAAGCAAGAGAGGGGTTGTCCCAGGTGTGGTGGTGCATACTTGGAATCCCAGAATTTGGGAGTCTGAGACAGGAGGATCATGTGTTTGAGGCCAGCCTCAGCAACTTAGTGAGACTGTCATCAACTATTTCAAAACAAAACATAAAAATAAAAACAACAACAAAAAATGGCTGGGAGAATATTCAAAGGCAGATTCCTCTGAGTTCAATTCCCTATACCAGAAAAGAATAAGACAGACAGATTAAGATTGTCCAGAAGCCCCAGAAGCTACAAGGATAGCAAAGGCCTGAGTTCATATGGAAGGATGGGAACAAGAGAAGAAGCAAGCTGAGCTGGGCATGGTGGCGCAGCCTGCAATCCCACTACTTGAGAGGCTAAGACAGGAGGATTGCAGGTTCAAGGACAGCCCCAGTGACATAGCAAGGCCCTCAGCAATGCGATGAGTCAGAGTTTCAACGAAAAAAGGGCAGATGTGTAGTTCTAAGATAGAGTGCCCCTGGGTTCCATCCCAAGCGGAGAGAGAGAGAGGAAGAAGAGAAGAGAAGAGAAGAGAAGAGAAGAGAAGAGAAGAGAAGAGAAGAGAGAGAAGCTGGTGTCTGGTGGAGACCCAGAACAGAAGAGATAGAGCCCATCTTATTCAAATATGCCAAAGGAAGGAAGTAGCCTGGAAGAAAAAGGCAGAACTAAGACCCTTTTGTTTTACTTAAAGATAGGCTCTTCATGCCACAGACACATGGGCCATCAGTGTATTAAGCCCTATAATATTAAACCTGTATCATTTCAGTAAAGGTACCAGAAACATGTTCACCTTCAAACCCTCTAGCAGTGTCAAGAGAATTTTATGTCACTTATTCATTACCCCATAGATCTTAAACTGTAATTACTAGATATGTATACTGTATACTGGCTCCAACAATTTACTTTTAGTACTGCCCACTTTTACCAGCTCCTCACCCATGTTCAGACTGTCTGCCATGCAGCCTGCTTCCTGCTGGCCCTGGGCCACAGCTCTGCACCTGCTATTCCTGCCTGTGCCGGCCTGGCGGTATGCTCCCTGCCCCAGCACATACCCACTGGCATGGATGGAGAGAAGACAAGGACTCCCCTCCCTTACTGGATCTCTCCTCTCCTCTCCTCTCCTCTCCTCTCCTCTCCTCTCCTCTCCTCTCCTCTCCTCTCCTCTCCTCTCCCCTCCCCTCCCCTCCCCTCCTCTCCTCTCCTCTCTTCTCCTTTATTCTCCCTCTTCTCTTCTCTTCTCTTCTCTTCTCTTCTCTTCTCTTCTCTTCTCTTCTCTTCTCTTCTTTTTCTCTTTGCAATTCTTGGCATTCTATAAGCCACAAAACAAAACACCTTTCTCTACACTCACTAATAGTTCTCCAGGCATGTGTTACCCAGAAAAATGCTGTCCATCAGACTTTGATGTAGTGAGGAGACAGAGACAGAAACTAGTGAAATCTCTCCCGGGAAGACCACATCCGAAACTGAGATTCTTACACTTCATCCTTCCACATGTCCTTCCTTGCTCATGAGTGTTGGGATAGGTGATTGATTACGCCATTTCTGTTCAGCCACCAGCACCTCCCCCCAAAGCAAAAGCATGGTTTTCTGATACACTGATTGTCTTTATTAGAGTAAGAGCTTAGGAGAAAGCTCAGCCTCTGGCTTGTTTTATAGACATCAAGAGTTTGATTTGAGAGAATACAGCATACATCCTTTTCAAAAATCACCAAACCTAGTGATGTAGGCTACCTGGACTGCTCACTGAAATTATAGGGTTAATGGACAATGACTTGCTATCTGGAAAAGTATTTTTGAAGTGAGAAGGCATTAATGCATACTAGAAAGTGGACAGATTTTCTCTTCTAGAGTGTCAGTTTCTTTATCCAATGGGAAGAACCATGTGAGCCTCCCAGGGCTAAATCAGTGATATGCACATCGGTGGACCCCAGGAGGGGACTGGAGACTGTGGGTCATTGCTTTCATCTGTGAGTTTTGTGCCTTCTGACAGCTTACCAAACCCTCACGCTCTCCCCTTAGAGTGATCCATTATATAATGACTATTTGGTAAATGTTGATGAGAATACAGACAAGAGCTGTGGTTACCAGTAAGAAATAAATAAACAAAAAGAGATATCCGACAGTTATTGGATGTCTTACCTACACAATCAAAGTGGTAGGAGCTTTATAAGTGGTCTTCATTTGAGGTCCTTGGACATAGATTTAAGGTGAAGAACTGCATAAAGAATGTTTATTTAGGAATGCTCTTGGGAGGTGCATCAGCAAGAAGGTGCCTGGGCTAGGGTAACACAGGATGTGACACTGACCTGAAAGGAAGCCAGCCAAGGCCTCAGCTTATCATATGGGAGATTTTAGAGATGAATTACCCTTGAGAGTTATTCTAAATTATGGCAAGGAACTGGATTCTGCATGACCACAAAGCCAATTTGGCCAAAGATCACCCATGGGAGGAAATATAATCTTGGATAGGGCAGTTCTGTCATGTCAAGGGGAATTCCTGTACAGGCATAAGTAAGAAAGCCCTCAGAGCCAATACTGCAGAGAGAAAATATACCAGGAGAATTGTGTGGCACTGGGGGGAAATGGGATGTATTGTCCCTGAAGAGGGGACCTGCCAGAGCACAAAGTATCAACTGCAGGCTATTTCTTCCACTATTCAGAACTTCTTGCCTCTTCTCATACATTGTCCCACGTGGGAACAGCTGTTCCAGATTCTAGCTGACAGTACTCCTCAGAGACCTTTCAGAGAGCATGGGGATGAATGAAGCTACTGCTGCCACAGCTGGTCTCTGAGCCTCAGCTGACAGTCATCATCCCCCTCCACACTCCACTCTGGGCTTCCCTCATTTTCAATTAGTACCTTGGCTGGTCTAGGCAACTTGCCTTATTTGGGGGCCCTGACCCTTATCATTAGCCATAATGCATTTCCTAGGCCATGTCTGATATATTTGTTCAACTACTGATACAGCTGACTGTGCGAGCACCATATAGTGTTCCTTGTGCTCACTGAGTAGCAGCAGTCGTGTCCCCTTCTAATGGTCAAGGTTGGTGGCTCTTGTCAGTGTGAAGACTCCTTTCTGGTTGGCCTCTTGTCACAAGAAGCAAGATGGCAAGATGGCAGCCATGCTTTCAAGTGTGTGGTGTTCCTACTGTTCCTTGGAGGAAGCATTCTCCTCTGAGAATCAGGATATCTTGACCCACAGAGCCTGAAGCTGACATTGTACATGTTTCAGGGTATGGTGTACCACCTGAGAGGGTACCACTTCTATTCTAGCACCTCACTTGCATATTTAAAAAGCCCCTCATAGAACTCTATACTGCCAGCAGCTGTTCTATGTATGATGGGACCAGTAGTTCTACAGTCATTATCCCAACATGCACATCCTTTGCTTTACAAAGGGTACATTGATCCAAAACCATGCTACATAGTATCACATGTCAATGGATTGAACTCTCTGTATGTCCTCACATAGTGGTTCTGGGAAAAGACTGTTGGCAGAAAAGGCAAACTCATACCCATAATATGTATAGATAACAGTAAAGATGAATCACTGCCATTTCCCAAGATGGAGATGACCAAAGTTTCAACACTCGCCAAATGGCTGATTGTTCCCCATAAATAGTACCATCTAAGAGTCTCAGTGTACAGCATTGCAGTTGGTGGTTTGGGCATTTTGTAGCATATGTAGTTGGATCAGTCTTGGTGAGTAGAGAGAGAGGCTCATACTATTAGGCCTATGGTAGTCTCTACCGCTGCCACCATGACTACTCTCTTCTTGCTCCTGTGTCAGGCCTGTCCTAGATACTGGCTGTTGTCCAACTGATTAAGTCGCTTCACGTACTTAGTGGTTTAGTACCTATACCATGGTTGATGTACTCCGGCAGCTATTAATACAAACATCTTCCGAATCTATTCACATTCCCATAATTCCATCAATGTTCCTCTTTTGTAGACTTCTTTGTCTTCCAAATCTTGCCATTCTCCATTTACCAGTGGTTCACAGATACCTTCAACTACTTCTCTTTCCGTGCACAATGGAGGTACCGCTTGCAGCTCTGCCCACTGGGAGGATTTTCCCTTGGTTCTGTCCTTTGGGAGTCTCTTCCATGTGGGATTGTAGTGGTGCTGCATCTTCAGTTTGCATCAACATGTACACATCGACCCATGACTACAAACAGCCTTTTTCTCACCTACCAGCTGATCATAAGCTTCTCCTACTTCCATGAAGCTCTAAGTGAGAGCCATGAGAGAAGTCCTCATGCAACAGGGAAGTGACAGAACCAGCTCGTGATGAGCAGCACCAGATGCGTGGCCGCTTGATGTCCCATGGTCAACTTGATATCTACCAAGACACAGCAGCAAACCACAAAGCACTTTTTTGAATGTCATATGGACCCTAAAACAATAGGGGTTTATTCCTATTAGATTTGCCCATGAACATCACCCTATGTCTTTTTCCACCATAGATAGCTCTGGCACCAAAGAGTCTGCTAGGGCACATGCTCTGTATGTGCTGCCAGGCTTTTTCTTCTCTAGGTCCCACTTGTATTTGGCAACTTCCCATGTCATCAGTCAGGAAATGGGTCTCAGAAGGATTCCAAGTGTGGAATTTGCTGTTTCCAGAACCCAAAGAAGCCTCACAAATATTGTGCCTTTCACTAATGGTGAAGAGAGTGAGATGCAACAATATGTCTTTAATTTGGATGGGATGCCCCATCATACCCCAAAACAAAACTCCTAAAAAATGGCATTGATCCATCAGGCTCTTGGATATTCATAGAGTTTATCTCCCACCCTCTGGTGTGGCTCTGTTCTACCAGGGTTTCCAACATACTTGTGATTTCTTGCTAATATGTCCCAATTAGCAGGATTTCATCAATATAGAAGGGCAACATGATGTTCTGAGGAATGACCAGATAGTCCAGGTTCTTTCCCACAATGAGAGAATTAACATACCCTTGACGCAAGAGTGTAAATTTATAGTGTTGTCTATTCCATAGGAAAACTACATATAATACTGCTTTCTGATAACAAGAAAAGGATGCATGCTAGATTGGTGGTTGAATACCATGTTAATCTGCTCCAGCAAAGACACTGCATGAGCCTCCAACTTGGTCATTTCACTCAGTTCTTTCTTCTTCTATGCATTCTTTATTTCTTCACGGATATCTATCTTCCTTGGGACACATTATTGATTGTGTTGTGTTATCGCTGAGGCTAGGGGGCTGAAAGGTACTTTCAGAGGCTTCTACTGGCTTTCCTCACTCTCAAAGCTCTTACCACAAGCCAATAAGTCACTGGGATGGTTCTACTAACTACCAAGTGAGTGTGTTCCCAAATTATATGTTCAGGGACCCTTGAAATAATTATTAGAAAAGTCCATAGATTTGTTGTAAATGACCTGTGTCAAAGTAACATTAGTAGACATTGGAATCTTTTCTCTAATAGAGAATCATGATAGGTCAACTTTCAATGACAATTTAGACCCATCACCAACAACTTTTTAAAAAAAGTTTTGGTATTTCCTTTTTTCTAATGAATTCAAGTCAATACCCTTAGATCCCTTTTGGGGAAAGAATGGAGGTAGTGCTACTGAATGTCCCTACTGCAGAGTGTTGCTAACAGCATTGCTGAGCCCTTCCTCACAGGGACCTCACCTCCTTATCTGTCAGTGGATTTCACATCTGAGAACTGGATGGAATTCAGAAGCTTCTCATCAGGGAGCTATCATCACCCCCTGACTCTCCTTCTTCACAGCTCTCTGCACCTTGGGTCCCCATGGCTGCCACTTCAATCTTAACACTCCTCCTTGTAACTGTCTACCTGCTTCCAACTGTTGGGCACTGCCACATATTTTCTATTACATTGACACCCTATCAGCTCCATTGCAGTCAGAGGGCTCAGTATTCTAGCAGCATCTTCTCCCATCAAATTGTCCCATGGCCAAAAGAGCTGAAGCACACTGACCTCTTCAGTGTTGTTGCTCCTTCTCTTTAGGGCACATTCCTTATTGGTAAATACAATGTTGTCCAGATTCTCCAGTGGGAAAGAGTCAGCTGTAGCTTTTTGGCCTTAGATAGTATATTAACTCTAGTATACCTGATACTCTAAATCTCCCCCTCATCACCTGGCAAGAAAGTTTTCTCTCTACCTAATTGCAGATCATCACACTTTGCAAGCTTCTAAGAGCCATTATAGAAACATGTTATCACCACACCCAGGATTCTTTTCAGGATGTTTAATCCTGTATTGCCAGAGAACATGCTTATAGCAGTTACTCAATGACATTCAACTCTATGCTCCATTGCTTCTTGATCCAGAACCCTCAGGATTCAGGTCCACAAATACTTGTCCTATTCCAGTTGTTGCCTATAAGCCAGATCCCATGGCTTCTTTGATGTTTTTGTTTATGTTTTTGTTTTGTGGTACTAGGGATGGAACCCAGGGGCATTCTACCCCCAAAATACACCCCCAGTTCTATTTTTATAGAACCATGGCATTGGTTCAGGAGATCAACCAGGATGTAGTTGAGGCTTCTTGAGGCTCCACCACTCTTATGACTAAGTTCTGACCCTGGTCTTCTATCCTCCAGCTACAAGATATTAATACTTCTTTACATGCTGCCAAAGAGTCCTTCTAACTTTTCCATTTTTCTTTGAGCTGGTTATTAATCACCCGAGCCTGTCAATATCCCTATTGGATAAGTGATGTCCAACAAATATTGCCTAATTCCACAGCCCCTATAGTTACAAATGTTCTTTACTTCTCCAACGCAAGAGATACTGTACTAGCCAATGTGTCTCCTTCTATTATCTCAACCTAGTACACCAGAAGTGAAAGTTTAAACAATTATACCAGTATAGCATGGCAAGGACCATCCACATTTCACTTACTAGTAGCAGTGGGTCCTTATTGCCATTCAAGTAGCAAATGATTCTTCTCTAAGAATCTATTTCCTACAACTACTCTTGATACCATCGCCAACTGGGTTTCCCGGAAACAGACTGAAATATAGAACATTGCCTGCGGAAGGTATTTCAAAGAATGTTATTGGAAGATAGCCTATTAGGAAGTGAAAAGAGCAGGATGGGGCAGAGATAAGCTGACTCAAATAAGGTTATAACTTACCTTCAGGAGACTTTATGACAGGCTTTACAGCTGAGGTGGTTCTTCAGAATTGCCCCCAAAATTAAGGAGCGCAAGCCAATGGCTCTCTATAGAAGTCAATCATTGGTTATAGGTCATCCCTTGAAAGAAAATATAATTTTGAGTGGGACAGTTCTCTGCTGATGAGGGAAATGCCTTGTAAACGAAGCAAATTCAAGCCATTAGCAGCTGCTATCCTCGGGATCTTGGGGTTTGATACATTAACCTTGTGGAAGGGATCTGGATAAAGCACCACAGTATTCACTATATGTACTTCATTTTGTCTATGTTGTGGCTGTGTTCAACCAAGAATTTTAACAGATTCCTTTCTCTGCCTCCAGAAGGGCAAGCAGTCTTTTTTTTTTTTTTTTCATGTGCTCTAGAGAAAAAAATGACTTTGCCAGAGATTAAGCTTTCTTCTCATGTCAAATGAGTTAGTGAATGACAGAGACAGCAGAATCGTGCAGACAAGTTGGGTAGGTCACTGTGTATGAAAGAAATGGTGGAGCCCTGGCTTTTAGTCACAGGTTCTAAGCTACTTGCAGAAAATCTCTAGAACATCAGCATGGGAAACCCAAAAGCCTCATGACACTTACTGTCACAGAAGCAAGGGAGAAGCTGTGGGACATACTTCTCAGACATCTGCAAGAATGTTTGTGCTTGTTTTTTAAGGGAAGCAGCTCAAGCCAAGCTTCCCAATCCATCCTTCAGAATAAACCTATTGTTTGTAAGTATCCCTGCTGATTACCATCTAGAACTTTCCACCATCCATGTGACAGTTTTGATATTATCTCATGTCCTGTGGGACACCTAAGGAGTGTTAAATGTCTAAAAATGACCAGTCTCAGACACTACTTGTTTTCTCCTCATTTTATCCATGTTGGATAAACATCATGATCACTCTCAAAGTCAATCCTTACACCTCTGGAAAAATTTGTTTGCAATATTATTTTCCCTGTACTTTTGTGCAATGATATATGATTGGGAGATGATCTATATATATAGCCACACACCTATCATATACTCTCCCCTCAGGCTTGCCAAAGATCAAGCTCCAGTGACCAGGCTCCACTTCCAAATTATTTTGGTCAGTTAATTTAGCTGGTGTTATTGAAGCTCAGAAGCACTGCCTAAGTTGCCATTGGGACTAGTTGGCCTTTTCTCTTCTCTGACTGTATTCTGTACTCTCAAGCCCAGGCAGGTTGGTCCCAGATGCTGATTGGGCCAAGGTAGAACAAACCAGGCTTGTGGATGGACTACAATGAAAGTCACAGCCCAAAAGCCACCCTTCTGAGAGCAAGCCAACTGTCTTAACCTCCATTAGAGAAGTTAAATCACTGCAGGGGATGATAAGTACTTAATAATTATTTGTGAAATTATTAGACAAATTTCTTAAATGGATTAATTTTTCTCTGTATAACACACGTCTGCCCATGGCTTGTCTATTTTCATGTTGAACTAAAAACTGATGTTGAGCAGAGCTTTCCCTCCTCCTCATCCACTGGCAGGAAACGTATCATGTCTCAGCACACCAGGGGATACCCGGTGACCTGCTGGGGAGCGTGAGCTGAAGCAGTTCCTATGACAGCATGTGCCACTTTGCCTTAATAAAAATTACCAAACTGAAAACAGATGACAGCTGCAGATGCTGAGAAACCGAAATATATAAACAAACTCTTCTACTTGGTATGGCTTTTTCTCTTATTTGGTCCGTCTTCTTTTGACCAATGTGTGTATGTGTATGTGTGCGCATGCATGCGTGCGTGCATGTTAATGAAGACTGTAGGAGACTCTTGGCTGGGTGTTGTGTACAAGGCTGTAGCCTGAAGAAAAAAGCTCCCTGGGATATTGACCAGACTTAATTAAATGGCAGGGTGGTCCATTCTAGAAGAATCCATTTCACACAGGGGGTCTCTTTTGATTATTCCTACTTTTGTCATCAGAGAGAAACACGGGAATCCTGTCTCTTTTCCTGAACCTTCCTGTATTATACCGGTTCCCACTGCTTATACTCTCCTTTTCTTCAGGTCATGGTAGCAGAATATCATCATTAGACAATTTCAAAAAAAAAAAAGCAAGATGATCCCTGTTCTTGAGTCTTGAGGTATAGTCAAACTGGTTTAGGAGAAACCACACACAAGCATGAGGTCACTGGACATTTTGTAGAAGCCCTAACACACCACAGTGTGAAATGTCATTATAAATCAATAGAGAGCAAGAAAGCACAGGCCAAAACAGAGATGAGCAACATCCATGAAGATAGGCCTCCTAGAAGAGGCAAGTTTTGAAGAAAGCATTATTAGAACTACTTTCAACTCTCCCTTTTATGTTATTTTCAAATCTGCTTTGCCTATGAAGAGGTCAGTAAGCACTTTGGACTCATAACATATTTTTACAAAAATATGTTCAACTGACTTCTTGCAAAAGTGTAAAAGTAATTAAGTAAAGAAAGGATCATTTTTTTCAACAAATGGTGCTGCAGTAATTGTACATGGGCAAAAATAATAACAATATCAGGCTAAGCCTCATACCTTACATAAAAATTTGCTTGAAAACGATCACAGACTTACATTTAAGACACAAAACAACGAAAATTATTTTAGAACATAGAACAATTATTTTAGTATTGCCATGGGAGAAGAGAGATCTCTGGAGGAGGGTCCTGAGGAGGTCCCAGAGAAGAGATAACTTGATTCAGTATTAGTGGGATCCTTCACATATGAGATGGAAAATAATTTCAGCACAGTGTTAGTGGAGGCACAGAGATTTACTTAGAAAAGTAAAGAATACACATTTGGGGGAGAATATGGGCCATTTCTGGAGTGAGAGACACCTTTGGGGAAAAGCAAGAAATACATGTTCATGGAAGAATGTGGGCTATCTCAAGAGAGAGGTGCGTTTCTGGTGCGGAAGAGGGATTTTGGCTCCTCTTCAAAAGGAAACTTGGTGAATGGTGGCCATGGAAAAGCATATAAGTCTCCATCATCTTTTATCCCATTAAGATGTATGACTACAACATACCAATAAAAAAATTTTGATTTCAAGACCATTTATGGTGGCCTCCATTATCTGATCAATAGATATCACAGGAAAGTCTTCTAAATTAATTCTCAGAATATTGTATCTCTCTTTGCTTAAATTATTTATTGGCAGACTAATTAATGGTACGTGAGAAAATTATCATAAGTGAGTGAATTTTTACTTAACTTTAAGATTTACAGACTTCCCAGGAATTTGGGAGTCATAGGTCTGACAGAGGGTCTGCTTAGGAAGTGACAAGAGAAGTATACAGAACTTCTGAATTAAACATTTCTTTCTTTCTCCACTCTTTGTCTTCTATTTCTTTTATTTATTCTAACCTACCTCTGCATCAAGAACTAGGTTCAGAATTCTTGGACTTGACAGAAAAAGCAAGATCCATAAAAGTAAAAAATAATTAACTTTATTGAAGTTAAATTTTTGCTTTCAAAAGAATGCAAAGGATGAAAATACAATCTACAGAGTGAATGATAAGATTTACATCACGCATATCAGACAAAGAATTCGTATTTAGAATAAAGAGCTCTCAAAATTCAGTATTATTTTTTAAAAAGGTCCAAATGGAATATTTTAAAAATAGAAACAAATATTTTACCAAACAAGATGCACAGATGGCAAATGAAAAGAAGGTTAACACCATTAGCCATTAGAAAAATGCAGGTTTTAAAACGACAGTGAGAAGTCAGGTGTGGTGGTACACACTTATATAATCCCAGTACTTAGGATGCCAAGACAGGAGAATTGTAGGTTTGAGGCCAGCCACAGCAAATTGTGAGATGCTCATTAACCCAAGACCATGTTTCAAAATGAAATAAAATAAGGTTGAAGGTGTAACTGGGAAGTAGAATATCCCTGGGTTCAATCCCCAGTACCACAAAAAATAAATAAAACTACAGTGAGATATCATGACACATCTATCAGAATAGCTAAAATAATAGATAGTGAGTACACCCAATGGATACAGAAAAACTAGATCATTCATATGTTCCTGGTGGAAATGTAAGGAACTCTAAAAATCAGATTGGCAGTTATTCAAATTTAAGTATCCATTGTTTAAAGTTATAAGCTACCATTAATCCTACTCAGGCATTTTTCCTAGAGAAATAAAAAACAGCTTGCACATAAATGTTTATAGCAGCTTAAATTATAATAATATCCTAAAACTGGAAATAATCCAGATGTCTTTCAGTAGATGAAGGATTAAACAAACTATGTTATATTCATACCATGGAATACTACTGAGCAACAGAAAAGGAATAAACCATTGATATCCACAAAAAGTTGAATAGCTCCCCAGAAGATTATACTGCATGAAAGAAGCCAGTCTCAAAAGATTACATACTGCATGGCTCCATTTATATAACAGTCTTGAAATGACAAGATTTTAGAAATTGAGAACAATTTTGTATTTGACAGAGGTTAAAGGAGGGGTTGGAAGCCAGAAGGGAGTGACAGGGCTACAATAGGGCAGCATTAGGGACCCTTGTAGTTATGGAAATGTGCTGTAACTTGACAGTAATCATGCCAATACCCTGGTTGTGGCATTGTGCTATAATTCTGCAAGATGTTGCTGCCATTTGGCGGAAATGGTAAAGGATGCATCAGATCTCTCTATATTATTTCTTACAACTACACATGAATCTACAACTATCTCAAGATAAAAGTTTTAACTTAAAAATGTGTAACTAGTTCTAAATAGGAAATAAAACGTAAAATCCATACAAGGAAAGGCTGATAAAGTTGACTTCATAAAAATAAAACAGAAAATCTGCATGGCAAACATATAGAGTAATAAAACCCTAGAGGTAAATTTTGGCAGTAAATTCCAGTTACAAACTGCCTACCTAATATAAATTCCCACCTAAGTCTTTACTATAAAAATCTCTGTTTTGATTGTGGTGCTGGTATGGCTTGCATTTGGTTTGTGTCCTCTGAAACTCATCGAAACTGAGTCCCCACTGTGAAACATTATGAGGGAGATACTTAATCTGATTATGGTATTTATTTATTTATTTATTTATTTATTTATTTATTTTGGTGGTACTGGGGGTGGAACCCAGAGGCTTTCGACCTCCAGGCTATACTCCTAGACCTTTTTTTATATTTTTATTTGGAAACAGGGTCTCACTAAGTTGCTGAGAGCCTCACTAAGTAGCTGAGGCTGGCTTCGAACCCGTGCGATCCTCCTGTCTCAGCCTCCCAACTGCAGGGATTACAAGCGTGCGCCACCACGCCCGGCTGATTATGGTATTTAGAGGTAGGTCCTAGGGAGGTAATTAGGATTATATAAGGTCATCAGCACAGAGCCTCATGATTGAATAGTGGAGACTTTATAAGAAGAGGGAGAGAGACCAGGATACACATATGTGTTTCTTTTCACTCACCACATGATAGCCTGATCCATCTTGAGATTTTGCCAACTAAAAACATCATGTCA